>NW_016107460.1:4519489-4542101 GCF_001604975.1 Cebus imitator | reverse complement strand
CAGCAGGGCACTGGAGGTGGGAGCTGGAGGGGACGCAGCAGGGCACTGGAGGTGGGAGCTGGAGGGGACGCAGCAGGGCACTGGAGGTGGGTGCTGGAGGGAGTGCCCTCCCAGATAGAGCCTCCCCTGGGCCTCCGGCTGACCTGGCCAACCCTGGGCCCCTCGGCCTCACTGAGTCATGCCCTGGGGGTGCCACGGAGCAGAGACCAGGGACACTGGGCCCCGCCCTGTCTTCTCACCACACACCACTGGGGCCACCGCACGCTTCCTTGTAAACCAGCTGTCGCCTGCACACGGCCGGACACCAGCGCCGTCTGCTGAGCACCGTTCATCTCCACGCTTGCTCATTTCCACAGCAAGGAGAGGCTTTGCTACCAGGTCCAACAAAGCAGGGCCCCTGGGGGCTGGGCCAGGGCTGCAAGGGCCTAGTCAAAGCCACTTCCACCCGCAGCCGCCATGTGGCCAGAGCTCGCCTGGATCCCTGGGCAGGCAGCCCCTGTCAGGTGTCTGAGACAGGCACGCTCTGAGTGTCCCCAGGGCTCCAGGCCTGGTGTCTGGGAGTGCAGTGTGACCCTGCCCTGGGGACACTCAGCCCAGAACCTGCAAAGCCAGCACCCAACCACGTTGCCGAGAGCTTTAGAGAAGCTGAGGCAGGTGCCAGGCGGGCCTGGAGGGGCCTTGGCGGCCGCTTGGTAAAAACAGAGGGGCAGAGGCAGGCAGGGGCCAGATAGTGGAAGGCCTTCGAGGCCAAAGGAGGAGGTAGTGACAGGCGAGTTCCAGAAAACCACTGACATGGACGGCCCTGTGCATGGGTGCATGGGCGCATGGGTGCCATGTGTGTGGGTGCGTGGGTATATTGTGTGTGCACGTGTGAGGTTTGGGTATGTGAGCATGTGCTGTGTGTATGTGCACATGTGTTTGCCTATGTGCATGGTGTGTGGATGTACGTGTGTGTGCATGTATGTGTGTGGTGTGCGCATGCATGTGTGCATGTTTGCCCAAATGTGTGTGCCTTTGTGTGTGCTTGTACCTTCGTGTGTGTGTGTGTGTGTGTGTGTGTGTGTGTGTGTGTGTGGTACATGTGCCTAGTGGGAGGGACAGGGAGCAGGCAGTCAGGCGATGGCCCTGCTTCGCCAGGTGTGACTTGAGGGTGGTTCAGAACGGGTGGGGGTGGCAGGGGTGCAGCAAAGAGGGGGTGAGACAGGCTGATGGCTCAGAACTAGGCCCGCCACTGGCCTTGGAGGGAGGAAGGGAGGAGGGGGAGGGGCCTCGCTCTTTTTCTGGCCAGAGGGAGAGAGGTGATGAGAGCCCAACTCCCAGCAGCAAATTCAGCCCCACCCTGGGCCAGGCACATGTCCTAAGCCAGCCCTAGGTGCAGGCCACTCACTCCAGGCGGGGCTGGGCCTCCCACCACACAGGCGCCGGACCCAGCCACCCACAGTCCTCACCTCCTCCGCCCCGGCCGTATTCCACAGCCATCAAAGGACCTGGAAACCCAGTCTCCCCTCCTGGACACCACAGGGGCCAGATGTGCCATGGGCTCTGACAGCCGTGTCACGCTGTACTCAGGCACTGCCGGCCGGCAGCTATTCCCACCTCTGTCCTCCCCATCCTCCCCAGGGACCCCATAGAGGAGGCTCCAGCCCCTTCTCCAGTCCCTCAGAGACAGGCCCCCATGCCTGCTGTCCCAGCCTCACGAACACATGGCTCCAGCCTCCAGCCTTGCGGAACCTAAAACAGCTTTGCTGGTGCCCTCTGGTGGTCTGAGAGTACCGGTCAGCCCAGAGCCCGGGGACCCTGGGCATGAGCCTCACTCCCCTAACCTCTCTGAGGAAACACCCAAGCCCAGGCGCCCTCTCTGCAGGAGGCAGCACCCAGGCCCCTGCCCACAGACCCTGCCCAGTCTCTGGCCTGCCCACTGTCCCCAGGTGACGGGGGTTCCTGGAAGAAAGGTCCTCACCCCCGGGACCATCTTGTCCATGCTCTCCCTTGTCCGGTGAGCCCTGCCCCTCCTCCCAGCAGAACTCCTGGACTGCCCACTTCTCTGCAGCCTGGGCAGGCTGTCTGGGTTAGTGCACCTGCCTCCTGCTGCCGGCACAGCTGGGTCCCTGCGCCCCACTGTTGTGCCCGGCCTGCTGCGTGCAGAGGTTCTCAGGCCACGGACTTCTCAGAACAAATCCCCCTGCGAAGCCAGCTTTGGGCCACGGGGATGCAGGTCTAGAGGCCTGCCTTCCCATGCGGGCTCAGGTCTCCTGGGCAGCCTGGGTACAGCATGGGCACCCGAGGACATACACAGCTCATAGCTCATCCTACACAAGCTGCCTGGGAGTGATTTCCACAGGGAACCTCAGTTTCCCAGTGAAGCACATCATCAGGGCATGTGGTACCAGGAAGAGAAGCCTGCACAGTCCCCGAGTGCATGCGGCTCTCCCCATCTCTCGTGTGGCTGGGCAGCCCAGGGCTCCTCTACCAGCTAGGGGAAGGGGTTGCTGGGAGCCAGGCCCTTGTCACACTAGGCCCTTCCAAGACTGGAGGGTCCCAGGTGCCGGTGTCCAAACTGCTGCATCTCAAAGGAGTCAGGGCCCCTGAGGCCAGGGATGGAGCCTGTGCTGCCGGGACCTGGTGGCAGCGGCTGTCTACAAAGGCAGGGTTTGATTTTGCTTTCCACAGCCAGGCTGCACTCTGGATACAGATACAGAGACAGATAAGGAGCCTGTGCATGAGGGAGACGCGTCCCTGCCAGAGCCCCCGTGGGTGCCCGGGAGAGAAGGGGCCCCATGCTGCCACTGCACAAGGGGCCGTGGCCGCCTTCCCGGGTTGTAGACGGCTCTGAAGATGAGTCCGTGTGTCCTGCCTCCTTCTAGAAAAGCCTCTGGCCCGGCTTCAGGCAGGGAGTGACCCGGGGAAGGCGCAGTGCCCTCTGCACAGGTGCCCAGGCAAGGCCCCCGCCAGCACCCGCCACAGCCAGCCGCCTCCTTGGTCGCTCAGTAAGAAGCTGAAGGTGGGAACTTCAAAGAGCTCGGCGCACACACATCAAACACCGCCCAGGGAGACCCGCGGCCTCCAAGGGAACAACCGGAGACCCGCCAAGAAGCTGGATGGGCGATGCCTGAGCAAGAAGCTCCTGCCACCCTGATGACGGCAGCGCGTCGAGTTTCCTGGGTGCCCGGGAGACGGCACTGCTGCATCCTCGGAGCTTGAGGTGGACCCTCGAAGCTGGGCTGCAGAGGAAAATCCAAAGGTTCAAAGGGACCAAGCAGCTGGCGCCACCCGGGGCCCCCTGCACAGTGTGTCTGGGGAGGGAGTCCATGGCGGGGCATGGGGGGGGAGGGGGACAGGCAGGGGTTCCGCCTAACCCAGGCGCACGAAGATGCGAAGGGGCCGGGAGGGGACGGCGACGCCTGGTCTCATTTTCCCCCTTGTCTGTATTTTCCAAAGCTTCTCCAAGTGAATCTTGCTTTCGTGACGAGGGAAAAGAGAGACAGAGAAGAGCCGCCAACAGAAGCTGGTGTAGAGTCCAACGGAAAACACAGCTGAGTGCACTTTGAAGTTGGAAAGCCTCCAGGGAGGCTCCTGCTGTGTGGACACACCGTTCCTGCCTGTGCCAGCCTCACAGCGCCGAGGCTGAGCCACTCCAGCGCCGGCTCCAGCTTGGCAAGAATGGGGGACACGCATTCCAGCAGCCCCCAGCCCCAAGGGCCAGAGCACACCAAGGGACAGGAGCATGCCCAGGACAGGAGCACACCAGGGCCCAGGAGCACTCCAGGGGGCAGGAGTTTGCCAACCTGGACAGGCCTCCGCAGCCCCCAACCAAGTAGGCTCGTGCTGCCAGCCTCATCCCCACGGAGATGCCCCAGAGGGCCCGCCGGTCCTCAGAGGCAGTGCCCCCCGTGGCCCCAGGTGCACATGTGTCAGCCCCACGACACCTGCCTCTGCCACAGCACCACCACCCACACCGCAGCGCTGGTCCTCCCGACACACGACATGTGAGCAGCGGGAGCCGTGCGCGAGCTGGGAGGGGAGCCGTGGACGAAGGAGCCCTTACTCTTGCTGGTTCAGTGCTGGGGGCTGGCCCGAACAAGGCTCCAGCTCTGAGTTCAGTGGAGCCCCAGGTTCAAGCTGCCAGATCCTCCCAGAGGGAAACGTGGCCCCAGTCTCAGAGACGGGAGGGGGCAAGGCATGGGCACTGAAGCCCAGCCATGGGCACTGGTGGGTACAGACAGGCAGGGCCTGGGTTCTTCTACCAAGCCCATGTGTGAGTTGGGAAGAGAAGGGGGCAGCGCCACAGATCCCTCTTCACTGACCGACAGGAAAGACCTCCGGGCCCCTCTCAGGGATGGCTCCTGTGACGCCCCTCCAGACGGTGATGGGGCCCCTCCCTGCTGTGGGAGTGCCACAGTGCGTCCAGGCTCCGACCCTCCACCTCTGGCATCTGGCCCCAGGCACTGAGAGACTCGGGGTCAGGAGGGGCGGCTCCTAGAGCCTGGAGGGTGCCCTGTCCGGGCAGCTCAGACCCTCGGCACACCCAGCAGGGGCCCCCGGGCCCAGGGCGCCGAGTGTGGAGGCCGGGTGCACACCCCAGGCTGCACCACGTGCCTGGCCAGGTGCCCAGTCGTCACTTGCGTTGCCCTCGCCCGTTAGCCCCCGGAGGCAAATCAAGCTGCTCTAAATGAAAGCCCGTTACCACGGATACACGGGCACTGGGGTAAGGCAAGCTGCACAGGGGATGGGGGGGCCTCAGCCATGAGGGGCCGGCAGGGCAGGGAGGGCCCCCAGTGCTGTCCCACGGCCCCCAACCTGGCCCCATGCTGTCCACCTGCCCCAGTCCCAGCGGGGGTGCTCAGTCCTTCACCCCCAAGCTGCACTCTCAAGCTGACCCGACCCTCCTCCCCATCACTGCTCATGGCTTCAGGGCTGAGGGTGTGAGCCAGGAAGATGGGCAGTTGCCAGCCAGACACCAGCCCCAGCGCCATGGGGGCTTCACTGCCTCGTCTGCAGAGTGGGGCTCGGCCTCACTGTGGGCGGCCATGGCCATGAGTCCCAAAGGAGGCAGCACACAGCTGATGCCTGGTAAATACATGGGGCTCCATGCAAGCCCCCCAACCCGGGCCCCCAAAACCCAACAGGCCAGGGCCGAGCCCGTCCCGGAGCAGGCCCGAGGCCCCCACACCCTGGGCCCCTTGCCAACCACCCCGCAATGCACACAGGTGACTAAGCTGGCATCAGTGGGGCAGGCTCCACCTCGAGGGAATGGGACACAATTCAGGCTTGACCAGGAAGGAGCCTCCCAGAAAGACCCCCAGGACGAGGGTAGGCCCAGCACCCAGCACAGGACTGCCCGCCCTCAGCATCCGACGACCGGGCATGGGGCAGGGACAGGGACAAGCGATAGGGACAGAAGCAGGGACGGTGATGAGGCACAGGGCCAGCAGCAGAAGGGGACACAGCTGTCCTGGGAGTCCCCTGTCCTGGGAACTGTTGCCCCTGGACCCGATACTGTTTGTGCACATGGGACTGCTGGCTCCTCCCCGCTCCAGGCCCTGCCAGGGTTGGAGGCTCTAGGGGACTCTGGGAGCCCTGGGGGAGGGGGCACAGCTTGCTCCCCCTCCCCATCCGGCCTCCTCTTCCCCCGTACATTCCAGACAGCGCTGAGAGCCAGGGTCCCGAGCCCAGCAGGGCTGTGCGCTGCCGCACAGGCGCAGCTCCACCCTCGGACAGGGAGACCTGTCTGGGCACACCTGGAGAATGTGGGATCAACAAGCCGGAGCCACCTCTGTGGGGCACAGGCGTGCACAGAGCAGGAACACACGCACGCACTTGGGCACACACCACGCAGGCACAGGTGCAGAGCCTGCGCACACACTGCCGGGCTCTTGCCCGGGAGCAGCAAGGGTCCCCGCGGGAGCAGAATCAGCAGGTACTGCTCTGCACACACACACGCGCAGGGCCACCCAGCAGAAGCTCAAAGTCCCATGCCCCAAAGTCCCCACACTAAACCCCAGAGCTGTCTGCCATGTCGGGAGATCTTCACCCTTCTGATGTGAGCAGCAGGGGCACCTCTCCCAGACCCCACAGCGCAGTAGGAGGGCGGAGAGCCGTCCCCCAGGAACAAACCCACCCCTCTCTGCCCACACAAAGGGACACACACTGGGAGCTCTTGAATTGCCCGCCAGGCTGCTCCTCTGCATCTGGCAGCCCTGCCAGTCTTGGGGAGTGAGCAGAGCCCAGTTCCCCCCAGGTGACATCACGGGACATCACGGTCATTGAACTAAACCCTGAACTATATCCTCCCTGGGCTCCAGGACACAGATTCATTCAGCAGGAAAAGAACAATGTTTTCTCTGGCTCGGCATGGGCAGCCAGGGCCTCACTCACCCACAGGCAGAATGTTGGCGCTCAAGAAAAGCCACCTGCTTTCCAGATCCGGTCCTGGGTCCTTGGATGGAAGAGCTCGGCCAGGAAGGGGGCCGGCTGTCGGGGGAGCCATCATGGAGGGACCAAGGACTGTCGGTGAGGGCGGCAGCTGAAAGCTGGGACTGACTGGGATCACTAGCTGCAGCCAGCAGTCCACAGGAGGCAGGAAGAGGCCACCCTGAGGTCCCTCGGCTCCCAGGGCCCGCGGTGTCCTTTGCCAGGGTGCAGCCTGGACCGGCTGTTCATCACACACCTGGAGAGAGCAGGAGGGGCTTGGTGGGTGAGGTCTGTCCAGGCAGGTGCACGACCCGGGGCAGGAGCACAGTGTGTGCCCAGCAACCTCTGCTGGCAGGTGCTGCATTGCAGCCCAGCTCCACTGACCCACGGGTGAATAGGCCTCCAGGGCGGGTCAAGCCCGGGCAGCTGTGTCCAAAGAGTCAGGCAGGAAGGACCAAAGGGCAGCGGGAAAGAGCCACAGGACCCTGCCCCAGAACCCCAAGTCTCTGGGGGAGTCGCAGAGGAAGCCAAAGGGCCAGGGACTGAGCCAACGGCCCCCTCACCGCTCCAACCGTTCTCTGGCTGACGCTTTCGCCACAGCTTGATGAAATTCAAAGGCAAAACAGGAGGCACTTTACAGGAACCAGATGCTCTCCCAGGAACATGTGGGCAAAGCGTGAGCTGCCCGGGGTGTCTCTGAGCCCGGCCAGCCCCTCCCGCTGTGTTGGGTGCTGGAGGTGCCAACCCTCGGGAGCCCCAGGCATGGCGAGCAGCCCTTTCCCTTCTCCAGGCCTGCGGTCTCACCACAGTGTCACTCCCGGGCCAGGGTCTCAGGCTCTATCAGTCACCACTCAGCCCATGCAGTGAATCAAGGCGCTGTTGGTCCCCCCTGTAACATCCGCAGCCCTGCCTGGCTCAGCTCCAGGCCCCTAACTTTCGCTGCTCCCCGAAAGGGGGCCCCAGGCTCCAAGCAGCCTCCTCGTCCTGGCCCAGGGGTTCTGTCCCACCAGCCTCTGCTCAGCCTCCTGCCCAGAACCCACCTTCCCACCGCACCCCCTGCCAGCCCCTCACTCTCAGGCCAGCTTCCTTCGGAGCCTTTCCAGCCACCTCTCCCTGCTGCCCGGCCCTCAGGGAGGTGAGTGCCCCCCTGGGGAGAGGATTAACGGGGCCAGGGAGGAGGCCTTAGCCATTGGGCCTGGATGTCTCCCAGCTGGCCCAGTACAGATGGACATCAGGAGGCCTGGGCCCTCAGATGCCAGAGCCATGCTCTGCCCGGGTGTGAGGCACAGCCAGGGCTGGGAGGACCCCATGGTGGCAGGTCTCTCTCCCAGGGCCCTAAGAGCAGCCCTGGCAGATAGGACTCCCCTCACCCCGCAGGCCTCAGGCCCCAGCCCTCCAGACTCGCCCATCCCCTCCAATCGGCACAGACCTGGACTTGGCCGGCCCGGTGCCTCTGGCAGCCCTGGCCCCAGAAGATGGCAGGGAGAGGGCGTCAGGCCGCCCAGCGGGCTCCTGGGACTCACGGCTCAACCTCAACCAAAGGCCTCCCTCTTGGCCCAGTCCTCTTTCCAGCGCCTCTCACCACCCTGCCCTGGCTCCAGGCTCACTCCCAGGCACGGGGTCTCCCAGCCCAGGCTCCCCGAGGCGGCTGGAATGGGTGGGCAGCCCCTCAGCCGCAGGGCCCTGGAGGCTCAAGCTACCCCAGCGTCCGGCGACCGGCAGCTTCCCGAGAAGTTCCTGCACAGCGGGGGAGGGAACCGTGCCCTGACACGTCTGCCGGCGTGAAGGCCGGGCGTGGGCTCCGGCGGGGCTGGCACAGTCCAACCTAATTAGGCAACAGCGCCACGACGGCTGTGCACGCCCAGGTGGGCCTCGGGGGACCGTGAGGTCAGTCGTTGGCGGGGGCCCACGCAGCACAGACACAGTCTACGCGTGCCCACCCAGTCCTGGCCCCAGGGTGGCACCCTTGCTTCCAACCGCTCTGGTCTCTGCGGCTCCTGGAGGGCCTACAGGTCACAGGGGCACCAGCTGGCCTTGTCGCGGGGCCATCCCCAGCAAGGCCCGCTGCTCCTCGCCCTGGCTGTGGGGTGCTGGCCAACCCCCAGGAGCCCAGACCCTGGCCTGAGAAGGCGACATTGCCGGTGCCCGGTCTTCGGCCTCTGCTTGGACGCTGGCCCTGCTGCCATGGGCAACTCCCACCGACAACCTCACTTGGGGCCAGGCAGGGCGGGCCATGCTGGGGACAGGGTGGAGAGGTCTCCTGACTCTGTCCTCATTGAATCAGGAAGCACAACCTAGGCCCAGCTCCAAGCCAAATGCCCACAGTACAACAGCCAACACCCAGACCGGCGGATCTTCCTCTATGCAGGGACCTCTACCCCCAAAGCCCCCGGAAGACGAAGTGGCACCCACTCAGCAGGACTTGTACCCCTAAGTTCCCAGCGTGCCTGCCTACTACTCACCCACGGGGAGAGCCCAGGTACCTGCTCAGGGACATCCAGTCCAAGCCGGCTCCTGCCTCTGCAGGGCCCCTACCCCTGGAGGGCCCCCAGCCGCTTCTGTTTCAACGGTGCCCCCTCCCGCTGCCTCTTGGATCCTGAGCTCCCAGCAGAGGTACCAGAGGCCCCCACATGCCCCAGCCTGCTCCTCTGACATCCGCCCCTCCTCCTTCTGCAGCAGTGCCCAGGAAGTAGGGTGCCACACCCTCAGCTGGCATCCCCTGGCTCAGGAAGCCCCCCGAGGGCAGGTAGAAGTGGGAGCCCCAGCCTCTCCAGGAGGGATGTCCCAGAGGGGCGCCCTCTCCCTCCTGGCCTAAGGCCCTGCTGGCCACCCGGCCCACGACAGAGTCCACTCTCAGGAAGGAGACTGGGGCTCAGAGAGGGCAGGACCTCTTCCCCCAGAAACAACCAGTGGGGGCAGCTGAGCTGCGGCGGGTCTGCCTGCTCCCAACACCCACCTCCTCCCACACCTCCTGCCCCAGGCCCTCATGTGAGACCCAGAGGGTGAGGGGACAGCCCGCCTGCCCCAGCTGCCCTCCTGGCCCCAGGGCGCCCCACTGCGGCCCACTGCCCAGCTCCTTGACACCCCCAGGAACTCCACCCAGTGGGCCCCTCACCACCAGCACCTGCTGTCACACAGAGGCCACCTCCTGCCATGTCCCTGTTACCCTGACTGCAGTGTCCAGGCTGAACTCAGGTCCCTGGCACAAAGACCCCCAGCCAAGATGTCCCGGGCATGGGAGGCAGGCGGGGCCCCACGGCAGCGGGCCTAGGGCTGGGCCTCTGCAGGGACTGCTGGCTGTCTGCAGTCCTCCCCACTCTCCCAGCCCGAAGCCCCTCTGTGAGGCCCTCTTCCCACCCCTGGGCTTAGTGGGTGCAGAGAACACAGAGCTAAGGCCCCAGAAGAAGCCACAGAGAAGCCACAGGCCCCAGCAAGTTCAGCCGCTGCCACCAGGCTGGTGGGGCTGCTGGAGCCCGCCTGGCTGCACATGGAGACAAGGAACCCAGCAGCCCTGACCCCGCGACCATGTCAGGAAGTGCGGGCCCCAGGCCAGGCCCCTCCACGCGCAGAGCAGACAGGAGAGTCAGGCTGCACATCTGCGCCCAGGGGCTGGCTTCACAGAGGGCATGGAGCCCGCCCTACAGAGGGACGGGTGTTTGACGAGGGAAGGGAAGACCACGAGGGGCCCATCCTAGGTCAGCTTGGGGACACTGGGCCGAGCACATGTGCAGGCTGGGGTCTCGGCCACTCTGCCCTGGAGGGAAAGCCTCCAGGATGCCACGGGGACTCAGGAGAATGCTCACGGCAGCCCAGGAGGAGGCCATGGGATGAGGGGCCCCCAGAGTCCCCCTCAGTGTTAGAAGCAAGAAGAGAGAGGCTGATTGAGGAACAGGAGGGGTCTGGAAAGCTTA
The DNA here is from genome assembly GCF_001604975.1 of Cebus imitator. NCBI lineage: Eukaryota > Metazoa > Chordata > Mammalia > Primates > Cebidae > Cebus > Cebus imitator. Next base: position 4,531,779 of record NW_016107460.1, on the reverse strand, counting down.
GCGCCAGGTGGAGAAAGTGAAGATCAGAACGGGGTGCTTGGCCCAACACTGGGCCATGGACACTGCTCCCCAGAGCTCAGCCCACAGAACCCCGCGGTCCCTAGAACCTTCCAGGAGCCTGCAAGGGCTACGCTGTTTTTATATAAAGGAGGCTTCCCTTCCCGAGTTGACATCCGCCCAGATGGTGAAAGGCTCTGATAGTGTGACAGCCTGGGCCTCGGCTCAGAGACGGTGTCCTTCACCAATGCGTGCTCAGAGTTAAAGCAGAGAAGAGGCAGTTTCCCCAAAGCAGTAAAAACCATGAACTGTAGTTAACCTCCATGCCGTGCAGGGAGGCCGGAAGCACACGCAAAGCTGCAAAGGGCGTTTTCCTGGGAGGAGGCTCTGGAGCGGCCGGGACTCCAGCGGAACTAGCGGGGGGACACGAGGCATGGTGGGGAGCACGGTTTTGCCGGAAAGATAGCCCAATCAACCCGACTCCACCAGCGGATGAGTGGGTACAGAAAATGTGGGTGCGTGTGTGTGTATTGTGTGTATATGTGTGCATGTATGTGTATATATCTGTGTATATGTGTATGTGTGTATATGTGTGTGTGTATATATATATATGCATGTATGTGAGTGTATGTGTGTATGTCTGTAAATGTGTGTGTATATATTTGTGTATGTGTATACATGTGTATGTATGTGTGTGTATATGTGTATATATGTGTGTGTATGTGTATGTGTGTATGTGTATGTATGTGTGCGTGTGCATGTGTGCGTGTGTGTGCGCACACACAGCCATGCAATGGAATACTGTTCAGCCTTTTTTCTTTGAGACGGAGTCACACTCTGTCACCCAGGCTGACTGTCACCCAGTCTTGACTCACTGCAACCTCTGCCTCCCAGGTTCAAGCCTCCTGCCTCAGCCTCCTGAGTAGCTGGGATTACAGGCATGCACCACCATGCCCAGCTAATTTTGTGTTTTTAGTAGAGACAGGGTTTCACCATGTTGGCCAGGCTGGTCTCGAACTTCTGGCCTGAAGCGATCTGCCCTCCTTGGGCTCCCAAAGTGCAGGGATGACAGGCGTGAGTCACCGCACCCGGCCTCGGCCTTTAAAAAGGAAGAAATTCTGTCATTTTCAACAACATGGATGGAACTGGAGAACACCATGCTAAGTGACATGAGCCAAACCACAGAAGACAAATACCACATGTCCTCACTAGAACATGTAGGTAGGATTTAAAACAACTGAACTCATAGAAGCAGAGTAGAATGCTGGTACTAGAGGCCAGGGCTGGGGGGATGGGAGATGATGGCCCAAGGGTGCCAGGCCGCGGTTAGACAGTTAGGCTGTGTTTTGTAGTTTTGGGGGCTTTAGTTCTATCATACAGCATGGTGAATATAATCAATAAATGTACATTTCAAAACTGCTAAGAGTACATTTCAGATGTTCTCACCACAAAAGATGCTAAATATCTGAGTTGAGGGTTATGTTGATTAGCTTCACTTAAACTGAAAAGCTGTATTAAAAAATCACAGCATCACCGTCTGCCTCATAAATATCTACAACTACAATCTGTCAAATATATACTTTTTAAAATAAAATTTAAAAATAAATGGGCTGAGCACAGTGGCTTGTGCCGGGAGGCCAGGGCGGGAGCACCGTCTGAAGATGGGAATTGAGACTGAAATCATCCCTGTAAACTTTATAAAATTATTCAGGGAAGAAGGGAGGGGAGAATGGAAAGTAAGCCAAGCTGGCAGTGCCCGCAGCAGCCCAATGAGGTGGGCTCGCTCTCCAACCCGTCCTCATAACTGTCACTGCCTACTGCCCCAGAATCACACAGACTCTGTCCTAAGATCATAGTCCCCTAACTGCTGTATAGAGAACGACTTAAACATGGTAAAACATTGCTTTCCATCTGAGATACGCTTTCGGGTCCCGCATAACAGTGAAATTACTGAGGCCGGCCAGTCGGAAGGACTTCACAGGAGCTGACTCACCAACAAATGCAGTTTCCACCTCTTGATTTCATCCCCCATACCCCAACCAATCAATGACTCCAGTTTCTCCAGCCCGTCACCCTCCATGATCCCCTTAAGAATCCCACCCCAGAACTCCAGGGGAAGCGGATTTGTGGGTCTCCTCCCATCTCCGTGTTTGGCACCTGCAATTATTAAATTTTCTCTGCTGCAAACCCTGCTGTCTCTGTGCATTGGTCAATTACTGTGCAGTGGACACACCAATCTGGTGGCCCTGTACAAGGACAGCCTGGGCAACATAGCAAGATCCCATCTCTTTTAAAAAATTAGCTGGCTGTAATGAGCCTGTGGTCCCAGCTACTCAGGAAGCTGAGGCAGGAGGATTGCTTCAGCCCAGGAATTCAAGGTTACAGTGAGCTGTGATGGTGCCACTGCATTCTAGCCTGGGGGACAGAGCAAGACCTTGTCTCTAAAACAAGCAAACAACAAACAAAGAAAAAAACTAAATAAAAGCCTCTCCAAAACAACACAAAACCAAACAGCAAATTGCAGGGTCTATTGCCAATAATAAAATTCAAGCTTAGGTAAAAATCAGCATCTTGGAAAACTTGTATTCATCACTGTAAGTCTATCAGTTTCCAAATATTTAAAGGCTTTTATCATGAGATCAGGGTGATAGTAATGTGATTTTATATTATTGTAATATTTAATATTATAACATTTAATTGTAATAATGTAATATTTAATAAAACATCAAAATTTAAAAAATCTTCATAACTCAGTAAACCACTATTTTTCAAATGACTCATACCAAAACATGGTCTTTCAAAATTATGCACAGGTAAATTTCCACTCAAAGTGAAAAACTGGGCCAGGTGCAGTGGCTCATGCCTGTAATTCCAACACTTTAGGAGGCCAAGGTGGGAGGATCCCTTGAGGCCAGGAGTTTAAAGCTGCAGTGAGCTGTGATGGTGTACTCCAGCTTGGGCAACAGAGCAAGACAAAACACAAAGTAAAAACAGACCAACAGATAATAATGTAATAGAACACAAAAAGTCCATTGGTACGGTTTAAGATTCCATTCTCGAAACAACCTGTAAGGATCTCCACCATTCAGCCAGTCTGGGTTCGCCCTCAGAGAAGAATGTCCAGGATTACCTGATAAGGTGGCTCCGCCCTGTGAGGCCAGATCTGGTCACCGATTTCAACCAAAGCACACGGCGACAGGTGGAACGCAGGCACAGACAAGCATTCCAGAGACTGCAAAAATGCAAAGCCACGTCCCTCCTTTCGCTGGATTCTTATGTTTTGAACAGTATTTTTCATAAAATGTTAACAGGCTATTTCCATTAACATGTCATTGGTTTACTGTGTGTTTGTTTGTTTGTTTGAGATGGTCTCACGCTGTCTCCCAGGCTGAAGTGCAGTGGCGTGATCTGGCTCACTGCAACCTCTGCCTCCCGGGTTCAAGTGATTCTCCTGCCTCAGCCTCCTGAGTAGCTACAGTTACAGGTGCCCACTGCCATGCCAGGCTAATTTTTGTATTTTTAGTAGAGACAGGGTTTCGCCAGGCTGGTCTCAAACTCCTGGCCTCAGGCGATCCTCCCGCTTCGGCCTCCCAAAGTGCTGGGATTACAGGCGTGAGCCATGGTACCCTTCCCATTGTTATTTTTAATAAGACTTCGTTAATAAATATCTTTAAATGATCAGTTTGAATTTCTACCATGGAAAATATTAAACGATGTAAGTATTGCGCTAGCCAAGATTTAACGGCAGCTGTGTCTGCTCTGCCACTGTCCATGGCATAAACACTCCCATGCGATCCCACAGAGCACAGAGTGGGGAGAGACGGACAGTACTGCACAGCGTCTCCACCAGACAGATCCACACAGACTGCACGCAGATCTACCCAGGTAACAGCATGGATTACGGAAAGCTAGAAATAATTAGGAAGCGATACATGTTGAGTATTTATGTCCTTTGCTTTTTATAGCATTTTTGTGTTTTACAAAATTTAATTAGTTAAATTTGATTTGAATAATGGTTGTGTCCAACAACCAGCTGACGAGATTCCTGGAGATGCTACCGCAGGCTCTGGTGAGGGGCACAAGCCTGCTCCCGCACACACAGGAGACAGCACCCCAAAACCAAAGCTCCTCTGGCTTCTCAACAGCTGCTACGAGTGCCGGGGCCCCACACAGTGGCTCAGGTCTGTAATCCCAGCACTTTGGGAGGCCAAGGCAGGTGGATCCCCTGAGGTCAGGAGTTCGAGACCAGCCTGGCCAACATATTGAAACCCCATCTCTACTAAAAATACAAAAATTAGCCTAGAGTGGTGGCATGCACCTGTAGTCCCAGCTACTCAGAAGGCTGGGGAAGGAGAATCAATTGAACCTGGCAGGCAGAGATTGCAGTGAGCCGAGACCACACCACTGCACTCCAGCCTGGGCGACAGAGTGAGACCCTGTCTCAAAAACAAAAAGAGTGTGAACGGGTCATGAGGCCACAGCGTTTGCACCCCACTAAGTGTTTAAAATACTCACACCAGAACACCACCTTCTGGAAAATACAAAAAACAAGAGATACATGCTAAGCACTCCTCAGAAGCGGTCCCAAGGGGGAAGACGGGGCTGCTGATGGGGGTAAACGCAATGAACTGATCAATCTCTCTCCGATCGAGAGAGGAGCGGCTCCCGCAGCCCTCCAGGCCTGACGCTGAAGAAGAAATTCTTCAAAATGGGGGTCCGTGAGTCAGAGGTCAGCTTGAAGCCTGCCCCAACCCTCTCCCTCTCTGTGACTCGGTTTCTTCATTTGTAAAGCAGGGTGCAGAGAGTGTGCCCCAGCCCTGGGGTCCTGAGAAGCTGAGCCTGGCCGGCAGAACTGAGCCCCTCTCTGTGAGCCGGCTCCAGGACTCCCAGGCTCCCCCACCCTCAGGGCTCCTTCTGCAGCCCCTACAGGGACAGAACCGTTCAGTCCCCCATCCCACTGTGAAACCACTGCCAGGGCCTGGCTCTCCCTTGCCAGCATCACTGGGCCCCACAGGCAGCCCTGAGCCCACTCCTGCAGGGGCTGGAGGCTTCAGACCTGCCCTTGGGGAGCTTGGGCCTGAAACCACAGGGCAGTGGGCTTAGAGCGGAGCTGAGCAGCAGGAGGAGGGACGGGAGGTGGGTGCTGCCTGGATGCCCCCCGAGGCACGGGCTCCTTTGGGACCCAAGTGTTGGGGAGGAGGTGGGGTCGGCTGAGGGGGGGGAGGTGGGGTGAGGGCTGGGGGTAGGGACCTGTCCGAGTCCTTTACCCAGCACTGATGAACTCCTGACCAAGGACCGGAGATGGCAGGCGGGGGGCGTGGAGAGGCAGGCTGTGGTGTTGGTGCCCGCCCCCTCCCCCGCAGATGCACCCAGGCCACTAGGAGGCAGCACCAAAGAGGGTGGGGGGGAGGGCACAAAAGGCCTGGGTCGGGGGACTCAGCCTGCTATGCCTGAGCCTCAAGCTGGCAGGAGCCCTCTGGGGTGGCAGGTGCAGTGCTTCCGCGGCAGGAAGGGCCTGGCTGGCCCTCGCCCAGGGCCAGCTTGAGGGTCCCAGTCCAGAGTCCACAGACAGCTTCAGATTCATCCCCCAAGGATGAGTATGGTGGGGCCCACAGGAAGAGGGACGAGTGGCCCCACATCTCCAGTTGCTGTCACCACCTCCACCAGAACCAGCAGCACCTCCTCAAAGCTGGCTCCCAGGTCTGTGGATGCCAGGGTCAGGCACCGGGACCCCTGCAGTGAGCTCTGGGCAGGGAGAGCTGGCGGGGTGGTGGTGGTAGGGCTGGAGGGCCCCGGGCCCCCTGCCTGCTCCCCTTCCTTCCTCACCGGCCTCACATGCACAGGGGAGACCCCGCACCCCACTGCCATGGGAGATGCCTCTGTCAACAATAAACGGAAAACCCCACCTGACCAACGGCCGGGGCTGGGGCCTCAGAGGGTGTCATGGCTCTGCACAGGTGCCCACACGGCCTGGCACCACTGCCCCTTCAATCCGCTCTAGGTGATGTCTCTTCACAATCAGTGAGAAACTCAAGGATCAGCAAATAGGACCTCAAGGGCCAACCGGGACTGGCATGGCTGAGCTAGGGGAGCAGAGGGAAGCTGCTGGCAGGGGACAGATGGGCGGACGGACGGATGGACGGACAGCAGCACAGCCCAAAGCCCCTGCTGTGGAGTGAAGCCGTGCCATGCAGACCAGGCCGGCAGCCAGGAGGGGACAGATGACCACAGGCCGGCAGGTGGGAGGGGTCGGAGCAGGCTGTCCTAGGACGGGCCCCACAGAGGGAAGGGCAGGGAGCTGGGCAGAGAGATGGGGGAGCCTCAAACGCCACATTCTTGGCTGGGCGTCACATGCTCAGGTCAGAGGATGAGCCGTGCCAACCACAGAGAAGGGCGTCAGGAGCAGACCCCACGGGCGGGTGGGTGGGGAGGTCCTCTCTCCAGTAGGGGAGTGGTAGGAAGTCAAGGGTTCAGCTGCAACCTCAACAAGCTGGGTCTTTCACCAGCATTTACCTGCACAGTGTGGGCTGAGGTGGGCAGAGCCTGGGTATAACTGGGTGCTGGGAGGTCGGCAGCCAGGATGAGGGGGCAGCCAGTCAAGGCAGTGTGCAAAGGATAGGCCGTCATAGTACACAGGTCAGGTGTCTGCAGAGCGCATGGCTGGCTCCCGTTCACACGGACAGGACCTGCAGAGGCAGGCGGGTGGCCTCGGGAGTCCAGGATGGCACCCCTCTAGAACTTGGGGAGCCTCTGCCTGACTGAAGATCCAGGAGCAGCCTCGTGGGGAGCCCTTACTGTCCATGGGGCATCAAACGCCAGGTTCAGACCTAGAACTTCATCCTAGGAGCTGGGACGCCTGAAGGCGGCAGGACAGAGAACAGGAGCTAATGACCTGCACCATTCAGCCGGTCAGAGGACAGCAGGAGGCAGTGGGGGCCCTCCTGCCAGCACGCAGCAGGGCAAAAAGACCAGAGCTCCTGCCCCCTCCGCTGAGACGCCCAAAGCTCACTGCAGGAGCCCCCGTGCCTGACCCTGGCATCCACAGACTCGGGAGCCAGCTCCGATCACTAAAACATGGCCCTCCTCTCTCTCTAACTGAAGGCGCCCGGAGGGTGCTGAACGCTGTTACTGTCAGCAGCTGCTCATCGGTGTGAATCAGTTCTGGGCAGTTTCCAAGAACAAAATTCAGAAACCAACTGGCTATGGGGCTGAAGACAGAACAACGTGGGCTTCGCCCGGAATTCTCGGAGCACCTGCCTTGAGGGGCGTCTGCCCCACACCAGTCACACGTCTTCACCGCAGCGGCTCCGCAGCTCCTGCAGGCTCCTGAGCGCCTGCGTGTGTGTGTTTGGGAGCCGGACACAGAGATGCCCTGAGCTCACCATCTTCTCATCAGAATCTAGAAGCTTGCAAAGCCCTGAGCTGATCCTGGGTCCTCTCCTAACACACGTGCTATCCTGGGTCCTCTCCTAACCCGGGAGGTGGGGGCCTCTATTCTCCTACTTGACAGCTGAGGAAACTGCACCCAGGAAAGGCCAGGAGCTGCTCAAGGTCTTGCCTGAGCGCAGGGGCTGCAGCCCCTGCCCATCCCCTCCTCCCAGGGCTGCCCAGCACCAGGCCCCGACCCCACCTTAGGGGAGGCTGTGTGGGGAGACAGTGCGGCAGTGACTCAGGAGGTGGCTCCAGGGTGTCCTCCAGCACAGAGCCCCTCAGTGGCCGGCCACCCTCAGCACAGCCCGGCTATGCAACACTCCAAGGACAGGGCTGGACTCTCCACAGCCCACCCAGACGCTCACATCCAGGGTGGATGGCACTCCGGCTCAGGCCTCCCTCATGGGCCCTCTCTGGCCTTGGCCTAGTGCCCACAGGTTCTGGGCTCACATTTCTGGGCACCAGGTCCCAGACTCACCAGTCCCCCTCCCTCTGGCCTCATAGAGGAAGCTGGGAGGCTGGACAGGGCCCATCCTTAGCAGCCCCCGACACAACACTCCCAGCCTCCACATATCGGAAAAGGCCATGCCTCTCACGTGGACAGAGCCCTCCCGCACTCTTACCATGCAAAGTCTCTTCCTCCAGGAAGTCCTCCCAGAGCTCTTCTTTTGGGGGCCCTTGGTTTCCAGCCCTCAGTTATCAGCTGGTTCAGCCCAGGATGACAGCTGCACAGCAGGACCCCTCATTTCCTCCTCCCCAAGCCCAGCAGCAGGTAGAGACTGGGACACGAGTGGGCAGAGTGACCTGGGATTCGCCCTGTGCCTGCCTTGGACCAGGCACGGCTTGCTGGGGTTTGGTTTCTCAGCTCAGGCCCATGCCCCTCTCTCCACAGCCCCCCGACCCCTGTTTCTTGTTTCCTGTCCCTCAAAGTCCTGACAGCAGCCCAGAGCCTCCAAGCCCCAGGCTGGCTCTGCTCTGTCGGACCCACAGTTCTGCCAGGAATTCTTGCCTGATGGCCCCCAGCTAGCAAGGGACACAGGCAGAGCCCCCGGCCACCTGCCCGAGCCCCAGGAGTGCCCAACGTCACTTCCCAGGCCAGCCCACGCCCAGACCAACCCTGTGCACTCTGGGCCCTTGTCCTGACCTCACCTGCTACACCCCGGCCCGGGCACTGTTCCCACAGAGGCTCCAGGGGGCCTTCATCCACCAGCACTTCCTGCCTCTGCCCGCTGGGCCCTGCCCTCCCCAGCTTAGTTCTGGGGCCTCTGCCTGACTGTGCTCGCCCAGGGCTCACTTCCCCCTCCTTGGGCCCAGTGCTGCCCGGCGCCCACCCTCCCCCAGCTCACACTCTGCAGATAGCTCCAGGGCCCAGGTCTGCCACAGCTGGTGCAGTGTGGCTCCCAGGGCCTCCAGCCAGGCGGAGGAACCAGTTCTCCTGGTTTGTGGCTGGCACTGCAAGGGGCTTCCCGAGGGCCGCACCCCAACGGTCCTGTCCCTGTACCTGGGGCCCGCTTGGGGGAGGCTGCTCCTCAATCTCAAAATCCATTTATAGCTAAAGAGAAGGGAGGGGACACAGCCACACCCCTGAAGCCAGAACTGCCACCCTGGGCAGGAGCCACTCCCCTCAAGTGGCACAAGCGCCCACCCCTGCTCTGTGTTCCAGGCACCTGCCCAGCCAAGGACCCAGACATGCTTCATCCAGCTCCTGGGCCCACCTTGCCCTCCTTGGCATCCTGGGACAGGCGTCCTGAGCAGCTGCTGGGTGCCAGGCAGCATCCCAGGCATGACAGGCACAGCGGCCCCGCTCTAACCCTAACCCACCACAGAGGGAACAGGGAGGAGCACCTGATGCCGTGCCAGATCACCCACAGGGCTGCCCACTGCACTGGGTGTTTGGGGGTGGAATGGGGATCTGAAGGGTGGGACCAACGCTGAGCTCCCCAGAGCAGAGGAACTGGGCTCAGAGGAGCCGCAACGCAGGCCCTCCAAAGGAAGGTGTGGGATGGGGCGCCACACCGGCCACTGCTGGGCGGAAGGGGGCAAGTGTGACGGGCAAAGCTGAGAGCCCTGCTCCGTGCAGGTGTGGTCTGGGTGCTTGTCAAGAATGCAGAACTGAACCTCGGTCCAGGCCCATCCACGCAGACCTGCACTGTGACCACATCCCAGGCCATGTGGACCCCAGGTGAGAGTGAAGCAGGCTCTTAATAAATACCAGCTGATTCTTCCCCATTCCCACTCCACAGGCCAGAAGACGGAAGCACAGGGGAGTCAGATGGAATGGGCGTGAGAGCCCCCTGAAACAGCAGGGCCAGCGGAGGGCACGGCGGGCTGCAGTCAGAGACCAGCCCAGAAGCACTCCTGTGCCATGTCCCCAGAAGTCCCCAGAAGCCTGGCTTTGAAGTGTGGCGGGATCTAGGCTGAGCGGTGAGAGCTGGAGAGGTAGGTCGGGGTTCCTTGATTACAGAACAGGCTCCTCTAGAAGGACATCAAGCACCGCCACCAGGAATAATGCTCACTTTAGACTGTGGTGATTCCTTGCTGGGGCCCAGTACGTGGCTGTCAAGAGACCCAAGACTCGGGCTGGACCCGGGCTGCCGGATGCCTGAAATCCACAGCCTCCGAGGGTCTGTGGCCAGTGCCACGGGCTCAAGAGAAGGCAGCCACATGGAGGCAGGGGTGCCAAGGGGCAAACACCCCCCTCCCCTGGCAAGACCCCTTTTACCCCACCCCAGAACCCTGGAAGCAGCCAGAGCTCCCAGGTTGGGGCAGGACAGGGAGACTTGACTCCTGCCCCACCTCCCTGGGAACCGCCCCCAGCAGGTACTTCCTTCCCTCCTCCGTTTCGGGCAGATGGTCACTCCACTTCGCTGGTGGTTCTGATCTAGGTTCAGTTGACTTTGGGGCAAAACTCACTGCCTAATCCCCTGTAACTCTGGGGGGAGCTGGGTGGAGAGCAGACGGGCCAACGCTGCCACCTGCTGGCCATCCCAGGATAAGACCCCCAAATTCAAATCGTCCTTACGAAGGACCCTCAGGGCACCAGAGACCTTCAAACACCCAGTACGAGTGAGGAAACTGAGGGTCAGAGGCACCATGGCATGGCCCAGCCAAGGCCTTGGGCCAAGGCTTGCACCCTGGGAGACCCCCTAGCCCCACCTCCCCAGGAGCAACAGACACTGAGACACTTGGCTTCTGGTCTTGCCCAGGCCCCTCCCGCTGGAGGCTGGGATTTGTGTGCAGATGAAGAGTGATGGATGCAGTCCTGTGCCAGGACAGTGGTGGGGACACCTCCCGGGGCGGGCCACCTCCTGGGGCGGGCCACCTCCGGGGGCCCATCCTAGAGCCGAGCATGAATCTGAAGGAGGTACCAAAGCCTCCTCCTCAGAATCAGACTTGGAGCTGTGACCCCAGGGCCCAGAGTGGCTCAGGGCCAGGAAGGGGTGCTGAACCTCTAACTGTTATCTAAGCGTTGACCAGAGCACACGATCACCTCAGAGCTCCTCATGGGCGACGCCTACTGCCTGGCCCATGGATGAGGGGCCCGGCCAAGCTGCCCAGCCCAATCAGAGGGCAGTTTCTGTGTCCATGACACACGGAACAACTGCGGGGTCAGTTCTCCAAAGGGGTGCAAGGGGGTTTTAGTAGACAGAGGGGCTGCGGGGCCACCAGGTCATGCCCCTTCCCTCTAAGAGGGGCCATTCCTGTAGGGTGGGACTCTGGCTTTGTCACTTAGCTGTGTCAGTCTGGGGATGATGCCACAGCTGAGCCCCTGTAGATGGAACCAGAGGTGAGGCAAGGAACCGCACGTCCCCCCCCCCCCCACTGAGGTCATCAGCGTGCAGATGCCCCCTTCTCAACGTCCCGCCTTCCTTCTGCAACGCTAAAGGCCTCCCCAGCCCAAGTGCTGCCCTGGACCAAGACAGGGCCACTCAGGGCTGTGCGGGCCACCCTCCCTGGCCAGGTGGCACCAGAATCACAGGCCGCAGAGACCGCGGGGGATCTGCGTGGGCCTCCAGTTCCTGCCCGTCCCTCCCATCCCCAGCTCCGAACAGGTCCAGCTGTGGCCAGCGGCTGGGAAAGACTCTGTCCCTCCAGGTGTGCGGCTTTGGAGAGTGCCTCAGGCCTCTGCCCCTCCGCTGTGAGCAGAGGGGTCGAAGGGCCTGCGATGTGGGTCCCCAGAGCACCTGTGGGGCTCAGGCCAGACAGGGTGGATGTAGAGGGCCACCTTCCGCCCGTCCTGAAACCACGAGGCGGCCAGGCCCTGCCTGACGCACGCGGCGCCCTCCCTCCCGGGACCTCGGCCCTTCGTGGGCACCAGGCGGGCGTCCACACCAAGCTGGCCGTGTGCTTTCGCGAGGGATGACTGGGGAACGCGGCTGCTCGAGGCCTGGAAGGTCCCGGATCTCGCCTGCCGCTCCTCTGGTCCCCAAATCCACCGGCGCCCCGGAACCGGCCAACCCGCGCTTAGAGCCCGCGCAGCTCAGAGGGCGAGATGGCGGGAAGGCGGGACCACCGCGGCCGGCACGAGGAGCTCGGCTCCCCGGGGCGGGTCCAGAGCCAAGCGCCGGCCTCCGTCTCCCCAGCGGGAAATGGGTCCGCACCGTCTCCACTCCGCGGCGCTGTCCCCAGGGGGAGAGCGGCCCGTGGACGCGCAGGGAGCTGGGCGGGGCCGGGGCAGCGCAGGACCCTGGGGGCGCCGCAGACGACTCCCGCCCCGCGGCCCCCACTCCCTTCCCGCAGCCCGGCCCCGCCCCGCTCCGCCCGCGCCCCCCACTCCCTTCCCGCAGCCCGGCCCCGCCCCGCGCCCCCACTCCCTTCCCGCAGCCCGGCCCCGCCCCGCTCCGCCTGCGCCCCCGAATCCC
>NW_016107460.1:4508689-4519024 GCF_001604975.1 Cebus imitator | reverse complement strand
CCCACTCCCTTCCCGCAGCCCCGCCCCGCGCCGCGCCCCTAACTCTCTTCGCACCGCGCTGGCTCTGGCTCCAGCCGCGCTTCCGCCTGGGGCCCGGCCCCGCCTCCTGCCCTGCCGGCCCCGCCCCCCCAGTGACGCAAGGCCTGCGCCGCACGCCGAGCCACGTCGTGCCGTCATCAGGCCTCGCCGCGTGGGCGTGGCCAGCGTGGCTTCCCGGGACCACCCGAACCCGCGGCCATGGCCCCGGCCGCCGCCAGTCCCCCGGAGGTCATCCGCGCGGCGCAGAAGGACGAGTACTACCGCGGCGGGTTGCGCAGTGCGGCGGGTAGCGCTCTGCACAGCCTGGCGGGTGAGGGCCGGCCGCGGCCGGACATCCCAGCTAGCGGCCCAGGGGGCGTTGCCCCTCAAGGAGGCGAGGTGTCCGCCGTGGGTGGTCACCGCGGCGCGAACGCCTCACACCTCGGTCCCGTTGACACCGACCCGGGCCTTCCTAGGTCTGACCGGCAGCCCAGGCCGCTCGCCCTGCTGACCCGGGGTAGGCTCAGCCAGGCCCTGCCTGTCTCGCCAGGCCGAGCTGAGTACAGAACCCAACGAAGCATTGCCTGTCATCCCTGCACTTCGGGAGGCGGAGGCGGGAGGATCGCTTGAGCCCAGGAGTTTCCGACCAGCCTGGGCAACGTGGCAAGACCCCGTCTCTACAAAAAATTCTAAAATTAGCCAGGCGTGTTGGCGGTGCCTGTAATCCCAGCTCTTCAGGAGGCTGAGGAATGAGGCTGCAGTGAGCCATGATTGGGCTTCTGCACTCCAATCTGGGCGACAGGGCCAGACTCCATCACTAATTTTAAAACGAAAAACAAACAAAAACGGGCACGGTGGCTCACGCCTGTAATCCCAACACTTTGGGAGGCCGAGGCAGGCAGATCACTTGAAGTCAGGAGTTTTAAGACCAGCCTAGCCAACATGGTGAAACCCCGTCTCTACTAAAAAATTAGCTGGGTGTGGTGGCGGGCGCCTGTAACCCCAGCTACTCGGGAGGCTGAGGCAGAATCACTTGAAACCAGGAGGCAGAGGTTGCAGCGAGTCGAGATCGCACCACTGCACTCCAGCCTGGGTGACAAAGTGAGATTCCATCTCAAAAAGAATAAAAATTTTAAAAAGCAATGCCATCACGTCTTTGGGGGTGGGACAGGCAGTTGTTAAAGGCATCAACTCCCAGCAGAACAATACACGGAGCAGTGGCACTGGAGCCCAGTGGCAGGGGTGTCGTGGCAGCAGGAATGGTGCCGTGGGACAGGAAGAGCATGCGTAAATCTCAGAGGACAGACAGGCTCCCTGCGGGGAGGGCCATGGGTGTCAGGTGGGCAGCCATTGGCGGATTCAGAACAGGAGAGTGACATGGTCAGGTTTGTGTGTATTTATTTTACAATACACTTGGCACCCCTGTGCCACACACTGTTCTCCATGTGTTACAAATATTAACTTACTTAATCTTCAATCATCCGTACAGGTAGAACCTACTATTACTCTTCTGTTAGATGAGCAAACTGAAATCCCAGAAAGGCCTCACGGCCAGGAAGTTGGAGAGTTGCTCTTTGATGCTAGACAGTTGGCCTCTGGCCTGCACTCTTACTACCCAAGACTATCTTTCCATGTGGCCCTAGCAGGCCCTCCCAGAGCGACAGATGGGTGCAGGTGGGAGGTTCTCAGGAGACTGCAGCTCAGGCTAAGGAAGGTCCAGCCGGAGACAAGGCGGTGCCTCCAGAGACAGAAGCAGAGAGGGAGGCCGGGGAAGAGAGTGTTGGCTTCATGGAAGGGTGGGACTGGATCTGGGCCTGGGCAACTGGGGGGATGCCCGCCAGCGCCCCCGGACTAACACTGTTTCTCCTCTCAGGTGCGAGGAAGTGGCTGGAGTGGAGGAAGGAGGCTGAGCTGCTCTCAGATGTAGCCTACTTTGGCCTCACCACACTTGCAGGTAGAAGCCCACTTGGGACCTCTGGACTGAGGGGCAGCCACACACCGGCCAGGGGGCTGCCAGGCAGTGTGAAAAGCTCCTGGAACTGGCCGAGGTGGTGATGCTGCCTCAAGGAGAGCAGGAGGTGCTGGCCCGAGAGACGCTAGGCATCAGCTCCCAGCAGGGAGCCCGTTCTTCCAGCCTTCGTGTGTCCCTGAGGACCTTTGTCCAAGACTTTACCTCCATTGAGACGCGTTTCTCAGTGGCCAGCCCTGGTGGCACAAGCAAGTCACAGTGCTGAGCCATGTCACAGGGTGCAGTGCCCTGTCAGGTCCAGGCTGGGCATCAGTTGGGTAATGCCGGCTGTGTGGGTGGTGGCCAGCCATGGGACCAAATCCGAGCACTGGGGCTGGGGGAGGGGGTGGGGGTGGCTGGGGAGAAATGGGAAGGCACAAAGACTCCTGGGGAGAAGCCGGGGAGTGGGTGGGGGAGTGGGAGGAACACCGGCCAGCCAAGGTCCCAGGAACCAAGGGCAGCCATTGGCTGGGCCTGTCACGTGCTGCCTGAGGTCACGGTGAGACTGATGGGCTTAGCAAGAGGAGGTCATCTGCCAGTGTGGGGCGACAGTGGGTGACAAGATGGGGCTGTTGACAGGAGCCAGCAGAGGGCATGGAGGCCGGGAGCCCGTCCCTGTGGCAGGCCTTCTCAGCTTCCACATACCCATCCTCTTCCTCGTAGGCTACCAGACCCTCGGGGAGGAGTATGTCAGCATCGTGCAGGTGGACCCATCGGGGAGACGGGTGCCCTCCTGGCTGCGCCGTGGTGCACTGGTGACGCTGCATGCCGTCCTGCCCTACCTGCTGGACAAAGCCCTGCTCCCCCTGGAGCAGGAGCTGCAGGCTGACCCCGACAGTGGGCGACCCTCGCAGGGGAGCCTGGTGCCGGGCAGGCGCGGCTGCTCAGGGGCGCGGCGCTGGGTGCGTCGCCACACTGCCAGTCTGCCTGAGCAGCAGAGGAGGGCGCTGCTGCGGGCAGCCTTTGTCCTCCGACAGGGCCTCACCTGCCTCCAGCGGCTACACATTGCCTGGTTTTACATCCACGGCGTCTTCTACCATCTGGCCAAGAGGCTCACGGGGGTCACGTACGTAAGTAGCAGGTGCTGAGGGCACGGCCGCTTCGGCCACCCTTGTCACCCCCGCTGGACTTGGGTGTGTGCAGAGCTGGCCCTCCAGGCCTCTCAGCCAACAGGGCTCCAGCATCTGTGTCAAGGGGGAAACCCAAATCCTCTCCTTGGAAAAAGGCAGGTTTTGTTTAGTTGCACTTGGCTGAAAAATCCAGGGACGTGCAGACCCCGAGCTTATCATGAGCCCCTGCTGCAGCCCCACGTAGATGCCAGGCCCTGCACTCCGCCTTACTGACCGAGGGCCTGGGTCACGCCTCGCAACAGATCCCTGAACCTGGTGGGCCTGTGACTGCCCATGTCACTGCTCTGGGGAACAAGCAGCTTCTCCCAGACAGTGTGGGAGCAGGGACTCCAGCCCCAGCCCCTCACACCTCGCCCCTGCACGCCCAGCGGTCTGCCCCATCAGACGGCCATTCTCACCTCTCCCCTCCACAGCTGTCGGCACCTCTGCCCATCCTACCCCCAGCTGACGCCCCTGCTTCCAGATTCAGCAACAAAGCCTCCCCCACGGTCCCGCTGCCATGCTGCACATGCTCCTTCCAGAACAAGCCTCCAAGGGACCCCCTTCGTTCCTTCTGTCCTCAGGGGCATGCTGGGCTCCTCAGTCCCCAGTCGCCAGGCGACCCCACCTCCACACACACCCTGAACAGAAGGCCACCATGGCCTCCTCGTCACAGAGCTAGTGGTCAGGTCTTGGTCCTCGGCGTGCCCAGCCTCGCATATTTGATGTGACTCCTCGCCGTGTCCATGTTAGCGAGGGTTTGCTGAGCTGCTGTGACAGAGGCCTGGAAACAGGGCTCAAACCAGATGGGAGGCTCCCTCTTGCCTAGGACAGCCAGGAAGTATAGACCCCCAGGGCCCACGCTGGTGGTGTGACCTGCACCTCCGTATGCTTCCCAGCCCTGAGCTGAGGCCATTTGGCCATCTCCATTTCCCAGCCAGTGGGAAGGGACACAGGAAGCCAAAGGCAGCCAGCTGTCCTTCCGAAGCACGGCCAGAAGCCACAGGCATTGCCAGCGGCAGGAGAGCAGGAGCCACATCCCTGGGGCCATGTGCCTGCTACACTGGGGTTCCATCCCTGGAGCAGGACAGCTGGGGGTCACATCTGCAGCCCACCCCCACCCCCCCGTTCCTGCCCCCCACCCCAGCTCCTTCTCTGGCCACCCTGCAGGTTCCTTTTCTGAGAAGTGGTCCTTGGATACCCCCACATCCTCACCCGCTCCCCAACTCCGCCAGCCTCATAGCTCAGAGACTCCCTCTGTGTTGACGATGCCAAGGCCGGTCTGGAGTTCGACCTCTCCCTCATGCTAGGCTGCGAGACGGGCACCTGGGACGCCCCGAACCCGTCCCCCTAGCTTGTTTTTGCCGGGCGCTCCCAGTGCCAGGGAGAGACCTGGCTCTAACGTCACCCTCCCAGCAGGCGCTGAGGCCAGATCCCCTCAGGGTCCTGATGGGTGTGGCACTGTCTGCCCTACAGCTCCGTGTCCACCCCATGCCCGGAGAGGCCCTGAGAGCCCGCACGAGCTACAGGCTACTGGGGCTAGTGTCGCTCCTGCACCTGGCGCTGTCTGTGGGGCTGCAACTGTACGGCTTCAGGCAGCGGCAGCGAGCCAGGAAGGAATGGAGGCTGCACCGCGCCCTGTCTCACCGCAGGTGTGCTCAGGGGCCACGCGGGGCTGGGGGTGCCCTGGGCACTTCGCGAGGACCTGCAAGGCGCACCCACCTTGACACTGTGCCCCACCTTCCCCAGAGGCTCCCTGGAGGAAAGAGTCATCTCCAGAAACCCCCTGTGTACCCTGTGCCTGGAGGAGCGCAGGCACCCGACAGCCACGCCCTGCGGCCACCTGTTCTGCTGGGAGTGCATCACCGCGTGCTGCAGCAGCAAGGTGAGGCGGGCACCTGCCGGGGTCCTGGGGTGGCCACAGCAGAAGTGGGGAGTCTGGCTCTGAACTCTCCAGTTTGAGGGTAGGGAGGTGGGCATCTTTTTAAAGACCCCCAGGTAGGTCAGATGTGGGGCCACTGGGGGGTTAAAGTTCCAAATTCAAGCATACTGAGGCTCTGCTGAACGCAGGTTGGGGCAGCAGCCAGCCCTGAAAGGCGCCATGGCTGCCCCGTGCACCCCAGCACATCTTTCTTCCCGGAGTCCTCACCATACTTGGAAGCCCTGGCACACTGACTCACACCCACCCAAGACACCGGCAGGGTGAGGGCAGCACCTTACCAGAAGCCAGGCTGCCTGGGCTGTGTCAGCTGCAGGAGCAGGAGGGAATCTCAAGGCCGAAACCCACGCCCCCAGCCCCACCCCAGCCCCCACTGGGCCTCGGCCTTCTGGGAAAAGGCTGGCTTTCTCTTTCTTGGTCATTAGCTGAAGGAAACAGAACATGTTTACATTCCGTGTCACGGGCAGAGAGCTGGATGCGATGAGGTGCTGATGGGCGTGGGCACGGCGCAGGTGGTCTCAGCCACTGTGACCCTTCCTCCTCTGTACAGGCGGAGTGTCCCCTCTGCCGGGAGAAGTTCCCGCCCCAGAAGCTCGTCTACCTTCGGCACTACCGCTGAGCCGCACCTGCGCGGGCCTGAACACAGACGACTTCCACAGGAGTCTGACCGGCAAGATTTAGCCCCAAGATTCACCTTGCACGGAAATGAGAACGTTCTCACACTGTCTGTTTTTTGCCATGCCATACACTAACCCAGCCAGCCCGGGAGGTAATGGCTGCCCCTGACTGTGCTTTCTCAGTCCTGGCGGGGTGCCCAAACATGGAGCACTTCCCCAAGCCCAGCCTGGCGCAACTCAGCCACTTCGGCAGTCTCACTGTTTCCCTCCCTTCCCCGAACCACACAGTTGAGAACTAACTTCAGAAGTAGCCAGAAGACACTTTATTCATTTATATTGTGAGAAGATGGTTCCATCAGGCTCGTGTTAAGGCAGTGGACTGAATGAGTGTGTGTTGAGTTGGTACGGGGCACGGGGGGCTGGGTTTGCTTCAGCCAGAGTGCCCCAGGGCCCGTGGGAGGCGGTGGGATTCTCCCCCGGGGCAGCTGAGCAGAGCACCTCCACCAGGATTCAGTGACCACACGGCAGACAGACCAGCCAAGGCTGGCACCTGTCTGAAGCATTCGGCACACCTTAAACACACATCAAGGCTGCTTCCAGTTCTAGAAAATAGAGGGGCTCTTCCTGACCCACACACACTCGCGTGCCAAGTCCTCGGGCAGGGCAGGGTTGGGGGGCTACCAGGGGCACCCGAGCCCTCTCCTGGGGCCTGCTGGGCAGGCAACCTGTGGACCCAGGGTCACTGCTGTGTGCGGCCCCTCAGCTCAGCCCCAGCCTACTTCCTGCCTCCCTTTGATGTTTCCAGGTTTTTAAAACTGCATTTAACCTGGTCGGGCGCGGTGGCTCAAGCCTGTAATCCCAGCACTTTGGGAGGCCGAGGCGGGTGGATCACGAGGTCAAGAGATCGAGACCATCCTGGTCAACATGGTGAAACCCCGTCTCTACTAAAAATACAAAAAATTAGCTGGGCATGGTGGCACGTGCCTGTAATCCCAGCTACTAAGGAGGCTGAGGCAGGAGAATTGCCTGAACCCAGGAGGCGGAGGTTGCGTGAGCCGAGATCGCGCCATTGCACTCCAGCCTGGGTAACAAGAGCGAAACTCCGTCTCAAAAAAAAAAAAAAAAAAAAAAAAAAAAAAAAAAAAAAAAAAACAAAAAAACTGCATTTAACCTGTGCCAGAGACAACCTCGCCGTTAGCATATCTAATAAACTAATTCCACTGAACTGTGGGTGCGTTAATGACAAGACTGAACTTGAGAGTTCAGAGCGCAGCGTGAGAATGCCTCAAGGGTGCACATCACATTCCCCTGCCAGCTTAGCAACACCGATGACCCTGTGTTCCCAGGTCAGTCAAGGTCAGCTTGCGGGGGTGGGGGGGTTGTGACCGCACATCACATTCCCCTGCCAGCTTAGCAACACCGATGACCTTGTGTTCCCAGGTCGGTCAAGGTCAGCTTGCGGGGGTGGGGGGTTGTGACCCTCTAGACTGGGCGGAGCACTAGGAGAGGCACTGGGGGCTGCAGGCGGGTGGGCAGATGCCTCCATGCTTCCCACAGAAAGAGCGCGGTCCTCCGTGGGTCCATCCATCGCACCCAGTCCTCTGACGCACACTGTGCTCTGGCCACGTGCACACGACTGCCTGTCACATCTTGGGCCTGAGCGCTTACCAGGAAAACAGTACGGAAAGTGACAAACGCTCCTGTCTGGAGTCTGAGAACCCCGAGTGCCTCAACACAGCACCAAGAGCACCAACTGGGAGCAGCACTTGCTGACCCGGGTCAGGGACACACGAGCGGGACGGGCCTCTTGAGCTTGATGTCAGATACGCAGACACTGGCGAAAGAATCCAGACAATAAACATTCACCGTCTAAATTCTAAGACGGAAACGCTGCCCAGAGTGGGGTGCCTGCACGGCCGGGGGCCCCGGAGAGCCTTCCTTCGCGTCTCCGTCTTTCGCCCGGGACCACCGCAGGGGTGTTCTGCTGCTGGCAAAACTGGCTCAGCTCTTGGGAAGGCCAAACAAAAGCTGAGCTTTCTGGTGTCCAGCGACGTCGTGTTTTAGATAAAGACTACACAAGAAAGGGCACGCGTCTTTAATAAAGGTGGAGTGAAAAATCACTTGGTAAAATGGTTCAGAGTATTTCTTCGATCACATCAAAAGAGCTGACATGCAAATGGGTTCTGCCTCCCCCCAGGCAGTGGGGGGGCCAAGGGCTGAACCCACAAAGCCAGTCCGCTGCCGCCAGCTTCGCCACCCCTCATGGGGGTTGCATGAGGACAGATTTAAATTAAAAACGAAACACTCTTTACGTATCAAATGTGTCAAAATAATCTCAAACAATTAAAATATAATATATATATTTATAATTCCAGGCCCTCAGAAGCAATCATGGTAGTTAAGAACAAAGTTTTGAGTCATCAGGATAGAGGCCAACTGTAAAGCATCTCCAGTGAGATGAACCGAGGAAACTGGCATCAGAACCCACAGTGACATGACACCCCTTTCAAGCGTTCAGTTCTTTCAAATGCGCAGGAATCAGGCTAGACGGTCCCTCAGGCTCCATGGAGTGGCGTGGTACCGCCTCCGGCTGGTAGGGAAGGCGGCCTGGCGGGGAGCGGCCGTTCCTCCCTCACAGGCCGCACTCCTGCCCGCCCGCCCCGCACCGCCCCTGTGGGCTCCACCCGCCTGGCTTCCTGCCTGCAGCTGACTACAACTCCGTCCATGAGAAACACCTGAACGTCACTGAAAAAGAAATCCATTCGATTTGGTTTAAGTGCCAGTTTCTTCAAGAACCTGGTATTCCAGCTACAAATCACCGAAGCTTCTTTTTAAAAAGAAAATTCGACTCCCTCGTAATCAACTACTTTATGTGAAGAAAAGGCATTGTTAACAATGGCTCAAAACCGTTCCTGCAGCGCTCGGCGTCCTCAGCCCCGCTCCTAGCTGGCGAAGGCCTTGCCGGCGTCGTCCTTGCCCCTGTACCGCCTCTTTCCGTGCGTGAACGGGATGTACCGGTACTTAATCATGTGCTGTGGAGAGAAACAGACGCAGCTTCTGCACAACCGCTTCCCATCAGCCAGCCACACTGTCCCCAGAGCTGAGAGCCCAAAGGTTCCCCATCTTTTCTACGCATCAGACAAGTGGAATCAGGAACCCAATGGCTTCCAGCAAGACCTTCCAGAGCCCACGAGTCCCAGGTCTGAAACCCCAGCAATCCAGGTGTTTCGTGGGCCCTCCGTGGAGGAAGGGAGAAGGGGATGGGAGGTGGCCCAGGGCCCTCTCTGAGGCCAACGCCCCAGGCACAGTGAGGCCACAGTGGCAAAGCCACCCTGTCAGGGCACAGTCCGCGGTCCCGGCTGGCCTCCCCCTAACGCCCTCCTCCTCGGACAGGCTGGCGCAGGGCCCTGGGCGCCCTAGGAGGAGCCACGGGACGCTGCACACACCCAGGCTCTCCCATCCAGCTCCCACCAAGCTTCCATCAAGAGTCTGCTCGCCCCAACAGCCGCGCTCCCTGGGTCGTTCACCGGCCGTGCTGGGGAACGGAACAGCGTCCTTGTCACGCACAACACTGCCACTTAGCGCCACATTCACACCAGGCAGACTCTGCCACCACCCAGCATAACCCAGCACGGCTCCCCTGTGCCTCAGGAACGGAAGAGCAGCAACGGCCAGCACGGCGGCAGCGCCTCCTTTACCTTGATCTGCCTCTTCATTGTGATACAGAAGAGCATGATGAAGTACATCACCAGGATGGGCCAGAACACCGGGACGTTGAAAGCGTCGAAGAAAGTACAGACCATAGCCACAAGGATGCCCTTGGTAGCCGCGTGCCTTCAAGTGGGGAGAGAAGGTTAGCGCCACACCTGCAGCCAGCACTGGGCCCCTGCTGGTCGCCTCCAGCCTTGCAGCCGCACCGACCCGCAAACAGAAGCCTCGCTGTGGAGAGGAGGGGTCCACCCCGGGCACAGCAGCAGCATGGCCCTTCCCATGCAGCTCATACACGTACCGCCCTAACCACAGAGACGCCTTCTCTCATCCCCTTCAAAGGTACAACTCTCCATACAACTACACAAGGTATAAAGCCTCAGGGCTGAGGCTGCGTGCCCCATGCCCGCTGCTGAACCTGCAATCTGGAGAGAAACCCAGGCTGTGTCTTGAGGACCGTCCAGGGCCTTCAGCTCGCCGCTGTGGCATGGCCAGCAGTGTTCCCTCACGTCCCAGCACACGGCCGGCAGCTGCCATCACCTCCAGGAGACTCAGACTCAGCTCTCCCTCCCTAGTCCAAGCTTCTGTGGGCTTCCGGAGCCCTGATCTTTCTGATTCACACTCCACCCCGAGAGCTCAGCAGGCTCCTTCCGTTCACTGAACCAACAGACCTGGGTTCCTCCCCAGGGTGGGGTATGAGGGATGGAGCAAATGCATGCAGTCACAGAGCTCCCGCCATCCTGGTGGCTGTGCCGCCTACCTGTACAGACACGGGCACTTCTGCTCAGGCCCATCTCAACAATGACTCCAGGAGAAGGCTAGTCCTCCTCTGCCAGCCACAGGGAGCCACAAGGCTGGGGATGGGAGAAAGGGAGGAGGGAGGGGAGAGAGGGAGGAGGGAGGGGAGAGAGGGAGGAGGGAGGGGAGAGAGGGAGG
>NW_016107460.1:4483494-4508676 GCF_001604975.1 Cebus imitator | reverse complement strand
GGGAGGGGAGAGAGGGAGGAGGGAGGGGAGAGAGGGAGGAGGGAGGGGAGAGACTGGCCGAACAGACACACCCTCCCCAGGCCACGACCGCAGAAGCCAGTGAGCACTCCATCCCAGAACCAGCCGCCTTTCCGCCAGCCTCCAGGGCACTGGTGCTGACTTGAAACCAAGGGCATGCGGCAAGGTGGTGACTGGCCTCCCCCGGAGAGCCCCTGAGGCTCCCCGGTGCCCTGCCCAGCCCAGGATAGCACTCATCTTTTGGGTGACCTGAACAAAACTCAGCACAGTCTCAGAGTCTCATGGGCCACCCTTGAGCACAATGCTCCTTCTCAAATACCGTGAAGAATTAGCTCACCAAAATTTAAACTCTGGAAGCCTTCGGATGAAGGGGCGAAATTCCTCGTTCTGTTTGGTTGGTAGCGAGGGACCGTCATCTGCAAGGCAGAGCAAACATCAGGGACAACCTGCCTCTTTTTATTTCCATCGCATTTCTAAGTGTTCCCCTAAAGACTTTTGACTAGCAGGCCTCACATATGTAAACAAAGGTATGTGTATCGTTAACCAAAGATAAAAATGAGGGTCTGTGGTCACGTCACACATCAATTCATCAATTCATTGCTTTTAGAAGATGCTGGCAGAATTTTTTTAGAAGACGTCCACGTTTTAAATGCATAAAGAACTCAACCACATATAAATGTCCAGCAGCAAGTCAGCTGTACCACATAAAAGTACAAAACCGAGCGCAGAGAACAGGGTGGGGCCGAGGCAGCGCTGACTGGGGACCCGGGGCCAGGCCTGTCCCACCAGCAGCTGCGTCAGGCCCACTCTCACCCCACCTCCCCGCTGGTCAGGTGCCCCTCCCCATTTAACTGAGGTCTGCGGAAAAGGGGATCTTCATTTTCTAGTCTCCCCCAAACAGCAACAAGTGAGAGGAGCTGTGCTCCCCCCGTCAATCTTTCCGTCACATGCTCTACGCAGAGAGGCTTCTGGCCCCACAATGAAAAAACACTCTGCTCCCGACAGCAGGTTCCCCAGCACAAGGAGGGTCCTGGTAGGGGGCTGTGCGTGCGTGTCCCCACAGTGGCCACGACGTCCTGGAATGCACAGGTGTCTGCTCCTCTCCTGGGGCTGGCCGGTCAGCCATGAACTTGGGGCCCCTACCTAGCCAGGCAGGCCCAGGAGCAGCGTGAGTTTCCAGGCATGGAGCACGAAGCCCCAGGAGCACTTCAGCTCATGGCTCCTCAGAAACCAAAGGCCACCCGAAACCTGGCCTGACCTGATGTTGGCATCAGGGTCCCGGCGGTCTCCGTGAGCCAGTAAGCTGCCTGTGGAATCCTCTGCCTAGGGGAAAAGGTACCCTCACCATGGCCTCCTCCAGTGATTCTGAGCGGCCACTGACTGGGGTGGGGCGGGTGCTGGAGTCAACCGTCCGCCTCACACCCCTGCTGTCTGTGGTACTCGGTGACCCTGAACACGTTACCTAGCCCTGTATGCCTCAGTTTCCTCATCTGCAAAGTGGGAAAACAGAATGGACACCCATTTCGGGGCTGTCAGGAGGGTCTAAAGAGTGTTTCTACAAACATATCCTGATCACCCAACGTAACACATACATTTCAACCCCAAGAGCAGAGCCTCAGGTATTTCCAGAGGACACTAGGCAATCCCATCAGAAAATGTAAGCACCAGCTGCCACCCAGCCCAGTGCACAGCCGCTCCCTACCTGAGTCTTCCATTAAGGAAGGATCCACTTTGGGAGAAAGAAAAGCTATGAAAAGGTTTAGATGGTAGATTCCCAAGGCATAGGTCACAATGTACCACCCCTGAAAGAGAAGGAGAAAGAGTCAACGGTGCACTCCAACGCCCGTCCGCCCGATCCAGCTCATGGGTGCACTCCGGTTCACTCCCAACTTGGTTTCAACTGATCTTAAAAACAGAAAATTTACTTACAGACAAGGAAGCACAGTGACATCCCATGGTAACAATTTACATCGGATTATACCCTGTGGGTCCTGAGACTAAGTGGACAAGCCAGGGCCCAAATGAGCAAAGCTCTTCAACGGTCCAGTTAGACCACGTGACCCCTGAAGTCACAGGTGCCCCAGCAGGAGCACAGCAGAAAAGGAGGCTTTTCTCAAGAAGCACACAGCCGAGCTGCAGCACAGGCTCGGGCGGCCCAGGCACCTGAGGATGCTGGGCAGAGCCCCAACCAGGAGCACGGTCATCAGAACCAGAGGGCGGAACCTCAGCTGTGACGAGAGGCATGCTGGCTGATGTTGCTCCAACAGACGATTCACATCGCCAGAAACACTGCCAGGAGGGTTAAACCTTTGCCCAGAAGAAATCCACACAAGAAATCAAGAAGGAGGCTTTGAAAAGCGTGCTTAAGCCAAGCCTTCCTCAAGAGATGCAAAGTGGGGAGAATTCCGGCAAGATGCCTGCATGCAGCACACTTACTTGCAACTAATTCATCCTTAAAAGGATGAGGTATATCCCATTAGAAGCCAGGACTGCATTCTCAATTTTAAAAGCCTTAAATTTCTCAGCCAGGCGCGGTGGCTCACGCCTGTAATCCCAGCACTTTGGGAGGCCGAGGTGGGTGGATCACCTGAGGTCAGGAGTTTGAGACCAGCCTGGCCAACATGGTGAAACCTCATCTCTACTAAAAATACAGAAATTAGCCGGGCGTGGTGGCACATGACTGTGGTCACAGCTGATGGGGAAGCTGAGGTAAGAGAATCACTTGAACCCGGGAGGTAGAGGTTGCAGTGAGCCAAGATCATGCCACTGCACTCTAGGCTGGGTGACAAGAGCGAGACCCCCATCTCAAAAACAAATAATAAAATAAAATATAAAAGCTTTAAGTTTCTCTTACAGACAAGAAATCTTTCTGCCCACAAGTTTTTCAAGTCAGACGGCTAAATGCCAGATGTGAGGGTTGACTGGATGTCTGTATCCACCTTCCTGCTGCAGGGCCGCGCGTGAAGGGGCTGCGTTTACAACATAGTCGTGCTGTGCTCTTCCCGCCCCCTGCTCCTGCCTGAAATCCCTGATTCAAGGTTGCTAAGTCATTCTTTCCATCGGAGAATGGACCCAGTTCAAATTTAAAAAAAAAAAAACAAAAAACTAAACTAAAGCCAATTAAGGTGTGTGCTTTAAACAAGGAGGTATTTTCCACAGTCCCCAGAGAGAAAAGAGCCGGACAAGGCTTCAAACCTTCCTGTTCTGCACACAGAAAGACTAAATAACCTCCTCTAAGATCTGCAAAGAATTCCCATCTTACAAGCTTGCTCCTAGAAATCACGTGTTTACTAGAAAGTAAAGGAGCACCCAAGGTGAAGTCTGAGGACATGTCACCTGACCCAGGGACGACTGACAAACTCAGGAAAGGCTAAATAAACCCTTTTGAATGCCAAATCATTCACGGCACCCAAAGTATGGAAACTTCAACCGAGGAACGAGGCAGCCGCAGAGCGCCATCTTGTCCTGACCACCATGCAGCAGGGTCAGTGGGTCAATGGCAGCTCACTGTCCAGGCCTGGACACGCCCAAGGCTGGGCTCAGGACTGCCTGGGTGCACTGAGAAGCCTGGAAAGGGGACGGGACAGACTCCAGGTGAATCATAAACAACCCTGTGTTAAAGACAGTCACTGAGATCGTTCTGACACTTGGCACTTAGCTGAAAATGACTCCTAGAGACCACGTCCTGCAAGACAAACTTACAGCACCCCCTCAGCACCACGTCCTGGGAACACAGACAGAGCCGAGCCCGCCACTGCAGCCCACACCTACCTGCAGGAGGTAAACTCGAATCATGTAGATGAAGCTCAGGCCCAGTGTCACAACCCATCGCACGGCCGTGTAGGGTGTGGACTTGTCTAGCCAGGACTGATAAATCTAGAAAGACAAGAATGCAAAGGCATGAGGCAGGCCCTGTAAGTTCTGCACTAACCCTGCCACAAAATGCACCTTCTGCTATGGCTGGTTTCCCATTCTTAAAAGGCTAAGAGTAAGTTAAAACAGCAAGAGACCATCTATGTATCAGCACACAGCAGTGACAATTCATCCAAATATATTTGCAATAATTCCTGACGCAGGTTCATCTCTTAGGCGAGAATATTACGTAACAATCTCCTAGAAGATGGTGACATGGTGCTGGCCCAAAGGGATGACTATGGGGAAGACCCGACCTCACCCCAGAGACGAGACTGTGCGTCTCAAGCCCCCACCCTACAGCACAGCCCTCATCGCCATGTCCCAAGTCAGCTCCCTCATCTGCACTGCCAGCACCAGCCTTGCCCCGCCCCCAGGCCCACTGGCCACAGCCTGAGCCCCGGCAGCCACACCTGCACGTGTGGGCGTCCAGACGGCTGTGGAAGAACCGAGGGAGCCCTTAGTCTTTACATACATACATATGGATGCACTTTAAAATTTTTGGTTTTTTCTTTTTTTGAGATGGAGTCTCGCACTGTCACCCAGGCTGGAGTACAGTGGCGCGATCTCACCTCACTACAATCTCCGCCTCCCAGGTTCAAGCAATTCTCTTGCCACAGCCTCCAGAGTAGTTGGGACTACAGGCAAGCGCCACCACACCCAGCTAATTTTTTCTGTATTTTTAGTAGAGACAGAGTTTCACCATGTTGGCCGGGATGGCCTTGATCTCCTGACCTCGTGATCCAAACGCCTTGGCCTCCCAAAGTGTTGGGATTATAGGCATGAGCCACCTCACCCAGCCAGGATTTTTAAATTTTAATTTTGAAATTTAATTTTTAGAAAACTTCAAAATTCACAAAAGTAAAAAGATTATGTGAGCCCATATATTCCCATCACCCAACTTCACTGATGGTCGTTTTTCACATGGGACTTAATTACGAAGTTGACAGATTTTTATCTGAGCCAGCATCTCAGCAGCTGGAACTGCTGGGTGACCCAGGCTTTTCCTGAGACGGAGCTTCAGGCTCCAGTGATCAAAGGCAGCTCTAGGCGCCTCACCCACCAAGTGCACACGCAGCCCACAAACACGTGGCCCCAGCCCCCGGGGCCACACAAGAGTCTCCCGCCCTCAGGGGCAGCACCGTGGATGGTGACACGGAGAGGGTGGGCGTCCCAGCACCAGGGGACGTGGGCGGCCAGGAGGGGACGTGGGCGGCCAGGAGGGGACGTGGGCAGCCAGGAGGGGACGTGGGCGGCCAGGAGGGGACAGCAAGAGCAGAACAGCAGCCGCGACCACATCTGTGCTGCCTGGGAGCCAAGACTAGGTTTTATGTTTCTAAAGGTTGGTAAAAGGAAAACAGAAACAGAAAACACTTCCGTGACAGACCACATGTGGCCCCAGAGCCCGATGTCTCCACAAATGGCCCTTTACAGAGAACCGCAGTGCACGATACGGTGGAGAGAGCACCGTCCTCGGGAAGTTCCAGCCTGAAGGTGTCACTTCTCCATCAGGAACACCAGCAGACAGATCCTTCAGGAAAATGCTGGGAGTCCACAATTTCTTCTTTAAATATTTATACTCATCTACCAAAAAACCCACCAACCTGTCCAAGTCTCGTGAAAAATCTGTACACCACCGAAGGCTTCCCATGGACGGACTCTCCCACACTGTCCCCTTCAGACATTCTGTAACTGAGAAAGACACAAGACATTTAAATAAAAAGCATTCGAGGATGTGAAATCTTGGCCCTGTGTTCACCAACACTGTCAAGTAGGTTTCAATGTTCAGCATTGCGTCCACACCATTTGTGTTTTCACTATCAACTGTTCAGGAAAAAGCAGCAGGTGCACAGGCTTCCGTGGAGGGAAGGGCGGCGTGAGGCGGACTTGCCCTGGAGCACGGGTGCCTCTGCATTCCCACTGTCGGCACCTCAGTCACCTGAGCATGGGCGGCGCCGTCCACCACACTGGCCCCAGAAGCATCCTGGCTGTCGGGTCCCTGGGCTGGTCCCTGGCACGTGGCACTGTACATCCTCCCTCCAGGGATGTGGATCCCTCAGTGTCCCCCCCAGGCACCTGTCCTGGGTCACCGGTCTGGCAGGAGCAGGAAGGGTCCTGTCCTTCCAGGGCCAGGTCCTCCACCCCACACACAGCAAAACGTTATCTACAGTTCTCAGCTAGTCCATCCGTCTGCGTCCCAGTTTCTTATCTGGCAAGTGGAGGTAACGGGTCTGCTCCTATTTCCGCACACTACTGTGACGCCGTGAGGAATTCACTCAGAAGCCAGGTGCCAGAGGTCACAGTTTACCCACTTAATTCCCGGATGCCCAAGTGAAGGGCATCCTTACCCCCATCTCACAAAGGAGGAGCTAGTCACAACCAGTGGAAGCCACGTGTCCAAGGTCCCGTCACAGTTCTGCTTCTGAGCAGGCCAAGCCAAGCCTGACTGCCACCTGGCTGCTCAGCTGAGCACGCCCCACGTCACTCCGGAGCCGAGCTGGCTTCAGGACCCGCCGCTCTTCGGGAAGTGCTGCTGAGTACCCGGGGCCTGCCAGTTGTCACTCCTACTTTAAAGATAAGCTGCCTGCTGGCCCCTGAGCTAGAGAAGACGCCACGGCAAAGTTCACATCACCCCCACCCCCATCTCTGCCTCGGCGGGGTGGTGAGGAGAAACAGCCTCCAGTCTCAGGTTTGGCTTACAGTCCCCCCTGTGCTCAGCGGCTGTGAGGCCTTCAGGAAACCCTCTGCAAGCAGCCAGCCTCTGTTTCCTCATCTGTAAAACGAGGCTCTAAGAAACTGGCCAGGCACGGGCCGGGCGTGGTGGCTCAGGTCTGTAATCCCAGAACTTTGGGAGGCTGAGGCAGAGGGATTACCTGAGGTCGGGAGTTCGAGACCAGCCTGGCCAACACGGTGAAACCTTGTCTCTACTAAAAATACAAAATCAGCTGGGCATGGTGGCGCGTGCCTGTAATCCCAGCTACTCAGGAGGCTGAGGCAGGAGAATCACTTGAACCCAGGAGGCAGAGGTTGCAGTGAGCTGAGATCTTACCATTGCTCTCCAGCCTGGGCAAGAAGAGCGAAATTCCATCACAAAGAAAAAAAAAAAACACCAGACACAAAGGCAAAGACATTATTCCTCAGCAATCCTTGCAGTCGGTCTTACGGTTCTCTTTTACAGATAAGAAAACTGAGGCTCACAAAGGCTAACGAGGTGTCCCCACCCATCAGCATGGTCACAGTGGGTGGGAACTGGAACCTGCACCTTCCTGAAACCAACGCTTTTCCAGTCACCGAGCACCAGGGGCATCTTCCCTTCGGGGTGGAAGGGGGCAGGTGGCCAGACTCGATCCCCCAAGTGCCTCTGCTTTCCCATCACAACTGAAGCGCTGAAGTGATCCGGGCAGCTCCCTCCGCGTCGCCAGGGCTGTGCAGAATGTGGCTCCGTGACCGCTTCCTGGCTCCTCTGTGCAGAGGCCAGGCAGGCTCGAGGAGACCAAGGGGCCCTTTGGACTAGCCATGTAAACAGAAGACACACAGGAGCACCTCTACTCTCCACTGAGAACTCCACATTTAAATAGGGGCTACACTAGAATGCACCACCTGGAATGGGCACCCTATTTAGGCCAAAGCCAGGCCATCTGAAAGGGACTTCAGTCACATTCTTGGTCCTATAGCTCCTTACAAGTTTCCGCCTATTTTACTCAGACGGAATGTTTCCCATTAAAGCACCTTTGCTTGGCTGGAGTGAGAGAGAAAATTCCTGCTTTCCCACGTAAGGGTGTTCTCTAGGCAAAGCTCAGAGCTTCTCACTCTCCAGCTGAACTTGTGGAAAACCTACTAAAAACGCATCAGCCAATTCTGCTTGTCTGACACACACAACACGTACACCAAACACGGCTCGAACTCTGAACAGCCCAAGGCAGCGTGGCAGGAGCAGGAACGTGAACTTTGGACTTCAACGGCCTTTCAGAGCCCGGCTCTGCCTCACTCTGCCAGTGTGACCTGGACACGCTATTCCAGGATGCCTCAGGCTCCAGTCTGTGAAATGGGACAACAGCACCTCTCCTGCCTTCTCTACCAGGCTCTCACAAGGAGTCAGTGGGCGGCCCGTGGAGCACCCTCAGTGCCAGGCAAGGCAGTGCCAGCCCTGTTCCCAGATCAGGGCCAGCCCTCACAGCAGCTGCCCCCTGCCGTCCTCTTCTCTGCTGTTTGAATGCCACCTCCCCTTCAGAGGCACCCGTGACCGCCCACACTGACCCCAGTCCCCTACATCACATCACCGTTATTTATTTATTCTTAAAACAGAGTCTCACTCTGTCACCCAGGCTAGAGTGCCATGGTGCAATCTGGGCTCACTGCAATCTCCGCCTTCTGGGTTCAAGCGATTCTCCTGCCTCAGCCTCCCACGTAGCTGGGATTACTGGCGCCCGCCACCATGCCCAGCTAATGTTTGTATTTTCAGTGGAGTGGGGATTTCAGCATCTTGGCCAGGCTGGTCTCCAACACCTGACCTCATGATCCACCCCCTCGGCCTCCCAAAGTGCTGGGATTACAGGCGTGAGCCACCTCGCCCAGCCCATCACCCTGCTTTTTTATTTTGTGTACAATTGTTTTCTAACACCTTTCTGGTTTCTCAATTTTCTGCTAGAATGGAGCTCCTTGAGGAGTCCCTTGTCAGGTTCTAGACTGGGCCCTACCACCTAGAAGTCCATCACATAGTAGGCAGCCCATCAGTCACCTGTTGAAGATGACTACTTTAGGCCCAGTCACAAACAAAACTAAGAGGCAGATAAAACCAGTGCAAGCAGAGACCATGAGGACATGCCAGAAAGTGTAAAGCTCTCCATGTGCCCTGTTCCACGGCTTGCCACATTCATCCACGTGTGTGGTCCTTCACTAAGACAGGAAGCGCTGCTGCGTGGAATGGATGAAGTCCCCTGGCTCCCACCACTTTTCTCTTCACGTCCCCACCCCAACTCCTCAGGACGAGGAAAGCCCCCGGCTGCCGCACCAGGCTTTACGCGTCTGGTGTTGTTCCGTCCTCTGAGACGCCCTCCCAGACCCTGTCTCTTCCTTTTTCCCAAGGCCACATTCCAGCCTGGGCTCCTCTCTCCTCTGCGCCTGACCACCTCACATCTGCACCTGGCTCCGACGCACTGTAAGCGCGGTCACCTCGGGCACACGGCAAAAGCCAAGTGAGAGTCTCAATTACTGGGGACCCTTCATCCACTTAGGGAATAACTGCATCTTCCTAGGAAGTGTCAACCCAACTAAGAATAAAGTGCTTCCGAAACTACCGGCCAGTCCCTACTCCTCATAAAGAGAAAGCGGGAAAGGCCCCCTGAAGGTACCTAGGCTGAAAGCAGGCGTCTGTGCGGGGGGACGCCTGGCAGGGACACGCCTGGCAGGGACACGCCTGGCAGGGACACGCCTGGCAGGGACACGCCTGGCAGGGACACGCCTGGCAGGGACACGCACGGTGACTCTCAGTGGACCACACACCAGTACGCAGTCAGCCGGAGCATTTACGACTTTATTGCCTATTTGGAACACAATCGAAACCGAGGCGGCCGGTTTCCCTTCAGCCCGTCAGGGACGCCTCCACCCCAGGGCTTAACACTAAACCCTACAGATTTGCTCTGACCTGGACGCCGGACGGGGAGAGGGCACATCCCCGCTCGAATCCAGCCCAACGCAGGGCGCTGCGGGTCGGCAACTGCCCGCTTCCCCAAATGCCCGGCAGGGGAATCGGACGAGACGCGGCCCGGGTGGGGAGGGCAGCGGCCCCCGCCTGGCCCCTCTCCCGCTCCCCCGCCCCTCGCGGGCCCGAGGCCTCGGCCTGCACCTCCGGACCCCTCTCCGCCGCCACCCCCAGGCCCCTCTTCCCGGGCCCGCCCCGAGGCGCGACCCACATCCCCCAGGGCCGCGGGTCGGGGACAGGCTCCCCGCGGCCACTTGGGCCCCGACGGCCCTCCCCGCCCGGGCCTCAGCGCGGCCCCGCCCGCCCGCGGCCTTGACAGCCCGGAAAGAGCGGAGGCGGCGCTGCCCGGCCGTTCCCGCGCCACGCAGCCCTTCCCGGCACCTCGCAGCTCCGCTGCGGCCGAGCCGCGGTCTCCCTCACGGCCGCGGGAAGGAGGACGGCGGGGCAGGGGCGGCCGCCGGCGCTGCGCTCGGGCTCCGGGAAGCTGCAGCGAGCACTTCCGCTCCGTCCTGCGCGGCGCCGCCTCTAGGGCCCCCAAGATGGCGCGGGGGCGGGGCCGAGGGCTCCAACCATTTCCGCTTCCGGCGCAGGCGCGGAAGCCGTTGGCGGGCGTGCCTCTCGGCGGAAGAGACGGCAGCGGCGGAAACGCGCCGCGTGCACAGGCGCAGCTGCGTCCTCTGGCTCCGGGTCCGGCCAGCTTCACTCCAGAGATTGCGCGAGCCCAGGGACTAGGCCCGTGGCCACACCCCCTTGCGACAAAGACCAATGGAAGCGTGCGTTGCTGGTCGTTAAGGAAACCCCCGGCAGCAAGATGGCGGCGGCCGGCGAGGGCACCCGGAGCTCCCGCAGGCCGCGCCAGGACCCGCCGAGGCGGCCGCCCCGGGACGGTAACAACTGCGGGCTACAGGGCGGGTCGCTGTCCTGGGCTCCGTTCGGGGTGCGATCGCTCTACGCCCTCGACCCCCAAATGCTCACCTCGGAAAATGGAGGTCCAAGTGCAGCGGCGGAGCCGGGGCCACCCCCGCGTTCCCCACTCCCATCCAGAATTCGCCGGGCGCCTACCTGGGCTCGGCTCGCACCCTTCCCCGAGCCTTCCTTCCGCAGCGGGTCCAGCCCCGCAGGAGGTCGCCCCCCGCGGGCTCCTCGCAGGGAAGGCCGGGTTCGGGCTAAAGCCTCGCAGCCAGCAGAGCCTGGTGTTGCCATGAGGATCCCTAATCCCAGGACGCGGGGCGAGGGCAGGCGCAGGACCAGCACCAAGCCTCCTGCCTTCCTGGCCGGTGCTGTCTAGAAACTTGAGGATGCATTTCAAAAGCAGTTTTTGCCTGTACTTCCGGCACTTTGGATCACCTGAAGTCAGAAGTTCGAAACCAGCCTGGCCAACATGGCGAAACCCCGTCTCTTCTAAAAATACAAAAATTAGCCAGGCGTGGTGGCGCTTGTAGTTCAAGATACTCGGGAGGCTGAGGCCGGAGAATAGCTTGAACCCAGGAGGCGGAGGTTGCAGTGAGCCGAAATCGAGCCACTGCACCCCAGCCTGGGCGACAGAGCAAGACTCCGTCTCAAAAAAAAAAAAAAAAGGAGTAGTTTTTGACAGGAACTGTTCCTAGAATCGAATAAACGGGTCTGAAACGAATGCAGAGCTCACACCAGTATCTTCAGGTAGAACCTTCCTGATTTGGACATATACAGGAGCCTGTGGGAACCGCCTGCCCTCCTCCCCGACATTTTCCCATAAACCCTGCCCCCAAGATGTGCCTGGGAAGCTGGGGGGGAGGGAGCCTTGCCCCTTCCAGGAGCTGCGGGAGTTGGCTGGCACACTCAGCAACTGAGTGAGAAGAGATGAAGCTGGCCAGGCCCTCCTTGGGTATGAGTGTGGATTTTGTCCCCTGAGGATAGAAGGCCACTGAAGGGTCACAGCAGGGAATGGGAGGGTCTGCTCCTCGCCTGTGTGCCCTCACTGACGCTGCTCCTGTGCCTTCCCCTGGCCCACTCATCCCCTCTGCAACAAGGCTCCCCACCTCCCCCTCCCGACAACCCAGCCCTCCTCTTGCTGGGCCTGTCTTCTCTGCACCAAGTAGGTGCTCATCGTTGTCCCATAAACACATGAGCAAATGGGTGGACCGACAGTAGACAGGAGAGCTCATGAACCCCACAGGGCGTTTCTGGGCAGTGGAAGGTGAAGGGCACCAACCCCTGAAATGCCCTTGAGAGAGCTGCACTCCCTCCCTCAGAGGTGAGGAGACCACCCCTCACCTTGGAATGTCTGTGCTCACCTGTGTGTGTCTTCTCCATATTCAGGTTATGGTGTCTACGTATACCCAAATTCCTTCTTTCGATATGAAGGAGAATGGAAAGGAGGGAAGAAACACGGTGAGAAGCCTCTGGGGTCTTTTCTTGCAACTGCCGCCCCAAGGCTGATGGAGCCGGTTTCTCCCTGGGAGGTTGGGTGGGCAAGTGGCATTTCCTGTAGCTTTCAAGTACACTGAACCCTAGTGCTTCCCTGGCTGCTGGGGGTAAGGCCGGATGGGCAGGGAAGCAGGATCCTGGGAGACACCCCGGAGGGCCACCTTTAGCAAAGGAAGCTGTGACTCAGAAATTCTCCCTGGAGATTGAGCTTGTCTTTTCCAGAGTGAAAACAGACTTTATGGTTTATTTCTGATATAAAGAGAACCTACTGTTGTAGAAAGTTCAAGTAATAGGAAAAAGAAAGCATAAAGTCAGGCCAGGCACAGTGGCTCACGCCTGTAATCCCAGCACTGTGGGAGACCAAGGTGGGCGGATAGCTTGAGGTCAGGAGTTCCAGAACAGCCTGGCCAACATGGTGAACCTCCAACCCTATTAGAAATACAAAAACTAGCTGGATATGGTAGTGCACACCTGTAATCCCAGCTACTTGGCAGACTGAGGCAGGGAAATCCCTTGAGCACGGGAGGCAGAGGTTGCAGTGAGCTGAGATTGCGCCGCTGCACTCCAGCCTGGGTGACAGAGTGAGACTCCATCTCAAAACAAAACAAAAAAAAGTATAAAGTTGATATCACTTGGACCCCCAACCCCAGGCAAGTGCCATGACCCTTCTGGGGGGACCCTCCTGTCACCATGCTCCTCTCACAGCTTTGTATCTGCCATCTGCCAGTTTTCTTTCTTTTTTGAGACAGAGTTTAGCTCTTGTTGCCTGACTGCAACCTCCGCCTCCCAAGTTCAAGTGATTCTCCTGCTTCGGCCTCCTGAGTAGCTGGGACTACAGGCTCGAGCCACTAGGCCCAGCTAATTTTTGTGTTTTTAGTAGAGACGGGGTTTCACCACTTTGGCCAGGCTGGTCTCAAACTCCTGACCTCAGGTGATCCGCCCACCTTGACCTCCCAAAGTGCTGGGATTACAGCATGAGCCACCACAACCAGCCACTCTGCCCAGTTTTCTTTTTTTCTTTTAGCTAGAGTCTCACTCTGTCACCCAGGCTAGAGTGCAGTGGTTCGATCTCAGCTCACTGCAGCCTCCATCTCCCCGGTTCAATCGATTCCCCTGCCTCAGCCTCCCCAGTGGCTGGGATTACAGGTGTCCACACCACCACACGTGGCTAATTTTTTATGTAGCTTTTTAGTAGAGGCAGAAGGGTTTCACCATGTTGGCCAGGCTGGTCTTGAACTCCTGACCTCAGGTGATCCGCCTGCCTTGGGCTGTCAAAGTCCTGGGATTACAGGCGTGAGCCACAGCACCCAGCCACTGTGCCGTTTTCTACTGGAGGGTTGTCTTCTGGCGTTTTCTATATGAGCTATTTTTGTATCTGCCAGTATTTTCTATATTTTTAAAACATTTAACTTTTTTTTAGTGTTTTGCTACACAGATGCTTCTTTAGGGTCTGATATGAAAGATTCTTGTCCCCCAGGCAGGCATGCAGGCTCCCGTCCATGACTACTGTCAGAGCCTGGCCTGGACGGGTCGTTCCCCCTTTTAGAATGTGCTGTTCTGTGGCGCTGTGTTCTCCAGGCTTTTTCTTTCCTCACGTTGACAGGAGCAGGGTGATGGGAGTGTCCCCTTGGGAGGCTCAGGGATGAGGTCTCATCCTGCACTTTATTTATTTATTTATTTATTTATTTTTGAGGCGGGGTCTCTCTGTCACCCAGGCTGGAGTGCAGTGGTCCAAACATGGCTCACTGCAGCCTCAACCTCCTGGCTCAAGTGAGCCTCCCCCCTCAGCCTCCTGAGCAACTGGAACCACAAACATGCACCATCGTACCCGGAGAATTTTGAAAATGTTTTGTGGAGACAGGATCTCTCCATGTTGCTCAGGCTGGTCATCTGCACTTTCATTCCTCTGCTTGTTCTGGCTGAAGGTGCAGGCCGCTCAGGCGTGTTTCAGCGGATGTTTTGAGGACTTTTTATTTTTATTTATTTATTTATTTATTTATTTATTTTTTGAGACGGAGTTTCGCTCTTGTTACCCAGGCTGGAGTGCAATGGCGCGATCTCGGCTCACCACAACCTCCGCCTCCTGGGTTCAGGCAATTCTCCTGCCTCAGCCTCCTGAGTAGCTGGGATTACAGGCACGCGCCACCATGCCCAGCTAATTTTTTGTAGTTTTAGTAGAGACGGGGTTTCACCGTGTTGACCAGGATGGTCTCGATCTCTTGACCTCGTGATCCACCTGCCTCGGCCTCCCAAAGTGCTGGGATTACAGGCGTGAGCCACCACGCCCGGCCTGACTTTTTTTATTTTTAAATGCGTGTATAGCATGAGTGATGGAGCCAAACACAGCTCTTCGCTCTGAGAAACATCCCGATACAGCAGGCCGTTCGTAGCCATCCCAGCCACTGACTTCCCGTGACGCTTTCTCTTGCCAGGCCACGGGAAGTTGTTATTTAAAGATGGCAGTTATTACGAAGGGGCGTTTGTGGACGGAGAGATCATGGGCGAAGGCCGCCGGCACTGGGCCTGGTCAGGTGAG
Source organism: Cebus imitator (assembly GCF_001604975.1). Classification (NCBI taxonomy): domain Eukaryota; kingdom Metazoa; phylum Chordata; class Mammalia; order Primates; family Cebidae; genus Cebus; species Cebus imitator. The sequence goes on along the minus strand of NW_016107460.1, from coordinate 4,494,103 downwards.
CGCCAGCCGGGATGGCACCTTCGCGCCTTTCTCATAACCTGCTGGGCTCAGTCAGCCCCTCGAGCCTGGACGCAGAAGGTAGGATGTGCTGTGAGGCGCCTGTGCGCTGGGAAGCCCTGGGGATCTGTTCCTGGGACTCCAGGGAGGCTCTGTGGTCAGCACCGAGAGCAACTCAGGCTTCCGGAGACGCTGCTCTGGAGTAAAGATGTATCAGTCCCGAGTTACGCGTTTTTCTTTAAAGCTGGTTCAGCCATAGTGTATCCCGAGATGGGAAGCCCGCTGTGGGGACGCCCGCGCGGGTGGCCAGGAGCTGTCTCCAGGAACCTCAGAGCCTCCGGGCAGAGCGGCCGGCGGGTGTCCAGTGGAGCTCTTTCCTCTCAGGCTTGGCTTTCAGTTTCAAAGAGCCAGGGGAAAAGCTCACTCTGCAGACTCCGACCAGAGGGTCCTTTGCCCTCTGGCACAGGGGAGCGGAGGCCTCAGGACAGATGCCCGCAGAGAGTGTGCCTAGGCTGTCTGCCCGCGCAGCTGCTGGGAGGCCAGACCTGCTCCCCACGTTTCCCTGTGATGTGCTGTGATGGAGGCAGGGCGCCCGTTCTGAAGTGGCTCCTGCGTCTCTCGGGCCAGGGATGGCAGGGCTGACAGGCGGCAGCCCTGACCCGCCTTTTGTCTCTCTTCTCGTCTGCATGCAGGGGACACCTTCTCTGGACAGTTTGTCCTGGGAGAGCCTCAAGGACGTGGCGTCATGGAGTACAAAGCCGGCGGGTGTTACGAAGGGGAGGTCTCCCACGGCGCGCGGGAAGGTCTGGCGTCCACGGGAGCTGCTGCTGTGGGGCGGGCACTTTTGGGGGCTTGGAAACTCGCATCCACCTGTCTGACTTCAGAGGGCAGGAAAGGAGGTGGGGCCCATGCCCTCTTCTCCCGCCTCACCGTGGCCGTGCCCTCTTCTCCCGCCTCACCGTGGCCGTGCCCTCTTCTCCCTGCCTTACTGTGGCCCGTGGCCTGCACACACCAGCGTGCCCACTGGGTCCCGTAGCACTCGGTGCATCTCCATTATTTGCTGCCCGTGGCTCAGGGGTGAAAACGGCCACCGCTTTAGTAACTGCTCCTGAGCCTGGGGTCAATAGGTTAGCCTGGGCCCCACAGGGAGGGGCTTCTGGTCACATCTCACATGGGGTCCCTAAATGGCTACAGTCACAGCAGCTCCGCCAGGCCTGAGGGTCCCCCAGGTCCTCATAGGTCTGGGAAGCCAGCTCCTTACCCAGGAGTCTTGGTCAGCTTGGCTACTTCCTCTATGCTCTGGGCCCAAGCAAGTCAGGAGGCCAGACTCAAGCCAGGAGGGCGCTCTGCCCTGCCCCTCTGCCCAGCCAAGCCAGGCCCATCACGGTCCACAGTCCCCCGGCCAAAAGGCCACCCACACCTGAGCAGGAGTCAAATGCGTAACACCCCCCCCCCAGATGGAGCTTCCTCTTTGTTTTCCAGCGTTTCCATATGTTAAGAAGCAGAGGCCAGGCGTGTAACTCCAGTACTTTGGGAGGCCAAGTCAGGAGGATCACTTGAGTTCAGGAGATCGAGACCAACCTGGCCAAAATGGCGAAACCCTGTCTCTACTAAAAATACAAAAATGACCTGGGCATGGTAGCAGGGGCCTGTAATCCCAGCTACTTAGGAGGCTGAGGCAGGAGAATCACTTGAATCTGGGAGGCGGGGATTGCAGTGAGCAGAGATCGCGCCACTGCACTCCAGCCTGGGCAACAGAGCGAGACTCCGTCTCAAAAACAAAACAAAAAAACAAAAGAAGCAGAAATACTCTCAAATTCCTGAATTGTCCAAAGCCTGAAAACCCCGCAGTTTACGGAAACCCCATCCTCTTTTGAGCTTTTCCTCATTTGGGTCAAGCCCCGCCCTCCTCACTGTGAACTTGGTTTCGTGTGAAAACAAACGTCAGGCCCAAACAGAGCCCACCTCCGCCCGGCAGGACGCAGAGGCTGTGCAGCCTCAAACGCGGGCAGTCTGCAGGGCCCCTTCAGGGGCACCTTTGAGAGCAGGACCCCAGGGCCACTTTTGCTGCCCTGTGGACTGACGGCCCGTCGCAAAGCACATCTGCCCTTTCCGTTCAGAGCCTCCCCGAGCCCCACGCCTCCTAGACTCCCTGCCTTCCTCCTGCCCACCCTCTGAGGAGCGGGGTGCAGATGCCTTCTCCGATGCAGGAGGCGCAAAGCCAAGTGTGTCTCAGTCCCTTCTCCAGGACACGGGTTTCTGGTGGATCGAGATGGACACGAAGCCAAGTGTGTCTCAGTCCCTTCTCCAGGACACGGGTTTCTGGTGGATCGGGATGGACACGAAGCCAAGTGTGTCTCTTGGTCCCTTCTCCAGGACATGGGTTTCTGGTGGATCGGGATGGACACAAAGCCAAGTGTGTCTCTTTGTCCCTTCTCCAGGACATGGGTTTCTGGTGGATCAGGATGGACAGGTGTACCAGGGCTCCTTCCATGGCAACAAGAGGCACGGGCCGGGGCAGATGCTCTTTAAGTGAGTATGAGTCTTGCAGGCACTGCCAGGTGAATGGCAGATGCAGAGCAGGTGTGAGGCCACGTGGCCTGGGGACGTAGACAGGACTGACCATAGGACACCCCAGGCCTGATCCGGCCCCTGTCTGCCCCCAACCCCTCCAGGTTGTTTACATTCTGTGGTTTTGGTGTCATTCTGCAGTTTTTCTCCTATTTATTGAAATTGACCGATGGTGTGTTTAGTAGAGAAAACGTCACCCCCCGTCCCATTAAAATACCTCCTGAGATCAGGCAGGCGGAAGGCTCTCCAGGTCTGGATGAGGATGGGGGCGCCCTCCGGCCGGCAGAGCCTCCCGCCTCCAGCAAGCGCTAGATGTCTTCAGCTGTGTTGAAATTCCCAAGGCAGAGTCAGAGTCTCCACTGGCTGTGGAGACTGCAGGCCCCTCCTGCTGCCTCTCCCGTGTCATTGCCCGCTTCGAGTGGCAGAAGCTGAGTGTGTCCCGAGCGGGCCTGCCATCTAGGGTGGGGGTGGGCGGACGTGTCCCCGCCGCCTGTCACGGGCCTCCAGCCGGCCCTGGCGAGGCAGGAGCGCTCAGGGCCATCTGCTCAGGCCTATTTTTGCCTTGGTCCCTCGGTGCCTGCGGAGCCCAGTGGGAGGAGCCGGTCTGAGTCACTGCCGCCACCTGGCTCCCCATGCTGAGAGTGGACTCTGCATGTGTCCCCCAGGAACGGTGACAAGTATGACGGCGACTGGGTCCGGGACCAGCGTCAGGGACATGGGGTGCTGCGCTGCGCCGACAGCTCCACCTATGAGGTACCCGGGGGCACACAGCGCCCACTGCCCAGAGGGGACAGGCCTCGCAGTGGGCAGGGCGTGTGGGTTGTGTAGGGAGCCTTGCCCTGGCAGCTTCTCCACGTGCCAGGCCCTGCTCATCCCTTATCATCCCGTGTGGGAAGTGAAGTTTCCCTCTCCCCTCACAGAGAAAAACAAACAGGAGTGGATTAGTCTGTACCTCGTGTATACTCGGGAGATACCGGAGAAGCGGGGAAGCTCACGGGCGGCTCTCGCCTTTGGTTCACATTCCATCTTCAGCCAAACCAAAGGAAGAAGGGTGTTGGGGGCCAGTCATGGGGGTAAGGCTTGTGGCGTGGCTGAGGTGGGGCCTTCTCCACCAACAGGGGCTGCCGCGCCTCAGTGACCTGGGGCCTTTCTCCTCCTCGTAGGAGGAGGAGACACCCTTACACGTGGAGTTTCCTTTCGGATGCACATTTTTCTTATACAAGGGAAACTTCTACTCTGTTTTCAGAGCTTCTCCTGTGTCTGCAGTTTCTCAAAATAATCAGCTCAAAATAGCGCTGATGCCAAAGAGGCAGATTTTGGGGTGGCACGTTCTGGTCTGCAACAGACCCTACAAGGCGGGGACTAGGATTGTTCTCTGGGGAGAGGGTCGGTGGCCCCGCGCATGCAGAGAGCAAATTCAGGAGGTTTGGAGGAGAAGGTGCCGGACTTGTGAACAGGCTGGATGTGCGGGCAGGGGCGAGAGAGGAGTTGAGGCCGGCGCCTGGGCTTTTGGCCTGCGTTGAGTGGACAGTGGGACCTGGTTCAGGACGCAATCAGGAGACAGAAAACACACCCGTCGCCAGCGCGGCAGCTCACACCTGTCGTCCCAGCACTTCGGGAGGCTGAGGTGGGCAGATCACCTGAGGTCAGGAGTTTGAGGACAGCCTCGCCAACATGATGAAACCTTGTCTCTACTAAAAATACACAAATTAGCCAGGCGTGGTGGCGGTCACCTGTAATCCCAGCTACTCAGGAGGCTGAGGCAGAAGAATCGCTTGAACCCAGGAGGCGGAGGTTGCAGTGAGCCGAGATCGCGCCACTGCATTCCAGCCTGGCGACACAGTGAGACTCCGTCTCAAAATAAATAGATAAATCAATAAAAGAAACCACACCTATCACTCCAATGGGGAAATTGTAATGAAAGAGTCACTAACAAGGACGAGGCAGCTAGCTACCAAAAGGGGCAAGAGAAGGAATAGCAAGATCGCAGAGGCAGGAGGGGTCCCGCTGACAGCCCCTCGGCTGCGGGGGCTGCAGTTGTTGCCCGGGCTGGGTGGCAGGCCTGAGCGCCCCTGACCATCCAACGGCACTAACAGGAAGGAACCACACGTGCAAGTCAGCGCGCCGCTGCCGGAGGATCAGGGCGGCCAGGGCCTCGGAGAGGACTCCCTGGGGCCTTCGGGCCTTCGGGCCTCCGGGCTGCCATTGATGAGAAACAGCATTCTATGGTGCGGGCCGCGGAATTACGATATCAGCTGAATTCCCATCCTTGCCAAGATTCCCATGTGGACATTGGCGCAATGGTTGGAGAGAATGGTTCCTGGAACTGGGAGGAACCCAGCACCCTCCTGAGATTCAGACCTCAACAGAGGGTGTAGCTGCCAGCCCAGGTGGGAGAAAGGTTTTTTAGGGTTCCAGGGACCAGAGCTGCTTCTCAGGAAACTCCCCCTGAGGCACAGGAGACCCTTGCCAGAGACCGGACACTGGGGGGCTTTCTGCAGGCCGCTGGCCCCGGCCGTAGGCGTTAAAAGTAGACACACTTCCTCCCACAGTCCCACCTGGTTCTCTTTGACAAAGCCTGGCCTTGCACTTGCTGGCAAAGGAGAAACGTTTATAGGGTCCAGCTCCCATCAGGCAGAGCAGGCAAGGAAGGGGGTGCTGGGAGTTGAGAGGTGATGGATTGGCCGTTGGCATGAGGCCTCATGGGATGGTGGAGATGGGGGTGCAGGTGGGAGCCTCGTCCTGGCTGGGGCAGCTGCCCCACAGCAGGGCCTCAGAGCTGGTCAGATGTGGGGCCCTGGAGGGGTGGTCGGGCCCCCCTCCCCATGCATGTCCACCCTCCCTGCTCTTGAAACAGACCATCCTGCTTGGGTAAAAGTGCCGCCCATGCCCACTCTGGGAGCGTCCTTGCTGGGCCATGGGAGTCCACGTCAGCATTGCTGCCACCCCCGCTGGCCCAGGCCGGTGCTGCTGGTTCCCACCTGAGCCACAGGCAGGAGGTGCTGTAGTCTGGCCACGGCTCCACCTCTTCTGTCCCAGGGACGTGTGTTCGTCCTGCAGGACCAGGCTTCACAGTGTGCCGGGACAGCCACGACTCCCTTTCCTTCACTCTCCAGAGTGGCAGTGGGAGAGACGGCCACAGGAGTCTCTGGCCAGAATTCTCTTCTCCCTTCCTAAGGCTGAGCAGGGCCTCGCCTTAGGAGCACAGCTCTGGAGCACAGCTCTGGTGCACAGCTCTGGAGCTTGGGCTCGGGTGTGTGGTTTCACTTCCTGGATGCCAGGTTCTGCTCTCTGCCTTTCAGTGCATGGGCTCATGATTCTCGCCAGTCCGTGCAGAGTGTGGGTGAGGAAGCTAAGGCACAAGGACCACGGGCTCCCGCACCAGGGAGTGGACGCACAACCCTGGGAGCCCCCGGCCACTCACCAAACCCTCACGTTCCCTGAGATTCGGGAGGATCTGGTCAGGGCCCGTCTCACGGCCCAGGGACTCAAGTGCCACCTGCTGCCAGACAGGCTGTCCCCTCCAGCCTGGGCTGGGCAGGGCTGGGCAAGAAGCAGCTCCTGTTCTTCCAGAGGACCACGGAAGGACTTCGTCCTCCCCACCCCCACTCCCGGCACAGCCCTGTCCGCAAAAGCTGTTCTGTCCTACAGGTCCCCTGACTGCCACCCAGGCGCCAACTTGGGGCCACGCTGCCTGCTGGTCACTATTGGCCTGGGCGGAGAGAGGACCGGGCGAGGGACGGCTCCCTCCTTCCTGGGCTGATGGCAGCAGGGCACTCGGCGCGTCCACCAGGGGGCAGCCCAGCCCCTTCCCGGCACCACACTGCACCGGCCTCGCTGGAGGGAGGCGGCTCCTCGCTGGGAGCCTGGAGCTCATTCCCAGCCTGTGGTGTGGATGGGCGAGGATGGCCGGGGATGGGCACTGGGCCTGGGGCTCGCTGCATACGCCTGAGAACAGGCCCCGATTGGCCCCCCAGTGCTGCGATGCGGCTCTGTCGCCCCAGGCCTTTCTATTTGGGATGGCTTTTCCTCTTGGTGCTAAAGTCTTGAATTCCTCAGAGTTTTGCAGAGGATTCTGCAAAGGTCTTGGTGCAAACCCTTTGAGTGACCTACATTCCCTGGGGTTATAACATGACCTCCCCTTCCCTCTGCCGTCCAGGCCCAGAGGACTGGATGACCTGGGCGGGCCCTGGGACTGCCGGCCAACCGAGGCCCGCACACCCTCACCAGGCAGGCCCGTGGCCTGAGCTCCGTGAGGACACTGCTGTGTGCTGGTGCTCGGCGCCCCCTGGGGTCCCCTGGACAATATCCCCAGCAGCAGCGGTCCCCTGGCCTCGTCCACGCTGCTGACACCTGTGGGCACGGGCAGACCGTGGCCAGTGCATGCAGCCACTGAGCCGCCCGCTCCTCCAGCACCTTCTACAGGCATTGCCCCTGCCCAGACCGATGTAGACGCTAGGAACAGAGAAGGGCGCCCGAGGCCAAGAGGACAGGCTGGGCCCCGCGCCCTCAGGATCAGGGCCAGCCTGGGCCGCCTCCCACGCAGCACATGGGGCTGCTAGACTGCACTTCAGAGGCAGGAGGTTTTCACATGCCTGTTTGTGCAAGAAAAAACGACCGGGTCTGTCCCTCGGCTCCAGTTAATTAGGAGAAGCAAGGCTCTCTCGGTGCGTGGTGCCCACAGCCCAGCTGCGCAGCTGTCTGCTCTGCGCCTTGGCACTGGACCCTCCAGCCACGGTGCCCCTCCGCCACCTTCAGCCTGGAGAGCAAACGTGTCGACCCAGAGAGGCAGCAGCAGCTGGAGAGGGGAGTCCGGCCGCACATCCCCAGGCCCGTCCCGAGTGAGGGGACGGCCGTTCCTTGTGATGTCATTCGTCAAATATTTAGCCCACTTGAAAAAACATTTTGTCAGCCAGGCACAGTGGCTCACACCTGTAATCTCAGTACTTTGGGAGGCCAGGGTGGGAGTATTGCTTGAGCCCAGGAGTTTAAGACCAGCCTGGGCATCATAGGGAGACTGTCTCTACAGAAGAATTTTTTAAAAATTAAAAATTAGCCAAGCATGATGGCACACACCTGTGGTCCCAGCCACTCAGGAGGCTGAGGAGGGAGAACCACTTGAACCCTGGAGGCAGAGGTTGCAGTGAGTTGAAATCATGCCACTGCCCTCCAGCCTGGACGACAGAGCAAGAACCTGTCTCAAAAAAATAAAAAACCGAAACACCAACTATTTTGTCGTGGTAAAATACATGTAATATAAAAGTTACCATCTTAACTGCTTTTTATTTTGTAGAGGTGAGGTCTCACTGTTGCCCAGGCTAAGCGTGAACTCGTGGGCTGTCAGTGCTTCTGCCCCGGCCCCAGAGGGCTGGGATTTCCCGCGTGAGCCACTGCACGGCCACACCCGTTGTGAGGCACACACACCACAGCACCTCCAGAACCTCGTCATCTTCCTACCCAATGTATCTCTGGACTTAACTGCTCTAGGGGCCTCCTGTGAGTGGCGTCACACACACGGGTGTCCTTCCGTGCCTGGTTTGTTGCACCCAGCACGGTGTCCCCTGACGCATCCATGCCAGGGCCTGTGCCAGCCCCTCCTTCCTTCCTAAGGCTGAGCAGTGCCCCGCCTTGTGGGCAGACAACACTGGGGAGGCGTCCCGCGCCTGGGTCCCGTGGGGGATGCTGCTGTGAGTACGGCTGCACAGAGACCTCTTCAAGGCCCTTGGGCTGCAGACCCAGAAGGGAGATTGCGGCATCACGTGGTGATTCTGTGTTTAATTTTTGAGGAGCCGCCATGCCGCTTTCCACAGCGGGCCCCCCGTCTTACCTTTCCACCCACACCGTTCAGCTCCTCCCCCGCCTCACCAACACTGCTGGTTTTCTGTAGTTTTTGTAGAAGGTTACCTAATGAGCATTAGCCCTCTTAACGGTAGCCACAGTTGAGATGCAGGCCCCACCCGCTGTTGGCCGTGGCCACCACGGCACACCGGGTCTCACTCCTCTTTGCCGCTTCTTGGCAGCTGTGGTCTCCCCCCATCCTGGCCACCAGTCGCGTCCATCCCGGAACACCTCCCCTCGCCATGTTGGCACTGCCAGGCTTTGTGGAGTGCCTGTGTGTACAGGAGTTTGGGCCTTTGGACTTCTTCCCTGGGAGCGTGAGCCGTCGAGTGAGGCCACGAGCCCGGCGCCGTGGACACTGAGTTGCCTCAGAACTGCCCTGCCGCCCCAGCCACACCCAACCAGCTGGCTGTTCACTTGTTAGAGATCATTTTATTTTCTGAGAACCCTAGAAAGTAGTGAGTCCTTTCTTCTCTCGCCCCTGGCCTTCGCCTCTGCCCACCTCGGAGTGTGCCCTTGGCACCTCTTCCATCAGCTCTGATCCTCCCATCCGTAGCAGGAGCAGCTCCAGGACACGTCGGCTGCCACCCGAGGCAGCACGAGCTCCGGGCTGGCGAGGCCCCCATGGAGACCTGCTCCCCTCCCGACAGCAGGTGTGTCTGCTGCAAGCCGTGTCTCCCGCCTTGCAGGCAGTATTCCTTCATGCAGAGCTCTGTGAAGAACCTTTTTTAAAAATGCGTTCTGGAAAAAAATGCACTCCTGAAAATAAATGTGGTACAGCTTCTTCTGACGGAAAACAAGAACAGCGGATCCCAAAGCAGAGAAGGCTCCTCTTCCACAGCGATGGGAGCCACGCGGCTCAGCCCAGTCCCGGGAGCCACAGACGTCCTGGGCTGCAAGCACCCCCGCCAGCCTGCGACGCCTTGGCCATCTCCGTCCCCGGCACCCCTGCTTTATGGCTTGCTGCCTCGACCTCCCAGGACCCGAGGGCTTGGGCAGGCCCCACACGTCCTCCAAAACATCCTCTCTGGGAGCCGGACCGGAATTCGGAGCAGACGGAGTGGACCGCGCATGTTGGAGCGTCTCCCGCCCGTGTTGGCGGTGCGCCCCTCTGGGCGTCCCTGGCCGCGTCAGCTGCGCCGCGGGTGTTGGCTGTCTCACACGCCAGCTTTCCCAGAGGCGCCACTGGGCGCCGAGCACCTGCTCACCGCACAGAGCAGGTGGCTCCTTCTGGGCAGCTTTGCCCGCTGCAGTCCCCTAGCCTCCTCTTCTCAGCTGGGCGTGTGTGGGAATGCCCACCCAGGGTCTCCAAACTGCTACCCTCGGACCCAGGGGTCACAGTCCAGGGAGCCAGGACCAGTGGGGGACCCCAGGGGTGCACGTAACACTGAGAACCATGTAAATAACTTGGGGTATTTGAGCATGGCCTTTGGGGAATCTGGCCGGCTTGCCTCCATGGACCCCTCGCCAACCTGGGGCAGTGGAGGGAGCTGATTGTCACGCCGTCGTGGGACCAGTAGAGCCACTAGGGCAGGCCCCATGTCCCCTCTGGAACTCCTCACAGTTCACACCTTAAAGCCTGCGCACTCGAGATGGGACCAGTGAGGTCCAACGCAGGACCCCTGGTCCTCGCTGTCCCTAGGAGGCGATGTGAAGGGCCGGGCCTCAGAAACTGGAGGCAGCAGTGCCCCTCCCACCAAGGCACGCCCAGCCCCTGGGCAGTCGAAGGGCCCAGCCAGGAGGGTTCCTCCCTCGTGACATGGCCTGAGGGGGCTGAGCAGCTGGTCCTGGGAGCCCTTACCTGGTGCACTGGGCCGTGAACCTCAGCAAGGCCCCGCCTGCTTCAGGCCTCAGGTTTGGCAATGGTTGGGGTTACTTTCTGCAGACCACAAACCCTCGAGGCTGACACTAGGGAAAGCTGGACCCCTGCTCTTCACCCCCACATCTAGGGGGTGTTGAACCCCGAGGAGCACCATACCCAGGACTCCCTAGGAGGGCCGGAGGCAGGAAGTGCCTGATGGTGCCCGGGGAGGGTGGACGCCTGACCAGGGCCTGAAAACAGAGAGAGTCGCTTCCAATAAAAGCACAGAAAGAAAACAGCATGAATGAACGGACCGGAAGTGCTTCGCAGGGTGAGAGCCGAGCACTCGGACCGGAAGTGCTTCGCAGGGTGAGAGCCGAGCACTCGGACCGGAAGTGCTTC
>NW_016107460.1:4479257-4483289 GCF_001604975.1 Cebus imitator | reverse complement strand
CAGGGTGAGAGCCGAGCACTCGGACCGGAAGTGCTTCGCAGGGTGAGAGCCGAGCACTCGGACCCTCTCCCACCTCGGGCTTTGGACTCAGCCGGCAGCAGCGCGGTCCTCGGCCCAGCTGAGCCCACGAAGCTCTCGACTGTCAAGGGAGGTGTGAGCCTTCGGCCAAGTAGTGCTGGGGGCTGGGGAGAGCCAAGCCCTGCCCAGGGTCTCCTGAGTGCTCTGCCACCCCTAGCAGAGCAGGGCAGGGAAGGGTGGGCGCTCACAGAAGACACCCTCATGGTCCTGGGGTCACCTTTGTGACAGGCCGGACGTATGCACCTCAGCTTCACCCGTATGACCGCGTCCTAACTTTGAAACCACTGTTCGCCTCTGTCTTTCTTTTGGGTGGGGACCTGGACCCCAAGTGGCCCTTCCCCAAAGGCTGTGTTACCATCACCACCGCACACCTGTGCTCACCTGGGTGCCAGGCGGTGCCCGGCAGAGAGGAGGAGGCAGAGCAGGTGGTGGCATGCCCACTCCTCAGCGCCAGCCTCTCCGCGGCTGAGGCTCTGCGCGTGGCCCTCCACGCTGGGCACTGGCCTGGACTGTGCCCGGGTGTTCCCCGAGGCCTGGGCAGGAGGCAGCTACTCCAGGACTCTCGGCGTCCCAGTCTGTGCCATCAGCAGGGGCATCAGGAGCCCCCCACACCCTATCTGATAAGCTCCTGCTCGTTCCTGCTTGGGGTGCATGCCACAGAAACAGCTGAATTGTCAAAGGCGTGATTGACACGCATTAATCAAGACCATGCTATTGGACCTGTTGCATTGAGCTCTCAAATGTGCTTGGACTGACCAGGTGCTGCATCGAAGCTTGCCTGGCACTGCTGTGCGGGCTCAGCCTCCCACCCGGACACCAGCAGTGGGTGCCGAAGATGCCAAGCCCTCACCTGCTTGCTGCATACCTGTGGGGGGGATGCCAGCCAGGCTTGTGCCACATGTTAGCCGCAGCCCCACACCAACCATGGCTGGAGTCACTCACCCCAAAGGCGGGTTCTGCACCTCTGCATTTCTCATGCCCTGAGTGTGTCTGGCTTCCCCTGCCCAGCCATGACCTCACTGGGTACTCACCCTGGGCAACACGTGGCAGCTGGTGCCAGCCCTGCCCCACAGCTCCACTTCCCTCCTCCTCAAAGCCCAGGGCGCCTTCCAGAGGCCAAGCAGCTGGGACGAGGCAGAGACAAGCCATCGCCATTCTCATGACTGACGGTGACGCAGACGCCCTGGAGAGCCCTCAGCTGTGCGCGGACTCACGCCTCTCCCCATCCAGCGTGAACAAGATGAGAGGCAGAGTGAGAACGATGGTCCCAGGAAGGGACGCTCAAGAAGTGCCAGTCAAATGCAGTGGACTCTGGCTCAGTTTGATGGGAATGTCTGGAGTCACAGGACAGAGAACCGAGGGGGCAAGGCTGAGGGGAGATGCTGTGTGCTTGCAAGGGCACCCACGGCTCCAAGCAGGGCATGGCCCCCAGGCAGGCTGAGAGGCAGCGGGCCGCGCCAGTCCTTGGTATCTGAACCCCAGAACTGCTCTCACCAACTCCCACTTGCCATCGGCTCTGGGGCCCCCACCCACTGCAGTTGCCAGCGTGGGTGGCCCTCTCCCAGCACCCAGGGTGGCACAGTGACCGGGCTATGATCTTCAGGGCAAGTGTCTGGGCCAAGGGGCCAACATCAGTGGCGCACTCAGCTCAGAACAGGGCAGGAATGCAGCCAGATGGGTGCTGGCTGGGATCTTGGGGTCTGCGTGCTGGAGGGACAAGAGCCTCAGGAGCAAGGTCCCTGTCCAGACAGCAGCCGGTCCTCTGCCCACCTGGCACCCCCAGCTAGCTGCCCGGCCTCTCCTGAAGCTGAGAGCTGTGTTTTTGCTGCCGCCAAGCACCCACTCGGGCTAAGGCTACCAGTTGTCTTGGAGTCCCCTGCCTGGAGGCGTGAGCCGTGCTCCAGGCCAGCAGCTGCCAGCCGCACTGCCCCGCCCACCACTGATGGCCTGGGCCTGGAGGCTCCTTTTTAGCCCATCTGCAAATGCAATTCACTACACCCCGCACCACAGCCCCTCTTGCACCTGGCTTTCCCCAGCCTTTGGGAGCAATCCATTTTACCTTTGGGGCTGTCGCCTTCAGGGCTGTCTGCAGAGGCCCTGTCTCCCTGCGGCCAGAGAGAGTGCTGGCACCATCCCCTTCTCCCTGATCTGCCTGGCTCCTCAGCCCTGGCCGTAGGCCCTCGCTGGTGTCCCGCATCTCTTCCATATGTCCCAGGTCCCAGGATCCGTAGAGGCCCCAGAAGGCACATGCTGCACCCTGCAGACCTGCCACAGCTGCACGGGGCTCCCTGGAAAAGGCACCTTGGCAGGGCCGGGCAGAGAAGCAGGAGCCCAGTTAGCTCCTGCTGAAGACTGAATAGAAGCAAAACATGCCTTTGGCTAATTTTTCTGCTAATGGAAGTAATTCAGAGTCAAATGAAATACCACTTCTTCACATTTTCCATGAACATAATCACCATGCTTTTCCCATGGTTTTCCCAGGCTTTGTTGTATGACTTGGAAACCAGGCTTGTTATGGAGGAGGCAGAGTTGCGGTGTGCAGTGAACGGGCAAGCACACAGGCACGATTTTTCAAACTGTGTTTTAATTGGCCCCTTCATGTATAAATGAACAGTGTGACGGACAACCAGGGCACCTTAATCCCAACGCCGCAGTCGAGCGCTTTGCGGGTTCAGGCCTCCTTTATGATACACGGCACAAATGCAGTATCTTTGTATTAGAAGGATTTTTGTGCTAAAATGTGCCCGTTCAAGTTTTTGTTTGCATTTTATATACTGTGCCATTGTTCCCATACCTCCTGGCATCATTAAAATTCAAAGGGGAGTATATTTTGCAAAGCAAATTGGATCACATTCTAATGAAACATAGTTTCTCACCCCAAGGGACAGGCTGCAAGGACCCTCGAGACAATGTGGTTTTCTAGCAGCCTTTGGTCCTGGGGCTCCGAGGTAGCCCCAGGGAGCCGCAGTGCCTTGCAGGGACCCACGCAAGCCCCTTGGGAGCCACCAGCCTGAACCTTGCCTTTCTCTCTGCAGGGACAGTGGCACAGCGACGTCTTTAGTGGACTGGGCAGCATGGCCCACTGCTCAGGGCTCACCTATTCTGGGCTGTGGATCAATGGCCACCCAGCAGGTGGGTGTAGCAGGCTTCCTGTGGGTACCGTGAGGTCCACTGTGGGGTGGCCCTGGCCACAGGACAGCCACATGGGAGACGCCCAGAGCACATGGGGGAGGGATGTGGCAAAGTAGAATCTAAAATCCCACCCCGTCTTTAAAAACATGGTCCAATCCGACCTCAGAAGTGGTCCTACTGCCAGTGGGGCTTCCCAGACGTGGGGCCTGAGTATCTGGGGGTGGCCAGGTCACGGTTGCGCTGTTCCCCAACTGGCCTCTGTCTAGTTTCCCGGAGGCCTCCACACGGTGATGCGACCTCTGGGGTGCTCAGGCTCACGGAAGGACAACCCAGTAGGGCCGCCATTGGGGCGGCCTCCCTGTGTGACCTTCCCTCTCCACGTGATGTCCTGGTGGCCTCGGAGTGGCCGCTCCATGGATACCAGAATGAGGGTGATACCCAAGGGGTCAGTCTGCTCAGAGACACAACACACATCGAAACCTTGGAACCAAATTGGTGACAGGTGCAGATGATGCTAGCACTGACCCCCGGTCTACACCAGGCGCACATGAAAGGTCTCGGCCTAGGCAGCCCCACAAACCCTCCTCAGACAGCTCCACACGCACAGACGGCTCCACACGCACAGACGGCTCCACACGCACCTCCTCAGACGGCTCCACACTCACAGACGGCTCCACACACACCTCCTCAGACGGCTCCACACTCACAGACGGCTCCACACACACCTCCTCAGACGGCTACACACACACAGATGGCTCCACACGCACAGACGGCTCCACACACACAGACGGCTCCACACGCACAGACGGCTCCACACGCACC
>NW_016107460.1:4475876-4478334 GCF_001604975.1 Cebus imitator | reverse complement strand
CAGACGGCTCCACACGCACAGACAGCTCCACACGCACAGACGGCTCCACACGCACAGACGGCTCCACACGCACCTCCTCAGACGGCTCCACACGCACAGACGGCTCCACACGCACCTCCTCAGACAGATCCACACACACCTCCTCAGACAGATCCACACACACCTCCTCACACGGCTCCACATGCACCTCCTCACACAGATCCACACGCACTTCCTCACACGGATCCACACGCACCTCCTCACCCGGATCCACACGCACCTCCTCACACAGCTCCACATGCACCTCCTCACACAGATCCACATGCACAGACAGATCCACACGCACCTCCTCACACGGCTCCACGCGCACCTCCTCACATGGATCCACACGCACCTCCTCACACGGATCCACACACACAGACAGATCCACACGCACCTCCTCACACAGATCCACACGCACCTCCTCACACAGATCCACACGCACCTCCTCACACAGATCCACACGCACAGACAGATCCACGCGCACCTCCTCACACGGATCCACACGCACCTCCTCACACGGATCCACACACACAGATCCACACGCACCTCCTCACACAGATCCACACGCACCTCCTCACACAGATCCACACGCACCTCCTCACACGGATCCACACGCACCTCCTCATACAGATTCACACATCTCCTCTGGTTGAAGCACCTTGGCAGCAGAATGCAGTGGCATCAGTGCCCACAGCGATGCCCCGCAGGGCCCAGGGAAGTCACCGTTGCCGCCAGGCTTTGCCCTTCCCCAGTCCGGCACCTTAGGGTCCTGACTTCAGACGCAGGGAATGCAGGGCCTGAATCCCGACGAGTGGGATGACGTGCCAGAACATTCCACTAGCAGGAAAACCTGACAGTCCTGCACCCCCCACTCATGTCTCTGCCGTGCATCATGGCCTCTGGGGTCTACTGGACTCCACTCCACAGTGCTCAAGGCCACCAGCGCCGAGCTGCATGGCCCGAGTACGGCAGCTGCCCAGCTGGCGCCTCTGCACGGCAGCTTGTTGGGGGTCAGCCCCAGCATGCACTTGTGTTCTAGCTGCCACCCCGAGCTCTGGCAGGTTCCCAGGGCGCCCACTGCTGACTCAGCACCAGTAAAGCTACTCTGTCCTCTCCCAGAACAAGCCACGAAGATGGTGATCTTGGGTCCGGAGGTGATGGAAGTGGTCCAAGGCTGTCCCTTCTCGGTGCACGTTCAGCTGCTGCAGGACCAAGGGGAAATTGCCCAGGGTAAGCATCTCCAGGAGGACGGTCCGACACTTCCAGGAGAGAAATGCGTCAGGTGCTTAAGCCATGCAGATACAGGCGACATGTTGCATGTGCCTCCTGCAGCAGAGCGGAGCCTGTGTGCCCAGAGCCTAGCAGAGAGGCTGCAGGCGTGCCAGCTCCCCTGCCAGTCAGGCAGCTATGGGTGTGTGTGCAGGCATGTGTGTGCATGGGTGTGTGTGTGGGTGTAATGTGTGCATGTATGTGCATGTGTGTGCAGGGGTGTGTGTGCAGGCATGTGTGTGTACATGGGTGTGTTTGTGAGCATGGGTGTGTGCATGGGTGTGTGCGCATGTGTGTGCATGGGTGTGTGCAGGTGTGGGTTTGCATGGGTGTGCAGGTGTGTGTGCATGAGTGTGTGTGCAGGCATGTGTGTGCATGGGTGTGTATGCAGTCATGTGTGTGTGCACATACTGTGATGTGCGTGCCCACATATGTATGTGCTTAGGGGTGTCTTTCTTGCACGTGTGCACAGGTCTGCACGTGTATACGTGTGTGTGGGGGCACGCGTGCCTGTGTCGGCATGTCCTTCCTTTCTGGGAGGATGGTCTTCTGTTCCGTTGAGGGGCCACTGCCTGCTCCCCCTCTCATCTGCAGCTGGACACTGTTATGAGCAGTGCTGCTGTGAACATTCGTATACAGGCTTTTGTGTGTTTTCATTTCTCATGGGTGTGTACCTACGAATGGAGTTGCTAGATCACATGGTAGATTTATGTTTGAACTTTTAAAGAAACTGCAGAACTGTTTTTCAAAATGGCAGCAGCATTTTACAGTCTCACCGCCACACTGAGGGTTCAGGCTTCCCCACGTCCTCCCGACACTGGGAATTCTTTTTGTAGTAACTGCCCTGGGGGTGGAAAGTGGTAGCTCTTCTTGGCTGTGATTCGTGTTTCCCTCACAACCGATGATGATGGGCAGCTCTCACCATGCTTGTTGGCTATTTGTTTATCTTCTTTGGAGAAATGTCTATTCAAATATTATACCCATTTAAAAAAAAATTGGACTGTCAGGCACAGTGGCTCATGCCTAAAATCCCAGCACTTTGGGAGGCTGAGGTGGGAGGATCACTAGAGCCCGGAGATCAAGACCAGCCTGGGCAACATAGTGAGACCCCCACCTCTTAAAAAACCCGAAATTTTTTTTTTTTTTTTTTTTTTTTTTTTTTTTTTTT
>NW_016107460.1:4470800-4474681 GCF_001604975.1 Cebus imitator | reverse complement strand
TAGAGACGGGGTTTCACCATGTTGACCAGGATGGTCTCGATCTCTTGACCTCGTGATCCACCCGCCTCAGCCTCCCAAAGTGCTGGGATTACAGGCTTGAGCCACCGCACCCGGCTTCTGTGTACATTTTTAAGATCAGCTTGCCAATTTCTGCAACAACAGCAAAAGAAGGCTGCTGGGATGTTGATGGGGGTGCGTCGGACCCCTCTGGAGAGAATGGCCATCTCACTGACACCGAGGCCTCCGGTTCCTGAAACATCGCGTCTCCCGCTGAGTTAGAGGCTGACTTTCTCTCCCCGGCGTCTTGTTACTGTCAGCACACATCTTGCCCTTCTTTATGAAACCTATTAATACGTAATAATGTATTATTCATTAGATATTGAATTATAATTATTTTATTAATATAAATATTAATACAGTCATTAAAGCACTGATAAATTTGGTGTATTCTTTTTATGCCGTCGTGAATAGAATTTTCTGAACTATGTTTTGGAAGTTTTTGGACTGAGTCGATGTTTACATATTGACCTCATTTCCTTTGACTTGCTTTACTCATTTATTCTAGTGCTTTGGAGGATTCCTTGGGATGTTCCCTATATAGGATCACGTTGTCTGTAAATAAATACACTGTTACTTCTTCCTTCAGTCTGAACATGAAAAGCTGTAAGGTTTTGCGTCACCCCCAGTAATGAATGAGGGTTCCGATGGCCCCACACCCTCCTCGGTACCTGTTATTGCCTTTTTTTTTCTTTTCTTTCTTTTTTTTGAGATAGAGTCTCGTTCTGTCATCCACGCTGAAGTGCGTGATCTTGGCTCACTGCAACCTCCACCTCCTGGGTTCAAGTGATGCTCCTGCCTCAGCCTCCCCGGTAGCTGGGACTACAGGCGCCCGCCACAACACCCGGCTAGTTTTTGTATTTTTAGTAGAGACGAGGTTTCACCATGTTGGCCAGGATGGTCTCGATCTCCTGACCTCATGATCCACCCGCTTCGGCCTCCCACAGTGCTGGGGTGACAGGCCTGAGCCACCGCGCCCCGACTGTGTGTCTTGTTGATACAACCATCTTTGTGGGTGCGAAGTGGAGCCTTCTTGTGGTTTTGATTTACATTTCGCTAAAGGCCGGATGTTGAGCATCTTTTTGTGTGCCTTGGGCCATTTGTAGATCTTATTTAGAGAAACGGTGGTAGGAGGTGGCCCTTGACGCCAGAAGTGGGGCTGAGACGCAGGACCAAATTGAGGACTAGATAAAACGGGGCCAGGGCAGAAGCAGCCTTCCGTAAGACATGCCGACCAACGCGTCACGCCGGTTTACCATCACCCTGGCGATACCTGGGAGTTACCGCCCCTTTCCGTGGCAATGACCTGATGACCCAAAAGTTACTGCCCCTTCCCTAGAAATTTCCACATAAAGCACCCTTTAATCCGCATCCAGTTAGAAGTGGGTGTAATATGACTGCAACGCTCCCCTGCGCTGCTGCTCTTCGCCTGCGGGGTAGCGCTGCTCCACAGGAGCAGTCACAGAGCTGTAGCCCTGCCCCTCCCATACCTCCCGCTCGCCTTGAACCCTTCCCTGGCCGAAGCCAAGAACCCTCACAGCCTAAGCCCTCTGTGGAGCTCACCTGCCCTGCATCAAAATGTCTTAAGAGTTCTTTATATATTCCATATACAAGTCCTTTATCAGATATCTAATTTGCAAATATTTTTTCCCATTTTGTTGGCAGTCTGGCAGTTTCTTGATGGTGTTCTTTGAAACACACAAGTTTTAAGTTTTGATAAAACCCAATTTCTCTATTTTTCTTTTTGTTGCTTTGGATGTCATATCCAAGAAGACTTTGTTTAGCCCAGAATCCTATGCTTTCTCTTAAGAATTTTATATTTTTAGGCCTGGCGTGGTGGCTTATGCCTGTGATCCCAGCACTTTGGAAGGCTAAGGCAGGCAGATCACCTGAGGTCATAGGTTCGAGACCAGCCTGGCCAACGTGGCAAAAATCTGTCCATACTAAAAAATACAAAAACCAGCTGGGCATGGTGGCAGGTGCCTGTAGTCCTAGCTACTTGAGAGGCTGAGGCAGGGAGAATTGCTTGAACCCAGGAGGCAGAGGTTTCAGTGAACCAAGATCACTCCACTGCACTCCAGAGTGAGACTGTCTCAAAAAAAAAAATATATATATATATGAAAGCTAAAAATATATATTTATATTTGTATATATAAAAAGATTAACTCCAAATAGCTCATAAATGTAAAAGTTAAATATATATGTAATAAATATGTTATAAATATATATTTATAATATGTTATAAATATATATTTATATTTATAAATATACATATGTATATTTAGCTTTTACATTTAGAAGCCATTTGGAGTTAATCTTTTTGTAGGGTGTCAGGAAGGGGTCCAACTGCTGTATATTCTTTTGAATGTGGATATCTATTTGTCCCAAGATCATTTGTTAAAAAGAATATTCTTTTCCCAATTAATTATATTTCTGTTTGGTTGGTTTTGTTTTTTTATAGAGACAGAATCTCACTGTGTTGCCCAGGCTGGTATCAAACTCCCAGGCTCAAGCGATCCTCCCACCTCGGCCTCCCAAAATGCTGGGATCACAGGCATAAGCCACCATGCCTGGTGTTTTTTTTGTTTGTTTGTTTTTGTTTTTGTTTTTGTTTTTATAGAGCAATAAATTATCTTGTCCTTCAGTTCGCTGAGGCTTTGTTGGGAATTTCTGCATTGCTGTTCAAGAAAGATATTGGCCTGAAATTTTCTCTTCTTGTAATGTCTTTGTCAAGTTTTGCTGTCAAGGTAATGCTGTCCTCGTAGAATGGTTGAATTGGGAAAAAGTCTCTCTTCAATTTTCTGGAAGAGTTTGTGTGCACTTGAGAAGAACGTGAATTCTGCTGTTGAGTACAATATTTTCTAAATCAGGTCAATTTTGTTGATATTATTGTTTAAGTTTGTTGTATCCTTGCTGATTTTCTGTCGCTTGTTTTAGCCGTTATTGAGAGTAGTATACTGAAATGCCTGACTATAATAGATTTGCCTTGCCGGATACAGTGACTCGTGCCTGTAATCTCAACATCTTGGCAGGCTGAGGCGAGCACATCACTGGAAGTCAGGAGTTTGAGCCCAGCCTGGCCAACATGGAGAAACCCCATCTCTACTAAAATCTCTACTAAAAATACAAAAATTAGTCAGGCATGGTTGTTCACACCTGGAACCCTAGCTACTTGGGAGGCTGAGGTAGGAGAATTGCTTGAACCTGGGAGGTGGAGGTTGCAGTGAGCTGAGATCACACCAATGCATTCCAGCCTGGGTGACAGAGTGAGACCCTGTCTCAAAACAAAACAAAACAGATTTGCCTATTTATGCTTTTATTTCTATCAATTTTTGGTTCATGTATTTTGAGGCTCTGTTATTGGGGGCATAGACATTCAGACTTTTTGTAGTTTAATCAGTTGATCTCTTATCACTGTGAAATTTCTTTCTTTATCCCTAGTAACTGTCTTTACTCTTACATCTACTTTCTGTGATATTAATATCGTCACTCTTTATTCCTTTTGATGAGCATTAGCATGATGTAGCTCTATCCATCCTTTTACTGTTAACCTGCTTATGTTTTTAAAGTGTACTTTTTGTAGGAAGCATATAGTCATCTTGCTTTTTTATCCAATCTAACAATCTCTGCCTTTTAACTCAACTGTTTATACCATTCACATTTAATATGGTTATGGACACAGTAGGATTAAATTTACCATTTTACTATTTTTTAATTTGCCCCAGCTATTTATTTGCCCCCATATCTATTCTTATCTTTTTTTGAATTGGGCATTTTTTATGATTCCATTTTATCTTCTCTGATTTTTTTTTTTTTTTTTTTTT
>NW_016107460.1:4435519-4469573 GCF_001604975.1 Cebus imitator | reverse complement strand
TTTTGAGACAGAGTCTCACTCTGTTGCCCAGGCTGGAGTGCAGTGGCACGATCTTGGCTCCTTGCATCCTCTACCTCCAGGGTTCAAGTGATTCTCTTGTCTCAGCCTCCCAAGTAGCTGGGACTACAGGTCCCCGCCACCACTTCTGGCTAATTTTTGTATTTTTGGTAGAGACGGGGTTTCACCATGTTGGCCAGGCTGGTCTCAAACTCCTGAACTCAGATGTTTTCATTAAATGTGGAAATTTTTCAACCATTATTTCTTCCAGTAATTTTTCTGGCATGGCCTTTCCCATGTATTACCCACGATCAGGCTACTTGAGGTGGCTCCTCTGTTCACTGGTTCCCTTCTTTTCTTCCTTCCTTCCTTCTTGTTTTTTCTTTTTCACTCTTGTTCCTCCACGGTTTGTTTGGAATGCCTTCTATAGCTCTACAGTTGACCTTGAACGGCACAGGTTTGAACTGTGAGATTCACTCATACACAGTTTTCCTCTGCCTCGGCCACCCCACAACAAGAGCAACCCCTCTTCTCCCTCCTCCTCCTCAGTCTCTTCCGTGTGAAGGTAACAAGGATGACGATCTTCATGATAATCCGGTTCCACTTAATGAATAGGAAATATGCTTTTTTTTTTTTTAAGACAGTCTCACTCTGTCACCCAGGCTGGACTGCAGTGGTGCAATCTCGGCTCACTGCAACCTCTGCCTCCCAGGCTCAAGCAATTCTTCTGCCTCAGCCTCCCGAGTAGCTGGGATTACAGGTGCGTACCACTACACCAAGCTAATTTATTTTTTGAGGTGGAGTTTTGATCTTGTTGCCCAGGCTGGAGTGCAATGGCATGATCTCGGCTCAGCGAAACCTCCGCCTCCAGGTTCAAGCGATTCTCCCGCCTCAGCCTTCCGAGTAGTTGAGATTACAGGTGTGCGCTACCATGCCCAGCTAGTTTTTTATTTTTAGTAGAGACGGGGTTTTTTCATGTTGGTCAGGCTGGTCTTGAACGCCTGACTTCAGGTGATCTGCCCACCTTGGTCCCCCAAAGTGCTGGGATTACAGGAGTGAGCCACTGCGCCTGGCCAATTTTTGCATTTTTAGTAGAGATGGGATTTCACCATATTGGCCAGGCTGGTCTTAAACTCCTGACCTTGTGATCTGCCAGCCTCAGCCTCCCAGAGTGCTGGGATTACAGGTGTGAGCCACTGCTCCCGCCTAGCCATGTTTTTTTTTTAACTATGATTCCCTTAATGACACTTCCTTCTAGCTTACTTTAAGAATACAGCATTTAATACATAGAAGATACAAAGTATGTGTTCACAGTTTCTGTTCTCGACAAGGCTTCGGGCCAACAGTATGCTATAGCAGTTAAACTTTGGGGGAGTCAGAACTGACACGTGGATTTTCAACTGCGGGAGGGTCAGCGGCCCTACTCCCTATGTTGGCCCAGGGTCAGCTGCATTTCCAGGTTCATAAATCTTTTCTTCTGCAATGTTTAACCTGCTATGAATCACATCCAACGTATTTTTTATCTCATACATTGTAGTTTTCATCTCCAGAAGTTTGACTCTGTTCTTGTTTCTTATTTATTTAGTTATTTATTTATTGAGACAGAGCCTTGCTCTGCTGCCTAGGCTGGAGGGCAATGGCACCATCTTGGCTCACTGCAACCTCCACCTCTCAGGTTCAAGTGATTCTCCTGCCTCAGCCTCCCAAGTAGCTGGGATGACAGACACACACCACCACGCCCAGCTAATTTTTTGTGTGTTTAGTAGAGATGGGGTTTCGCCATATTGGCCAGGCTGGTCTTGAACTCCTCACCTTAAGTGATCTGCCTGCCTCGGCCTCCCAAAGTGCTGGGACCACACGCGTGAGCCACCTCACCCGGCTCTTTGTTCTTTTTATATGTTCTGTGTCTCTGTTTCACTTTTGAACATGGAACACAGTTATAATAGGAATGTTTAAATGTCCTTTACTGCTGACTCTAACGTCGGTGTCAGTTCCGGGCCACTTCCCGTCGATGGATTTTTCTCCTTGTCACAGGCCACGCTTTCCTGCATTCTTTACATGCCTGGTAATCTTTGATTGGGTGCCAGACATCGTAAATTTTACCTTGTTGGGTGTCGGATATTTTTGTATTCCTGTAAATATTCTTGAGTTTTGTTCTGGGGTACAGTTCGGTGACTTGGAGACACTTTAATCCTCTCGGGTCTTGCTTCTATGATCTGTTACGGCTGCTGGAGACCCGTCTGCCTCACACCAATTGCTCCCCATGACTGTCGCAAGACCCTTCTGAGAGCTTGCCCCAGCTTCCTGTGACTTCTCCGTTTTCCCAGCCTGGCTGAGAACAGGCGCGATGCCCAGTCCTGTGTGAGCCCCAGGTCCCCGTCCCTCCAGTTCTTCAGACGGTTCTTCCCCAGCCTCGTGGAGTGTCCTTCTGTGTGTGCTGACCTGTGCTCCGCTGAATACTGCAGCCTCCTCCCTCTGCTCAGGGTCCTCTCCTCTGCTGCTCCGCCCTTTGAACTTTAAAACTCTGTGTGTCTTGTTCCCCACGGTGTCTGCTCTTTTTTCCTCAACTGAGGGGTTTAGTTGGAC
The DNA here is from genome assembly GCF_001604975.1 of Cebus imitator. Lineage (NCBI taxonomy): Eukaryota > Metazoa > Chordata > Mammalia > Primates > Cebidae > Cebus > Cebus imitator. Next base: position 4,466,990 of record NW_016107460.1, on the reverse strand, counting down.
TCTGCCTCAGTTTCCTGTCTGCAGCTCGTCCTGCACGTTCTTTTAAGGCAGTGGCCAAGGCAATTGTAGAGTCCACACCTTTTTACTTCTTTCAAGGTCACTGTCCTGAGGTGTCCGTGATTCTGACAATCAAGTTTCCTTGCACTTTGTCTGCTTTCTCGGTTGTTTGAACCAGGGGTGTCACTCAGGCCCAGTCACTCCATCCCCATACAGAAGTCCAGCAGGCTACACTGGAGTTTTTACACGACATTTGACGTCTGTTCTTTCCCAGTCGTGTGTCCTTTGCCAGATCTTCGTAAGATGAGAGCTGGCTTCCTGTTGACCTCTCCTCCATGCGACCGTGACCTCAGAATGCACGCGAGCAGGCCTTGGACATGCTGGGGCTGCAGGGTGTAATACTTCAACTGGGTGGTCGGGCGCAGCTCCGGGCTCTGAGGTCACCCCTCCATGGCCACCTCAAGTGGGAGCCTGCCTGGGCCCTGCTTTGTCCGAGTGCCAATGTCGCTGAAGTCCAGTCACTTCCCGATTCCTTTGTGAACTTGGGGGCCTGTCCCAAAGCTCGGCATCCACTCTGGGGCCCCCATGCATTCACCTCCCTCCGCTTCCTCTTTCTTTTCTTTTTTTCCGAGACGAAGGCTCTCTCTGTCGCCCAGGCTGGAGTGCAGTGGCATGGTCTCAGCTCACTGCAGCCTCTGCCTCGTGGGTTCAAACGATTCTCCTGCCTCAGCCTCCTGAGGAGCTGGGATGATTATAGGCACCCACTACCACAGCCGGCTAACTTTTGTATTTTTAGTAGAGATGGGGTTTCACCATGTTGGCCAGGCTGGTCTCAAACTCCTGAGCTCAGGCGATCTGCCTGCCTCGCCTCCCACAGTGCTGGGGTTAGAGGCGTGAGCTGCCGCGCCCGGCCTCCACGGTGCCGGGGTTAGAGGCGTGAGCCGCCGCGCCCGGCCTCCACGGTGCCGGGTTAGAGGCGTGAGCCGCCGCGCCCGCCTCCTGCCTTTTCCTCCCTGCTCCTCTCGGCGCAGCCATCTCGCCTCCACCCGTGGTGCCCAAGCCACTCCTCCCTGCTATCCAGCCCCCAACACGGGGTCTCCTGGGTGTGGCTGAATACCCAGCTCCACCACCTCCACCTGCCCAGCAGGGCCCAGAGCATCTTGGCAACTCAGAGGGACAATGATATCCACTCCTTGGGCACGGTCCTCTGGGGGCCACTGCAGCTCGAGGTTCCCAGGAGTGATGGAGTACAGGCACCTGCACCTGGAGCAGATGGCTTGGCATTTAGTGGGCACTGGCTGTGTGCCAGGCCCTGTGCTGGTTACTTTGGTGGAGAGGGGAGCCCATCCCCCCAGGTCAGGGTGGCAGATGAGCCTGATATCCACCAGGGTGATGAGGACCGTGATGGAGGCCCCAGGAACTTGTGAGTGCCAGTGCCGCCCCACGCCCCTGACCAGCCCAGGGCCTGGGTGTGCCCGAGGTGAACCCCTGAGGCTGGCCAGCACAGAGAGGCCTTCCCATAATGTGCTGGCCCCAGACACAGGGCTCCCCAAGGCCCAGAGGTGGAGATTTGGGATCCAGGACCTGAGGAGAGGGGTGCAGAGGCATTGGGGTGAGTGTGGCCAGCACCAGAGATCGCAGGGCTGGGACACTTCTACAGGGCATGGGAGAGGAGCAGAGAGGCCACAGAAGGCAAGCCAGGGTCCTCAGCAGTCACAGCCGCCGGCAAATGTGGCCCTGCTGTTATAAACATGGCGTCCCAGAAGCCTGCACCGAGCCCCTGCCCGCAGGTGGAGTCCTGGTGAGCCTGCGCCCATGCACCCTGCTCTGGGGTGCCTGTGAGTGCTCACGGCCTGCTCCTGTCTCCTGGAAGGTGAGAGCGGCCGGGTCCTGCAGATCTCAGCGGCTGTCAGATACGTGCAGCTGCCGGCTTACTCTGAGGTCAGCTTTTTCCAAGTGGACAGAGACAGCCAAGAGACCCTCATCCAGACCCCATTGTGAGTACAGGGGACGCCAGGGACGCCCTAGGAGGGGCAGGGGGGCAGGGGGTCCCTCCTTAGCTTTCAGGGGGAATGGTGAGAATAAGCTCCACCCAGAGCCCCCGCCGCCCCTCGCTCTGTTGCTGCCCACGTGCCCCCCACCCGCCAGGGTTGATGCAGGGCTGGGCGCAGCCAGGACCAGCCAGACACAGATGTACAGCGCAGTGGAGGGAAGATGGGGATGAAGGCACCCCAGATGGCAAGGGGCCTGGGAGGAAGGGGAGCCAGGCAGAGCCACAGAGGCCAGGGCTGTGGCCATACTGCTGTGTTCCTGAGTGAGGCTGGCTGACGTCCCTGCCTCACTCCCTCCTTCCCTCCTTCCTTGCTTCTTTCCTCCTTCCTTCCTTCTTTCCTCCTTCCTTCCTCTCTTTCCAAAGAAGCTTTTTCCTCATCAAAGGGCCTCACTCTGTCGCCCAAGCTGGAGCAATCAAGGCTCACTGCAGCCTTGACTGCCTGGGCTCAAACGATCCTCCCGCCCTGGCCTCCCAGCGTGCCAGGATTGTAGGCCCCAGCCATGGTGCCAGCCATCTTTAAAACCTGCTCATAAACTTCGGAAATCAGCTGTGATCCCTGGCCTGTGATACCTCCTGAAGGCACACCCGCCTCCACCCTGCAGCCTCCACGCGTTCTCACTCAAAATGTGTCACGTCCAGAGGCTGCAGCTGTCCCAGGTCAGAGATTGCTGGGGGACTCAGAGGTGGATTCTTGGGGCTCGTTCCTGGTCTCAGGCCTGGACTCCCTCAGTATCTGTGGGGAGAGGAGTCTGCCTGGGCACGGAGGCCAGCCTCCCGCTCCCTGACGATCCTGTGTGAAGGCATTTGGGCACCTTGAGCATGCGTTTCAGTGAGAACTCTACCACGTGAGTTTGTTTTGAGTTCGCTTAGATCATGTTAATTCCTTGTTCTTTTTTCCCTGGACCAAGTCCTGGTTATGACAAAGGAAATACTCGACATCTGTTTAAAGAAACAGCTCCCTTGAATTTCAGTATCTGACCTCTGCCATGGCCCTTCTTGCCTTCTGAGACAGCAAGCCCCTGGTCAGAGGCCCTAGTCTCCCCCAGTGCTCGGCCCCCAAGCCTCTGGGCCCGGGTCCGTGTCTGGAGTGAAGACTTAAGGACCCCGGCCCTCGGTGCGCGTGGGAGGGTGGTCCGCTGCAGAGATGCTCAGGCCTCTCTTGATGCGGCCAGGAGGAATGTGGGTGCCACTCCCCACGCACATGCACCAGGCCTCCCAGGAACACACTGCACCAGGCCAGGTTGCTCACGAACCCACACGCTGAGGCCTGAGCTGCAGGACCCCAAGAGGAGGCCTCACTCTAAGCCCCATGACGTGGAAATCCACAAATTGTACCATTCACAGTCAGAACTCAGCAGTGCCGGGCTATCAGACGTGAGGCTGAGCCGCAGCGCTGACTCCCTTTCCCACCAGCCCTTCTCCAGAGTTAAGGACGGTCGGGCATTTGGGGTAAACTTGGACCCACCGTCAAAGTCAGAACACACCCGAGAGTCGATGCTGCTGGAATCATCATAAATAATAACGGGGGTGGCAGGCAGCTCTTCCTCAAGCCGAGACCTGCCATCTCCTCCCTGGCGAGGCCTTTCTCTCTGGGTCTGCGTTGATCCCATCCCAGCCGGAGACCCCCCCTTCAGAGAGGCTGAGTAGTGCTCCCTGGACTCAGGGCTAGGCACATCCCAGGGTCCAGGGCGTGGGCCACGCTGTCTCACTCACCCTAGCTTGCTGTGGAGCAAGCAGAGCCAAGCCGCTCCCCTTCCTTTGCAGTGGGTTCGAATGCATCCCCTATCCTGTGTCCAGCCATGAAGCTGGGGTGCTGGGGCCCAGAGCTACCAAGGGAGCTGCAGAAACCGCCATGCCCCTGCCTGGGGGAGACCAGGAGCTGGATTCGGATGCCACCCATGGCCAGGAGGACACCCTCAGTGACCAGCTTGGTGAGTGGAGTTCACAAACGTATTGGGGGTGGGCGACCCCAGCAGTCAAGGGAGTGTGGGGTCGTAGGGGCCCAGAACCAGGCCGGAGCAGGCCTCGGTGAGGAAGCAAGCCATGCCTGGGGTCAGTCATCACGCGTGGGACAAAGGAGGCAGGGCCGACCAGCCCACATCCCCAGACAAGCAATCCCAGGTGGCTGAGGATGCTCAGGTCAATTGTTCGTCTGCCCTGAGCCTGGCAGGGGCTGCAGCCTCGTGGGGTCCTCTCAGGGCAAACTCACCCAGGCCTGGAGGCCTGTGGCCATCCTGGACATGGCCCCAGCCACTCCTGCCGCCCGGGAGCCCCCACAGTGGCTGCCAGCCGTGGCTCTGGGGTGCCACAGTGCCAACTGCCCCCTTGAGATCAGGGTTTCCTGTGGAGATGCTCAGGCCTCTCTTGAGCAGCCAGGAGGAGAACGGGTGTCACTTGCCGTACCTTGAGTTTCTTCATGGAGATGAGGCTCCAGGTGCTCCAGCAGAGCCCCCCAGCCCCCAACTCTGCCCCCCAGGCTGGGCCGGGTGAGAATTGCGCTTCCATGGAATGTGCGGCCTGGGCTTTGCACGGATCGCTGCAGAGTTGCTCGTGGAGTTGAATGGAAGCTTCATCGGTGTAGCTGACCGTGCCCAGTGGCATTCCGTCTTCCCGTGCAGCTCAGCCTGCTGTAAACTCAAGGGGTGCGGCTTAGGGCCAGAGTCAGGGGACACCCTTGGGGGCGCTGGGGGGCCCTGCAGTGCTGCTGGCCTCTGGGTCCCCCTCACCACAGCCCTGCACCTCAAGGCTCAATAAACGGGAGTCGGGCGCAGGGGTCCCCACTGGACAAATGCCTGGCACTTTGAGTTTGGGGGCCTCTGATGAGGGCCCAGCTGACAGCTGAGGTCCCCGGCTGCCACAGTGAGGATCTGAGCCTGGGGTGCTCCTTGCGGGGGGCAGATCTGAGAGCCTGTGGTGAGCCCAGAGCCGAGATTTAGCCGGTGGGGGAGGCGGCAGCGAGATGGCCCTCGCCACCCTGGGAGGCACCTCCACCAGCAGGGCCACCTTGGTGCCTGTGCCCCTGCCCGGAAACCTCACCTAGCTGGTGACAGAAGCCCCGGAGCCTCAGAGCCTCGGGGGTCTGTGCTTGCAGGGAGCTCACTCTCCTAGGATCTGACCAGCCCCGCTCCAAACAATGGCCGTGAGAGGAGCAGCGGGGCCGGGGCATCTTTCACAGAAGAGAGTGTGTGGGTGGCCCATGTGGGGCAGCAGGACCCGGCACCTCTGCACGGGAGGCCAGCACAGCAAAGCCTCGGGCCAGCAGGGCCACGGGGGGCCCAGCCCTCGCCCCTTGTCTGCCTTCACCTCAGTTTATAGAAGCAATTTTACACCACATTGGTGGAATAGCTCTCACATTTCCGCATAAAAATACTTACCGGGCGCCACGCCTTCTACTTGGAGAGATTTTTGGAGCCAAGAACTGGGGTCTCGATTGAAACCAGCCTGGTGCCTGCATCACACCCCACCCCCGGCTCCCCGCACCGGCCCTGCAGCCTGGGTCTGGGCACACCCAACCTGGGGGCCTCCCCAAATCCCAGCCCGGCTCAGGCTATTTCTGGCTTGGCTCTGATGTGACTGTCCAGCCATAAACTCTCCAGCACAAAAGAAATTTCCAGTGGGACGCCTAGAGGAACGTGCTTTTGTTTTTGTGAGACCTGCTGAGGCTTGAACCCCAGACATTTGGAGTTTGCTCCGAGCTCTGCAGGCCTGTGGGAAGCTCTGCCTGGACTTCGTGAGTGCATCTGAGACCAAACCTGGAAGGCTGGGCTGCTGTTTGCACACCAGTGTGCAGCTGGACCTCTCTGTGCCTCAGTTTCCTCATCGGTAAAGGGAGGGTGACTGAGGCCTGTGCAGGGTGGCCTGGAGGGGACGAGCCTGGCCTGGTCCGGTGCAGTCAAGTCTAAACCAAGGCAAAGAGGCGGAGGCTGGGGTCAGGGAGGGCATGCCCTGTAAGCTTTTACTTTGTCACCCAGGCTGGAGTGCAGGGGCGTGATCTCTGCTCACTGCAGCCTCCACCGGTGATTCTCCCACCTCAGCCTCCAGAGTAGCTGGGACCACAGGCCCGAGCCACCATGCCTGGCTCATATTTTGTGTTTGTTTATAAAGACAGGGTCTCACCGTGTTGCCCAGGGTAGTTTCAAACTCCTGAGCTCAAGCAATCCTCCCGCCTCAGCCTCCCAAAGTGCGGGGGTTACCGGCATGGCCACCACGCCAGGCTGCTTTTATTTTCCTTTTCTTAAACCTGGAGAAGTTCCTCATGGGAAGGGGCTGGTTGGGCAGATTTCCCCTGGGCACAGTTGGCCGAGTCCTTGCTTTGTCTGTCTCCCATCTCGGCGACTGGGCCAAGGACCCAGCAGGACCCGGACAGGTAGCTCTGAGTCCACAGGTCCCTCCTGGGCGGAGCTGCTGAGCGACGTCTTGTTCCACGCGCTGCGGCCCCGCCCAGAGGCAGCTCGGTCCACACAGCCCTCCTCGGGAGGGGCAGTTACCGAGACAGCTGAGCCGTCCAGCAACCCCACGTGGACCCCCCAGGACCAAGCATCAGGCCCTACGCCTTGGGAACACTGTCAGGTTTGGCAGAGTGTCCCGGGCTGCTGGGTGCCATGTGAAATCCAGATCACTGGCAGGAAAGTGCACAGGCCAAGCACAGTGGGAAGGCCGGGCCCGGGTGAGGGGTTCCACTGTTTCAGAGTCTACGATGGACGTCACCGGGGTGCCCTCCACTCTCTTTCTTTAGTCTTTTTTTTTTTTTTGAGCTGGAGTCTCATTCTGTTGCTGGGCTGGAGTGCAATGGCACGATCTCGGCTCACTGCAACCTCCACCTCCCAGGTTCGAGTGATTCTCTTGCCTCAGGCTCCAGAGTAGCTGGGATCACAGTTGCCCACCACCAGGCCCAGCTAATTTTTGTATTTTTAGTAGAGGCGGGGTTTCACCATGTTGTCCAGGCTGGTCTTGAACTCCTGACCTCACATGATCTGCTCGCCTTGGCCTCCCAAAGTGCTGGGATGACAGGCGTGAGCCACCGCGCCCGGCCTCCGTGGTCTTCATCGACCCTTCTTTGCGCAGTCCGTAACCCAGTTAGGACAGATTTATCAGGCTTGCTGCTTCCAAACCACGACCCACGGATCGTTACCCTCATTCCCTGCAGCAGTCAACGCAAACTTTTCTTCCCGATTCCCATCTCCCATTGAAAATCTGCCCCCAACATGTGACCGTCACAGCACCCTGGGACATGGTGGAGAGATGAGGCTTCCCCGGCCCAGTACGGCAGGGTGCTGGGTAGAGGGTCCCACTCAGTACCTGGAGCCCCACCCCCACCACAGCCCTTGGGCCTGGGGACTTGAGGATGCCGGCCAAGACCCCTGCAGAGGAAACAGAGTCATTTTGAAGTTCCAGTTCCAGCCAGGATAGCTTTCATCCCTCAGTAAGGGAAAACTAAAACAGTCATGGCTTCGGAAAAGAGGAGTCGTGGCCGGGAGGCCTGGAGGTGTTGGCCCCAGGCTGGGGAGCTCCACTGCGCGGGGAACCCAGCTCTGTCGACCTGGGCCCACCATCGTCACCCCAAGGTTGGAGGCAGCTCCCAGAACCCCTCCCTTAGTCAGCAGCCCCTGCTCAGAGCTGGAAGCTCTCGGATTCCAGGGCCCTGCCCCACGGAGGCCCTAGGACCAGGCAAGACGTCACCAGCTGCCAGCAAGGCCAGGCCAGCTTGCTTTAAGCCATCTACCTAAAAGAAGACAAAAAAGGGTGGTGATCTGAGACTGCCCTGTGTGTCCAGGGAACAGACACGAGGAATCATTTCCTTGTGAGTGTGAACTTTGCATTCTCAAAAAACCAAACCACAGTCCCTTGCTTACACTCGTCCCTGGCCCCATCACAGTGCTGCCTGCTTGGCTCCTGGACGGACGTCCCTCCCTCTGGCCAAGGCCCTTGCCAAGAGGTGGACCCCGCTGAAGCCTCTGGTCTTGCCTGCAGCTCGTCCTGGGCCCAGGGCAGCTGTACCAGTTCTAGCCTCAAGTTTCCGCCTCCGCTTACATGTGAGAGAGCTGGGGCCATGGGACGCAGATGCCCAGTGAGAATCCAGCCCCTGGCTGCAGAGACAGCACCTGCAGAAACCTGCCAACCTGGAACTGGCCGTGGGCCTTTGAGTGTCCACATGTCCTCCAGCCACCAGCCAGGACCTCCCACCCAACGGCCACTCACGTGCAGGTCAGAGACGTCAGGCCAGAGAGGATAATCCAACATGAGGCCTGAAAGAAACTTGGGCCAGAAAATCTCCAGGGTCCCTGTCCGTCAAAGTTCCTTCCGAGTACCCCTCTGATCCGGTGAGACACGCGCATCCATGGCGGAAGCTCCAGGTCTGGGCATCCCTCTCACTGCGGGAGAGGGACACTAGGAACGCCCACCTGCAACAAAACCCGGCCACAGCCAGAGAGCAGGACAGCTCTCACCAAGCCCTCTGGCCGCTCCCTGCCACGGATCCAGTGCTGCCTGGCCCAGGCGTCCTCAAGACCCTGCCACATGTGGATTCCTCCCGGCAGGCCGTGTGCTTAGGATGAGATGTGACTGCTTTTAGCAAACATTAGAGTGGCTTCAGCCCAGCCATGGTGACTTCTCGCACACATAAGAGCTTGAGGGAGAGGGGAGCTCCCTCCCCAACCACTGGGGACCCCAGTTCCTGTTGACTCTTCTGCCACTGTCATCTTCCTGCACCACCTCATGGTCCTGGATGGCTGCACAGGCTCTAGCTGTCACACCCGTATTCCAGCCAGCAGAAAGGGGAAGCATAAGTGGCAAGGAGAAGGGCCCCCCACTTCTAAAGAAGCTTCCTGGAGGTACAACACTCACTGCTGTTGCTCAGAACTTGGTTATACGGCCCGGCCACACCAGGTCACACGGCCACACAGCCACACCAGGCCACACAGAGACAAGAAGCACAAAGTGCTGGCAAAGACTCTGTTACCAGAGAAGGGGAGCATGGAGGCTGCCAGTCAGCCGGCCATCTGCCAAGTTGCCCATCATGAGCGTACCCCTGCTGGGCCCCCGCTGCTGCACCACCAGCTGGGAAGTCCTGGAGAGGGCTGGCGGGCAAGGACCTAAGTGTCCTTGGACCTAAGCCACCCCTGCAGGAGGAGCCCAGGGAGACGTCACACCCTCACTCGCATCTCTGACAAGGAAGCGGGCAGGGTGCCCTGCCGTGACCCCGAGCCAGCCTGCAGCCTCATCCCCATCTCCACAGAACTCTAAGTCTGCTGCTTTAGCAGCGAAAGCCCCGTGCTGGGCTGAGTGTATGGGGCGTGTGGGCACGGGCTCTGACCTGGCCACCCTGGGCAGCTGTGCTCACGTAGCACCCCCGCCGGTCCCAGCTGGACTTCGGCTGGCAGGACACCCGCCAGGCTTCACTGTGGCCTCTGCCCAGAGGTCGTGTGTGAAGAGCTGGGCCGGCCCCACCAGTGGGTTGCGCTGCCTCCCTGCCCTGCTCCACCTGCCACAAACAAAAACTGGAACACTCTCGGCCACCTCCAGACTTCACATCCTTTGGGCTTTGGGACGCAGAGGTCAGGCTGTCCTGGGGAGAGGAGGGAGGGAAGGAGGGCTTCCAGAGAGCATGGACTTGAGTCAGACCTGAAATAAAGCTGCGCCGCCTCGCGTCTTAACGCAGCTGCCAAGGCCTCGGCATGTTCTGAAGCTCAGGGCCATAGCTAGGGGCAGATGAGCACCTGCCACGGACGCCCAGCATGCCTGTGCTGCCCCCTGTCACCCCGAGCCACCCCGAGGTCTCTGGGCCCCGGAAGCCACTCCCTGCTGGGTCAAGGCCACAGGGGTCCCCCAGGAGTGCTCCAGCCCTGCCCCCATGCCCAGGTTGGAAGGAACACCAGCCTTGCTCCCCTGTCTGTGGAGGAGGCTAGAAAGTCAGCCCAGCCATCCGCACCCCGGGGACAGGCCTCCGGGCACTCCCACTCGTCCCACAACTGGCATGGACTTGGGGTCCAGGCGTCTTTCCTCCCTGACCCGACAGCGGCCAGAAACCTTCCGGAAACCTGGCTTTCATTTGTACAAATAAATCGACCAAGAGGGCAAATCCGTTCTCTTTCCGGAGGCCTAACGTCAGCGCTACATAATTGCATATCACACATTGTATTATTTTGTTGACATGAAATATTTCAGTTGTTTAGTTGTTTTTAACTTTCAAAGAAGGATTTGCATTTCGTTGAGAAGAAAAGACAATTTCCAAGACGTAGACTATTAGCAGATATTCTAAACCCTATTTTGGTTAAACCACAGCACCCAGATTTTGGTGACAAAGCACATTGATTTTATATTCAAAGGATTTATATATTTAGTCTCTTAACCTTTTGTAATTCCTACCCACAGCTTGCAGCACGGAGCCCTTTTGTGTCCCTTGTTGTCAATGGGGTGTCTGCCTGGGCCCCGTAATTTGGGCCATTGAGTTGGAGCGCAGGTGCTGCCGATGGCGGGTGGACATTGTCAGGCCGGCTGGGCCCCAGCGCCTCAAACAATCCCCTGTGAATTAGATTTGGGAACATAGAGAAGCCGCAGCCAGGAGAGGACATCAGGTTGCTTTGCTTTTCTTTTCTTTTTCTTTCTCTCTCTTTTTTTTTTAAGTGCACAAAACCTCCCAGTGAATATTTCAATGGATCTGAGTGGTTTTTCTTTTTCATATGTTGGACAAATGGTTTTGAGTATTCATCAGATGGGATCTATGAAGAATCAATCATTATTGTAAGATGATTTTAAAAACCAAGGTGCCCTCTCCCGCTAATTCAGTCTTGCCAGTAAAAGTGTCGGGATGTGCAGCAGAGAATTTCAGGAAATTTCATTGCCTGGTGAGGTGATAACAGTTTAAATATTAATTGTCTATGGTTAATTACGGCAGAGTAGCATGGAAGAGCCATATTTTTAAAGGAATGTTTGTGCTATAAATTCTTCTTCTGGGAATCACATCATATAGAGCGACTGTCCCAGAAAACACAGTATAAAAAGATACCACGTTGCTTCCAATGCCAGAACAGTGGATGGAAATGGAAATGAACTCAGACTTTGGGGTGTATGTCTGTCTAAAACTAAGCCGGGATGTTCGAGGGGGCCGGGACTGGGAGCAAGGCTGATGCTCTGCTTCAGGCAGGCTTGTGGGGGCCGGCAGGCGAGTGGAGCACCCCTCCCTCGGGGCTAAGCAGCCTCCTTGTAGGTAGCTGCTCTTTGGGGTCAAAGTTTAAGCTTTCAGGTTCTCTCTGCCCCCACAGGTCTAGTCTTTCCTGTTCTTCCCCCCTTCCCGCCTGGAGCAATTCAGCCCTAACGCCTTCTAGTCCCTCCAAGTGAGGTGGGCATCGGGGTCTCAGAAACTCTGCTCTGGGTGTTGGGCCCAACGGGGCAGGGAAGCAGTGAGCACGGGGCCCGAGGGGGTGATGGAGGCAGCGTCCAGGGGGTACAGACACAAAAAAGTGGGGACAAGAAGGAACACCTGGGTTTGCACTCGGGTGAGTGTGAGCTGGGGGTTTGCATCATAGAGAGGAAAGTGAACCTGTGTACAGGTTCTGTGTACACATGGCTGTGTGTGCGTGCCTACACAGCTGCATATGTGCGTGTGAGCATCCGTGTGCATGCACGTGTGTGTTTGTGTGCCTATGCAGGTGCATGTGTGCATGTGGTCCGTGTGTGTGCAGGAGAGTGTATGTGGCTACACAGGTGCACATGTGCATGTGTGCATCCGTGTGCATGCATGTGCATGTGCCTACGCAGGTGCATGTGTGTGCGTCCATGTGCATGTGCATGCCTACACAGGTGCGTGTGTGCATGTGTGCATCCGTGTGCATGCACATGTGTGTGTGTGCCTACAAAGGTGCGTGTGTGTGTGCACGTCCTTGTGCATGCACATGTGTGTGTGTGCCTAGGCAGGTGCGTGTGTGCATGTGTGTGCATGCCTACGCAGGCGTGTGTATGTGCATGTCTGTGTGCATGCACGTGTGTGTGCCTATGCAGGTGTGTGTGTGCATATGTGCGTCTGTGTGCATGCACATGTGTGTGTGCATGCCTACACAGGTGTGTGTGCATGTGTGCATCCGTGTGCATGTGCGTGTGTGTGTGCCTATGCAGGTGCGTGTGTGCATGTGTGCATCCGTGTGCATGCACGTGTATGTGCCTACTCAGGTGTATGTGTGTGTGTGCATCCATGTGCATGCACATGTGTGTGTGCATGCCTATGCAGGTGCATGTGTGTGCATCTGTGTGTGCACATGTGTGTGTGTGCCTACACAGGTGTGTGCATGTGTGCATCCGTGTGCATGCACGTGCATGTGCCTATGCAGGTGTGTGTGCATGTGTGCGTCCGTGTGTGTGCACGTGTGCGTGCCTATGCAGGCATGTGTGTGTGTGCATCCGTGTACATGCACGTGTGTGTGCCTACACAGGTGCATGTGTGCATGTGTGCATCCGTGTGCATGCATGTGTGTTTGCCTATGCAGATGTGTGTGTGCATGTGTGCATCTGTGTGCATGCACGTGTGTGTGTGTGTGCCTATGCAGGTGTGTGTGTGCATGTGTGTATCCGTGTGCATGCACGTGTGTGTGTGCCTACACAGGTGCATGTGTGCGTGTGTGCATCCATGTGCATGCACGTGTGTGTGCCTATGCAGGTGCATGTGTGCATCCGTGTGCATGCACGTGTGTGTGCGCATGCCTACACAGATGTGTGTGTGCATGCACGTGTGTGTGTGCATGCCCACACAGGTGTGTATGTTCATGTGTGCACCCGTGTGGGTGCACATGTGCGTGTGTGCATGCCTACACAGGTGCATGTGTGCGTATGTGCATCCGTGTGTGTGCACGTGTGTGTGCCTACACAGGTGCGTGTGTGCCTGTGTGTGTCCATGTGCATGCACATGTGTGTGTGCGTGCCCACACAGATGCATGTGTGCATGTGTGCATCCGTCTACTTGCGCATGTGTGCGTGTGTGTGCATGCATATGTGTGTGCCTGCGTAGGTATATATGTGCGTGCATGCATACATGTACGTGCCTGTGCAGGTGTGTGTGTGTGTGTGCGCATGCGGGTGTTTGGGTGTGTGCATGTGTGTATGGGTGCATGCCCATAAATATGGGTGCTCCTGGGTGTGCATGCGCGTGCACTCACCCTCCGGCTTGGCCAGGGCCAGTGGGCAGCAGCTCCCCAGCAGGAAGGAGCAGACTCAGCACCCAGGTGGCATCTCTGTAAAGAACCAGGGTTGCCTGGAGAAGTGGCGGATCTGGGCTGGGGCAGAGGGAAGAGGAGTCAGCCCGCCATGGAGATGTGGCCGCCACCCTAAAGGAGATGGTTCCCTAACAGAGCCGTCACAGTGGACTCCACTGGTACTGAACAGTGAAAACCCTGCCCCACCCAGCAGCGTGGGCTGAGCAGACCACAGTGTCCCATCCGAGCCTTTCCTCCCAAAAACGTGTAACCCAGGGTTCTCTGTGACGAGACCTCAGACAAGGCCAAATGGGGACCCTTCCCTGAATGGCCTGGCCTGTAAGCTTCCAAGACACCAGGGCCCAGCAGTCAGGGAAAGGCCCAGGAGCACTTGATGATCAGGCGTGCTGGCAGGAGACCCTGTACTCGGACCTGCTGGGGGCTGGAGCCCTGAGGGCAATGTTGTGCACAAACATCCCTCTTAGGTCAAGATGGGTGAGGGGGGGGAAAGGGGGCTTTTTTGTCTTTTCCTTTAAGCGAGGTGGCTCACGCCTATAATCCCAGCACTTTGGGAGCCTGAGGTGGGCGGATCACCTGAGGTCAGGGGTTCAAGACCAGCCTGGCCAACATGGCAAAACCCTGTCTCTACTAAAAATACAAAAATTAGCCGGCATGGTGGTGGGTACCTGTAATCCCAGCTACTCGGGAGGCTGAGGCAGGAGAATCGCTTGAACCCAGGAGGCGAAGAAATATAAAAAATATGATTTACCTCGAGGCCAGGTGAGGCCCCTGCAATCCTCAAACTCCTGGGCTCAAGCGATCCTCCCGCCTCAGCCTCCCAGCGCTTGGTAACATTCCTGGGCCTTTCCCCGACTGCCGGGGCCCTGGTGTCTTGGAAGCTTCCAGTCCAGACCTTTCAGGGAAGGGTCCCCAGGTAGCCTTGACTGAGGTCTCGTCACAGAGGCAGGTTGTGTCTTTGGTCGATGCGAAAAAGGAGAGACAAGAAAGAAGCCATGGGCTTGGGACATGTGAGCTCGGGCTGAGTCACAGGGATGGAAGCAAGCGTGTGTGTGCCTGGCCACGTGCACGTGGCTGTGTGCACTCTGACTCTCCAGCAGGGCCTGTGAGCAGCGGCTCTGCTGGCGTGAGCTTGGCCGGTGTGGGCATCTGGGCATCTGAGGTCAGAGCTGCACAGCGGGGTCTGGCCCCGGGCTCTCAGGGCAGTTTCTGTTCTCGAGGAGACCCTGGGACACAGGGTCCATGTGCTGCCGGCTAGCATGCCCTCAGCTCTGTCAGTGGTCAGCAGTGATGCTGCCGGCAGCCTGTGTCCATGGGCGAGGGACAGGTGCTGGGGCTGGTCCTCAGATCGGCCTGGGTGTCCGGCTGGCAGGGCAGGGGGCCTCCCAGTGCAGAGCGTGGCCCTTGCTGTTCAGAGCCACATAGGGTGGGCCCGAGGCTCTCCAAGGAGGATGAAGGCGAGGCAAGTGCCCCGAATTGTACTCTGCCCCCAGCAAGGCCGCCTATGCTCAGCTGCTGGCAGGGAGCACAGGCAGGAGTCTGCGTGAGCAGCAGGAGAGTGCGTGGCTGCTGCCCCAGCAGGTGGTGGGTGGCAGGTGTGCAGGCCTGGCCCTGGTCTGGGGGAAGGAATGGGTTGGAGATGCCAGGGGCAGAGACAGACCCTGGGTATGGCAGCGGTGGGGACTGCGGTGTATCTGCGTGGGCGCGGGCGCATGTGGTTGCACATGGATGTCCACCCCCTCAGAGCGCGAGCTGGCGTGGACCCCCTCAGAGCGTGCGCTGGCGTGGACCCCTCAGAGCGTGCACTCACGTGGACCCCTCAGAGCGTGAGCTGGCGTGGACCCCCTCAGAGCGTGAGCTGGCGTGGACCCCTCAGAGCGTGAGCTGGCGTGGACCCCTCAGAGCGTGAGCTGGTGTGGACCCCTCAGAGTTTGAGCTGGTGTGGACCCCCTCAAAGCATGTGTTCCTGTGGGCCCCTCAGAGCATGTGCTCCTGTGGACCCCTCAGAGCGTCAGCTGGCATGGACCCCTCAGAGCATGTGCTCACGTGGACCCCACAGAGCATGTGCTCACGTGGACCCCTCCCAGAAGCTGACCCGGTCTTCACTGCTCCCACTTTGTGCTAACAGAGACGGCCGTGCACCCTCTGTCTGAATTCTGCATTTAGGTACTTGGCATTTGCTGTGGCCAGCTCCAGCCCTGTCCCCTGGGCTCTGCAGGTGGCTGCTGGGGCTCTTAGAGCCAGCACGTGGGCACAGCTCTCCCCTCTCCCTTCCCACGGGGTGGCCAGGCTTCATCTGTGCAGCACCAGGACGAGGGCCCCTGGGAAGAAGGCCAGAGCAGGCCGGGGTCCTCACGCTCGCCCTGAGATGTCAGCGGGGACCAATGTGTCCTTCACTCAGCCTGGCCTATGCAGGACCCCCTCTCCAGAGGAACTGCTGTCTGCACTGTCCTGCTCCTGGCCTCCTCACCAGTGACAGCCTTGGGGCTCCTCCGCCCCACACCCTGCCCCCAGGCCTTTCCCAGCCTCCCTATGCTTCCGGAAAGGCAGGGAAGCTGTTGCCAGGCTCCACCCGTGATCCCAGCACTTCGGGAAGCTGAAGCCAGAGGATCGCTTGAACTCAGGAGTTCAAGGCCAGTCTGGGCAGCATAGGGAGGCCCCATCTCTGTGATAAAATAAAGTGTTGAAAAAGGCAGAGGAAAGGCCAGCACGGGTTCTTTCTTGGTGACGGTGCCGGGGAGCAGGCTGGCTCTGCTGAGGGAGGTCAGGTATGGTGATGGCCTGGCCCACACCTCCCTGTGGCTCTCAGGTGGCTTAGTTCAGCAGGGCCTTGCCTGCTCCCTGGTGAGGGAGGTGAGGGAGGTGAAGAGGAGGCCCTGGGGATAGCAGGGGAGCCTGAGAGGTCCCCGTGTAGCTTGTGTCCTGGCCACGTGTCCCTGCTGACTTCTCCAGGCCCCGCCCTGCGTCTCTAATGAGCCGCACTCCCATCTGACTGATGGACTCTTAAAGACTAATGCCCTGTGTCCGGTCACCTCCAAATGACACCGTTCTTGTCCCCTTAGGGCCAATAACGTTTTATTTTTGGAATCTACTTAAACGAAGCTGACGTTTCCGCTTCAGCCTGTTCTCCCCATGGCCAGGTCCTGGGCTTGCCACAGCCGTTCTCGGCGCTGGCCCGTCCCGAGCAGCTTTGATGCCTCTGGCAGTGTCCCCACCTGCTGCCTGCGTGCCCTACACAGATGACTAGGGAGTCTAATTGAGTCCGCTGTAAAAAGATAATGAATTGGCATTTCCCACTGGAGAGGTCAAGCTGCCCGATCCCGTCCCGGGCCAGCTCAGCCTCCCGGATCCCGAGGCTCCCTGGAGGTCACACAGTGACCTTTATCTTGCTTATAAAGCCATAATTATTGTAATTAAAACTGGCATAAAGGCTTTGGAAGTCACTCCTGAGAGCTGGGGTGGGCACGCCTGCCGGGAGCCCTGCCTCAGTGGGTGGACCTGCCCAGGCAGCAAGGAGCATGGCCTCAGGGAGGAGTGCCCAGGCACTGCCTGGGCCCCTGACTCTTTGGCATGAGTGGTTGGTTCCTTTGGGGCTTGTGGAGCCCAGAATTTGATGAGCTGATGCATCCACCACAGAATTTGTCTCCCTAAGCCTTGGGGCACAGCCCACTTGGGCTGGCGGGCACCACTCAGACTAGGGGAGAGGCTCTCCGCTGACAATGGACCCCGTGCTGTCCAAAGGCAACTCCGCACCTCATGCCTTCTAAGTGGGGGGGCACGTGCCATCAGACTTTTCGCCTTTTCTTTTCGGTGATTTGGCCCGATGGGAGCAAGTCTGCAGACCAGGGGCACAAGAGAGGCAACGCCTAGGAAGGAGGTGACATGGGGCAGCCACACCATGACCAGCAAGTCAGCTTGGCCAGGCACCCGGCCGTCACACGGTCAGCAACATGCCTGGGGCCAGCTGGGGACTCCCAGGAACAAAGCAGCGGCGGGTGCTCTGCTGGGGACAGATCCAGGAAGGGGAAGCCGCCGCAGCAGGAGATAGGTGGGACACAGCGGGGCTGGGCCTGCCAGACCAAGGTGGTGTGGGGACTGGGGCAGAAGGGCAAGGCCAGCCTGCACCTGACGGGCAGCAGTGCCAGGGCCAGAGGGGCAGAGTGGAGACAGGCAAGGAGGACTGGAGGGCACCTATCATGGCCTGCCTCACGGCTTGGTGTGGTCTGCACTGTGGGCCCCATGTTTTGGCCTATGTGGCAGCCCTTGTCCTGGCCTATGTGGTGGCCTGTGTGGCAGCTCTCACTGTGGTCTATGTGGTAGCCTATGTGGTGGCCTGCATCGTGGCCTGTGTTGGAAACAGATGCCCAGTGCCACAAAGAAAAATCAGCACTGAGACAAAGGCTCTCTCAGCAAAGCAATTTTTACTTCTTGCAGGAAAGATACCTTGGCTAGCCATCTAGCTACGAGAGTACAACAAAGAAAAAGCAGACCTATTTATCCCTTATGCATTTGGGGTTGTCCTTACTGCTGTGTCTGATTTCTAATGGTTGGAGCCAGACCTCACAATGTAAACTAAAACCTGATTGGGTAATAACTTAAAATTTTTCTAAACAGGTAAAAGCAATGGAGAAGTCCAAGTAAGGAAGGGGCATAGGCTGTGAGCTGGGACATGCCTGTGAGCGCATCCAGTACAGATATCTTGGTTAAAGTACAAGGACGTAGAATGTGCTATGTGCCTGGGAGCATGTCTAACAGCCACATAGGATAGGGTTTAACAAAGAGTTATTAGCACACTTATGATTTATTCTTTAACAAGAAAGGAAACTTTGAAGAGGAACTTTTATTTCCCACAGCCTATGTGGTGGTCCACATTGTGGCCTTTGTGGTGGTGGCCTTTGTGGTGGCCCACATCACTGCCTGTGTGGCAGCCTGCATTGTGGCCTGTGTGGTGGCCTTTGTGGTAGCCCATGTCATGGCCTGTGTGGCAGCCTGCACTATGGCCTTTATGGTGGTGGCCTTTGTGGTAACCCACGTCACAGCCTATGTGGCAGCCTGCATCATGGCCTGTGTGGTGGCCTTTGTGGTGGCTGTGTTATGGCCTGTGTGGCAGCCTGCACCGTGGCCTGTGTGGTGATGGCCTCTGTAGTGGCCCATGTCATGGCCTATGTGGCAGTTGACAGTCTGCACCATGGCTTGTGTGGTGGTGGCCTACATCATGGCCTGTGTGGCAGCCTGCACCATGGCCTTTGTGGTGGCCCATGTTGTGGCCTGTGTGGCAGCCTGCACCGTGGCCTGTGTGGTGGTTGTCTTTATGGTGGCCCAAGTCATGGCCTGTATGGTGGCCTTTGTGGTGGTCCATGTTATGGCCTGTGTGGCAGCCTGCATTGTGGCCTGTGTGGTGGCATGTGCTCACATTGCAGGAAAAGCCTCTGGCCATTTGGAGCCAGTGAGTGACAAGGTCCACCTACTACCTTGAGTCCACCGTGTGCTGGAGGTGAGCAGTGCTGGAGGTCCTGTCCTGGGTGGTCCTGTCCTGGGTGGTCCTGTCCTGGGAGGTCCCATCCTGGGTGGTCCTATCCTGGGTGACAGGACCAAGGATGCTGGAGGCCTAAAGGCCCACTGCAGTCCTCCGAGTCAGATGGTGGCCTGGACCCCAGGACTGTGGCCTTGAAGTTACCCACAGGAGGATCCGAGAGGTTTGGGGAAACTTGCTGGGCAGAGGAGTGCCATGGCGCAAGGGGAGGAGTCAGTGGCCGGGGGAGGTTGAGCTGCAGGAGGGACTTGGGTCAGCTCTGGTGGCTGTGGAGCGTGGGATGCACAGGACACAGTGTGAGGTGTCTGCTGGCCACCATAGCCGGACATGTGGTCCCTGAGGAGGCAAGTGCTGGAGGCCCATCTGGCTGAACGTGGTGCTTATGTCCATGGGAAGTGAGGTGACCACCCAAAGAAGGGTATGGACAGGAGAGGCCAGCCTGCCACCAGGCCAGCAGCCTCTGAAGTCCCCTGGGGGCCCAAGGGCAGGAGGAAATAGGGCTTGGGAGGACAGTGGCCAGCTGTAGCCGATGATGCCGGGGGAGGGAGTGGGGGTTCAGGCCAGGGCCAGCCTGATGTCAGAGGCAGAGCCGGGGCACAGCCTTGGAAACCTGCCTCTTCAGTAAACGTGGAGAAGCCGTGCGGCGGGAGTGCTGCTCCTGGGTGGAGGGGGCCTTAGGAGGGGCAGCCAAGTGGGTTCCAGGCGTTGCTCAGCAGAGAGCCTCTGGCTGGGCCATCCTGAGCCCTCGTTGTCTGTAAGGGATGGCGAGCTGCGTGGCATTTCTGATCCAGCATCAGGCAGGGGCCAGGACGGCTACACCTCTGGCCCTTGGCGGGGGGGGGACTGACCTGGCTTCCCTGTGAGGGTCCTGTGTAAACAGTGGACTGAGGGGCGAGGGGGACCCAGAAGTCAGCCTCCAGCTGAGGGCAGTACCAGTGACTCAGTAGGAGACGCTGGGGACAGGTGGGGGTGTGGCAGGGCAGTGGGGGTGTGGCAGGGCGGTGGGGAGCCTTGGGGGTCCCGGCACAGATATATTTTGAAGGCAGTCTTGATGTCAGCCTTGTTACTGCAGCTGCAGAGATTGTGGGGTACAGGATATGGGACGGGGGCACCTGGAGGCCGACACCCAATTTTCAGCTTGAGCACCTGGGGGCTGCGGTATCCACCTCAGAGAAGGCGGTCACAGCCAGCACCCGGGGCCGCCGGCTCAGCCTGCAGCCCCGACGCTGGGAGTGCACGGCAGAAGTGGATCGAAATTTCTCGTGGCCAGGGCGTCCCCCCCACGAGTACACGGCAGAGGTGGACCTCCGTCTCTCGTGGCCAAGGAGTCTCCTCCCCATGTGGCAGCAGAAACGCCCTCTGCAGGCCTGTGCCACGCCGTCAGAGCCTGAGGGAGAGAGAGGTGAGATCCAGAAGAAAACGACACGGCGTGGGCTCCCAGATCCAGAGGAGCTGGGATCCAGAGGGCTCCGCCCAGGCCAGGGCTGGGGACACTGCTCCCCTGCTGCTTTTCACCATTTCTCCTGCAACAAAAGGCATCTTGGCCAACCCAGACGGCCTCCTCTTCACTGTCAGACAGGGGCCACAAAGAGGGAGCTTCTGTCTGCACATTCGGGGTACTCCACATGTCAAACCCACGTGAGCTCAAGGAACCCGGCTTTACGGACGCCCTGATGTCCTCTGTCCTCTTCCTGCTGAGCTGAAGGCCGTCTAAGCTGCCAGGAAAGCTGCCTTTACCTAACTGAGCCCAGATTCTCATCAGCCAGGCAATCACGACAGAGCCTTTCCTCTGAGGGAAGTGGGGACGTCGTGGGACCTGCCTGAGGGTGCCTGGCACCAGCCACCATGATCACTGTGCAAGGGAGACCCTACAAATGGCTTGTCCCGAAGCCCCAAGCCTCCGAGCTGCAGACGCCCTCCAGGCTGCATGTGGATGTGTGCTTATTTGCACACCAGAAATGCCTGCGGGGCTTCTAAAACACATTTTCCAACCTCCCACCCTGCCCCGTGGAGATCCGAGCCCTCGCCACCGTGGGAGTCACCTGTCCCGGGGGCTCACAATCTGGGCCCACTCCGGAGCAGTCACCTTACTGAGGGTGAGAGTGTCGCATGGTTAGGAGCCTTATTGTTCAGGGGTGTCGATAAAACACGTAGTCCACGTTAGCTCCAGTACAATCCACGCAGAAACCGTCGGTGCGTCGAGAAATGGAAATGATGCCGTCAGCAGCCCAGTTCCCGGCCGTTGCCCCGGGCGTCAGGAGTGCCGGGCCAGCAAAAGCTGCTGGGAGGAGGACGTCCATTAAAGAGTGTCCTTGCAGAAGGGACGACTTTCTCTCTATAAAGCGCCATAATGATTACATTAAGACACCTGCGAGAGAGATAATTTTCACACCTGTAATTTGGAATTACTTCTGAGGCTGACTCTCCCTGGTGTCCCTGTCGCTCCCTGGAGAAGTTGGGCTCTGGGGAAGGGACATTAATGCCTCCAGCCCTAAGGCCCTCTCCAGTGCCCCTCCACTCACTCGGAGCCCCACAGAGGGTCTGGCCCCAGGGCCCCACATGAGGGTCCTGCCTCCTGGGATCTGGCCTCAAATGAATCTGAGCCCAAACAGACCCTCCTGCGCATCCCTCAGCAGGCCCTGGTTCCTCCTTCCATCCTGGGGCTCGGCCCTTCCTGTTTTTTGATGGCATCACTGCCCAGTGAGGACGCTCATTTGTGGCCCTAACGCCACCGCCCCAGCCCGTGCCTCCCGCTTAGAATTCCCCTGGCGCATGCGGCTCCAGTGCTGACCTCCTGCCCTCGCCACATCTGTGGCCTCCTCCTGGCACCTCCTCCCAGTGGTGGGTGGTACCCTCGGGCAGGGGTATCCGGAGAGCCCCAAGCATCCCTGGGAACGTGGCTCTGCTGTGTGTGGAGAGGCTGCTCCGAACTTCTTTCCTTCAGGCTCAGCCACTGACCGTCCTTGTAAAAGAGACAGCAGGGGGGACCCTGTGGCTGCAGCTCCATCTGCGCGTGGGGAGAGCAGAGGGAAGCCACCAGATCTCACACGCGGGGCCCTGCAAGCGGCTGAAGGAACCAGGATGGGCAGGGGTCTGCAGGGGTCCCACTGAGGGAAGCACAGGCTGAGCCCCCCACACCCTCCTCCAATGCTGATGGACTTAGGGTCTCCGGGGGCTGCAACCACTCAGGGGGGCAGCTGGCAGCTGCCCCTGATTCCTCCCCTCCAGGCTGTGGAGGGCGGGGTCTGATGGGAGGCCCGGCTGGATATGCCGCTGGAGCAGAACCATCTTCCTCCTCACGCTGTGCTCACGGGACCATGTGGCTGTGCCGCTGTGCACCGGCCTGGTCCCTGCCCCAGCCCTACCTTAGAAGCAGGCTGGCAGGGGCTGCTGACGGGAGACCCTTCCCACTGTAAAGCACTGGCCTCCCAGGCTCTGGGGGGGACTCAGAAAGGGACAGGGGGCATCACGGGGCCGTGGATGCGGGGGACCCCCACCTCCACCCTTGGCAGCCAGAGGGAGCACCCAGGATGGACAGGCCCTGCCCTCCGACCTGCTCCCAGCGAATCAGCCTCACTGCCTGGCCACAGCCACAGCTCAGCACAGCCACGAGGGGCTCCCTCCGTGTCCACCCCGAGCCTCACAGGGCCCTTCTTCGTTCTGTCTCCACAGCCAGGGGGTGTGTGCCCTGTTGTCCCGGGGCCTGTCAGCGAGTGCAGCAGGGCCGTGCCGCCTTCACAGATGTCCTCCTGGGGCCGCCCCCGCCCGGGTACCACCCCTTCCTGTTCCTGGACAGCCTCCACAAGGTGGGTGTTCACGGTGCGGGGTGGGGAGGCCTACCCACTCGCCGCTTCAGCACCCAGGCCACGTGCCCCTAGGGGGTTGGAGCAGAGCCCTGGACTCCCTTCTGAGCCTCTCCCTCTCCCTTCCTCCTGCCCAACCCTTCTAGAAGGCAGGCAGCAGATCCAGAGGCGGCGCGCACCCCAGGGCAGCACCACCCACCACACCGGAGCCGCCGGGAGGCAGCAGGTAGGGGCCGCCCACCCCCGGCGTTGGAGGGTGAGCTCTAGCCTCCTCATCAGCTGGGCCAGGAGGACGCAGAAGGCCTCGGGGAGCCAAGGGCTGGTCCAGGAAAGCAATGAGCCCACACGGCCTCACTTCAGGGAGCCCCCGCCAGGGTCCCGCGGTCCGACAGCTGCCCTGCCCCTCGCCTGGGCCAGCAGAGAGTGGGCAGAGCTGGAGCCGGTCCATCTGCTTCCATCACCGCAGCCCCAGACGGCCGGGTGGACCAGGCTTCCGGCTCCCAGAGGCAGAGAGGAGGGAGGGGCTGGGGGGCTCCCAGAGGAAGGCGGCTGGGGACCGGGGTTTGGGGCCTAAGCAGACCCTGAGCTCAAGAACAGGAGAGGGCCCAGTGCACGCAGCAGCACGGGCGGGCGGGAACACCATGGGGGCTTCGAGGTAGGCACATCTCGCCATCCTGAGCCTGGCAGCGCCACGGGACAGCACATGCAGGGTCACAACCAGCTGCTTCTGCCGGGGAGGACGCCGGGGCCTGGCGCTGCCAGCATCTCCCACGCCAGGTCGGGCTCTCTCTACACCTTGGAGGGGGCTGCTCACTGAGCTGTGGAGGCCCCGCTAATGTGCCCTGGGGGCCTGTCCCTCCTGCCTGAGCTGGAGGACACAGTGGCTTCTCCCACCAATCCTCACGTGGCCCCGCAGGCTGTGGAGGAGCTGGCAGGTTTCCTGCAGAGGGACCAGCACCACCCCCCCGCCACCTGCCAGGCCCTCTTTCTCGTTTCCTTGGGTGGAACCTGTGACTTCTGGGATTCCCGATTGGGGCAAAACATTTTGGTGACCTGGTGCACAGACCCTGTGAGAAAAATCACCTGCTCTTGAGAGACATGGGCCCACCTGGGACAGGGTGGGTACTGGAGGTCTTGGGCAAAGCAGGTGGGTGGAGAACGAGACCCCTGTGGTGGCCAGAGAAGGGCCTCAGGGACAGAGGAGGCTCCAGGCATCCCCAGCGCCCCCCTGGGACCAACACGAGGTCCGGTGCACTCAAGTTGTCCTCTGCCTCCGCCCATCCACCAAACAGAAGCGGGTGTGTGTGTGTGTGTGTGTGTGTGTGTGTATTGGTGATCGCGTGTGTGTATGAGTGTGATTGTGAATGTGTGTATGTGAATGTGTGATTGAGTGTGTGAGTATATGTGTGCGTGTGTGAGTGATTGTGAGTGTGTGTGCCAGGCCGCCTCCTGCTTCTGGAAGTGGCCAAGGCCCGGAGCACAGACCCCGGGCACAGGCGCAGGGGTGGAGCTCCAGGGGTGGAGGGAGGAGGGCCTAGTGCAGCCCCCCGCAGTGAGGCAACTGTGGGGGACGCTCAGGGGCTGCCAAGGCGCTGGCACTGGCCTGCAATGCCACTTGCTTGGCGGTGCTGGGATGGGAGCTTTTCCAGGGGAGGCGCCGCCCTCTGTCCAGCTCTGAGTCATGGTTTGTGAATTAAATATGAAGCTCACTTTGTACAATAACTTGAGAATCAGAGACTAAAAAACAGCCAAGATCCTGCAGGCGCAGGGGCCCCGTTTGCCCAGCTTCTCGGTCTTGGGAGCCTCTGCAAGAGCCAGAAGCCGAGACACTCCGAGTCACCCAAGTCACCCCCACAGACGCGCACAGACCCAGCGCCCAGCGTGGCACGTCCACTTCAGTCACTGTAGCAACCTCAGAGCTGAGGGTGATGTTGAAACGTCTAATTTCAGCAAAAAGTAGGCCTTCGCTGTCTTCTGCCTGAGACATGGAGTCGCGTCTCCTCCTGGCCCGGGCAGCGCCCGCAGATGGCTCTTACTGCCGTCAGGTTAAGTGTCACTGGACGAGGACAGTCCCAGTCCCAGGAGGGTGTGGCAGCGGAGTTTGAGTTTCCCATGCTAAAATGACGCCGACTCCTCTGGGGACACGTTTGTGATCAGCGGCCGCTTCCCCTGCCTCCGTCAGCGCCACGGCCACACCGCCAAGGCCCTCCCGTCACGGTCCTCCCGTCACGCTGGGCAGACAGCCCAAAAGGAGACCTGCCCCGGCCAGGGAGCCCCGGCCCTCTGTGCAGCCGGGCCTGCGTTTTCTGGGTATGGAAACCCTGGGGGCTCTTCCCCATCGTGAACCCTCCACAAGCTCTGCCCGCTGCTGGGGTGAGGACCCAGCGTGGGGTGCGGGGCGGCATGTTGGCAGGCCTCTCCGCCATGGGCCCTGGGTGGCAGCGGCTTAGAGACAAACCTGGGCTCTGCCTCTCGCCCTCCCCAGAGCCTGGTTCCCCTGGCCGCACCACGGGGTCCTTGCTGCCACGTGATCCCTCCCAGCTCTCACACCCCTCTGCCCCCACCCAGGGGCTCCCCAGCTGCGTGCGGCCGGCTCCGTGGTAGGGAAGCTCTGCGGTCTCCCACGCTCCCCTCCCTCCAGTCCCACTCCCAGCCTCCCGCAGCAGCCGGACGTCCCGCTCTGGGCCGGACGACCTCCTTTTCAGTGTTCTAAGAAAGCCATTCCTTCCAGCAGCCAACCGGCTCTGACCAGTCCAGAGCCCTTGAGCACTCCGTCAGCCGCGTCTGGTTTGCGTTCAAGGAACCCTCGCTGCTCCGTGGCAGAGTCGCTCCAGGCAGGGTCCCAGCCCGTGCCGGCCCCGGGGACGGCTCACCTCCGCCAGCAGGGCTGGGCAGCGCTGGAGGAGCGAAAGCTCCTGTCACTCTCCGAAAGCGTCAGAAGGTGCTTGTGATGGGGGCGGAGGAGGGCGGGCGCCGCGGCCAGCTGTCAGCACATCCTCAGGCTGCAGCCTCCGAGGCAGCGCCTTGAGCCAGGAATACCCTGGAGTCCCAGGAGACCCCTCAGACCTGAGACCCCTTGGGCTGCCCGCACAGGGTGGCTCTGTGACCGACTCTGTTCTGCCCGAGCCTCGGCCCCTGCCCTGGAACACAGTCCTGTCCCAGAGTCCCCAGGCCCCTGGCCACTCCCTGCACCCAGCTGTCACTCACTCCACAGCTATCGCCCGTTCTGTCACTGGGGACCCCGTTTCCAGAATGGGGACGAGGCCTCGGGAGCTGGGCCCAGCTGGTATCTCCGCTGCTGGGCACACAGGACGTGGGGCCTGTCCCCAGCCCTGCCAGACGTGCCCACTGGCCAGCATAATTATGCACCAGGAGCATCTCCAGGCCAAAGCTCGCTGCTCACTGAACTTCCTGCCTGGAATGTTCTGGAACCCCAGTCCCCCTTCCACACTCAACACATGGCTGCCTTCTTCTCCTTTCCGAGGACCCCAACGTTACCCGCTTCCCGGGTTCTGCTCCTTTCTTTACAGTCCTGCCCTCCAGTTCCAGACGCAGCCCCTTCGGGTGACCTCTGAGGGTCGGTTGGGTGACGGCTCGGAGTCATCCGGGGGGGTCATCCTAGTGGGCAGCACCCACGGAGGACACGGAGCCCAGCCCTAGCCCCAGCCCCCGGCAGAGCCTGGCCCATCGAGGCACAGCCTGGGAGCCCGTCTGAGCGCCCAGGTTCCTGGCCACAGCGCCTCACCGCGTCTCCCCACAAAACCCCAAAGCCTTGCTCACTCATGGAGGTTTTCACCCCATCCCAGGGCCCCGACGGGAGCTAACACAGGGGTCTCCGGGCCGTTCCAAACCTCGGGTCACACACGAGACTCTGCAGTGTGGACAAGAGACTGAGTGAGATGGGAGCCCAGAAGCCACGTCGCGCCCTCCGACTGAGACGGAAGCGTGGCCCCTTCCACGTCCAGATGCCACATTGCGCCCTCCTGGCCCCCAACCCGGGCCTGTGCCGAAGGTTGACATGCCCCTCACAGTGCCGCCCATTCCCACAATGTAGAAGCCAAGTCCTGGCGGCCTGCATGGGGCCAGTGTCAGACACAGAGCTGCCAGGCGCTCTGGCCTCTGGGGTTACGCGCCGGGAGACAACGGGAGAAGCAGCGAGTTCAGGCCCGGGTTCCTCCGTCCACCGGAAGGAACCTGTCCCCAAAACGGCCACACCTGTGCCCCCTTCCCATGGCTGCGCCTCAGGAGCTCCTGCCAGCACCCACTGGGGGAAGCTGGTGCCCTGGAGAGGACAGGCAGCCCCGCTGGGCACCCGGTGAGCCCTGGTGCACCCCCCACCTGGTGGACCCTCAAAGCCCACATCAGAGCCTGTCACTGTCATCCAGGAGGCTCCAAACAATAGAAGGGATTGAAAAAAAGAGTGACAAAGATGCAGAGTGACACACCACCCTGTAATTTCGGGAGAGGCGCAGCAGCGGGTTTTAATTTACATAAGAAGCACAGCGCCCGCTGGAGAAGCCAGTGCCTTTGTTCCGACTCAGGCAGGATTCCGCAAGGTCTTCTCTGACTGATCCCTAAAATAGGCAGAGGAAAGAGGGGCAAAGTTTCCTTCACAAGCTGTGCCTCAAGGTGAGGGCAGATTTTGTGGGCACCGAGGCCTTGTCTGCCCTGCCAGAGCCCAGCTGGGGCCACCAGGACCCCCTCAGGCACGTTCTGACTCTGCAAAGCCCACCAGAGGCTGGTCACCCGGATGCAAAACAGACAAAAAGGGGGTCCGGCCATGAGGGTCCTGCAGGTGCAGCCAGAGGCTGAGACCCGGCCCCCCCCTGCCTGGCCCCCCAAACCGCCCCAGCACCTCCAAGGATGTCAGGGAGCCCCACCCCTGCGGCCACGTGGGGCAGAGTCCAGGCCTGGAGAGCCACGGCTGACCCACGCTGCCTCTGGCAGATGGCAGGGAGAGGCACCAGACAGGGTCCCATGTGGCTGGGGGAGGGTGTGCGAGGGGATCTTGGGCCACCTCCGAATCTGGCTCCCAAGTCACTGCCTCACCACATGTCCCATGTCCACCTGGGGCCAAACCCCAGCTTGTGGGTGGGGAGGCAGCGTGGACGCGGTGGCCCTCCCTGTGGCCGGCGGTAGACACAGACCAGACTGGAGGGCCCGGCACGCGCTGGGCGGGGACACATTTCTGAGAGGGCCTCTGGCTGCATTCCTGCGGAGACATTCCAGGCATGTTACGGAATTCCACAAAAGGACAAAGCTCTGTCAGTTCCTAAAAGATGTGAAATCATGTCAGCTGCAGAAGAGGGACTCGATTTAATCAATGTGGCCGTGACTTCCTCCAGCCACACAGGAGAATTCCACGGGAACGGTGGAGGCGGGGCAGCGACGCTGGCCCCAGAAATCCAAATTCCATGCTTCATGATAGGAAAACGCGGCGGCCCGCGCCCCGTCAGCCTGGGACGGTCCCATCAGCCCGTCCACGACGCGGCTCAGCGCAGCGACCTTGTGCGCCATTGCTCGTTGGTGGCTGTTGGCGTCCAAGCCGCTCTCCCGAGCCCTCGGAGCCCCTCCTCCCTCTTCCCTCCTCAGCTCCAAGAAAAATGGGCTTAATTAAGACTTCTGTGATTAGTCATTTAATCAGTCATTAGGCCAACACAGATGGAGTCAATTAATTTTTTTTTTACTTGAAAAGATCGTGGATGCTCCGCAGCCCACAGAGCCCATTCCTGGTGCCATCGCCCATGACCACTGAGCATCCCACGCAGGCCTTCATCCCCTCTGAAAGGCCACCAGTGGGGACAGGCCAGTACCCAGCTCCCCACCTGTCCCAACTCCAGAAGATGCAGGACACCGACCCGTCCCTCCCTCCTCCACCACGAAGAGGTGACAGGAGCCAGGAGAACAGCCTTGGAGAGGGTGGCCGCCACGGGCCCCCAGAGACACTCGGGGCAAGATCCTGCCACCCATCGGGGTTGTCCGGGTCTGAACAGGGACAGGGCTAAGGGCGGCGGCATGTCCTGTCTGGACCGTGAGTCCTGGCCAGCTGCTGGGGCCAGTCAGGGGCAGCCTGGCCCACAGAGCAGGCGGGGAGGCCCATGCCGCCAGCTCACCCAGATGGGGGGTGCGGAGGGAGGACACACAGAGGCCGTGCAGCTGCCCACCCCAGCCCCAAGATGTGCAAATAGGCCATTCCCACCGCACAAGCCAGGGGTCCCCCTCACCCAGAGCTCCCCCAGGCCTCTCCTGGATGTGCTGGTCTCCGCCATAAACACACAGACACAGTCAGCCCCGCAGCCCAGCCTGCTCCGCTCACTGCCAGTGCTTCCACTGCGCTGCACCTCATGGGGCCCACCCAGCGGGGCCTCAGGGAGCATGATCTGGAATAGACTTGCAACAGACCCAAAAGGGCTGTGTGATGGGTGGTGACCCCGGCCTTCTCGGCTCCCCAGCCCGCCCTCCCCAAGGGCTCTACCTCCTGTCTGGGCCTTGCCACCTGCTGAGCCCATGGCCAGGAGGCCCCACTCAGCCTGGTCCCTCCATCCCCAGGGACAGCGCCCCGGAGACCCACTGGCCAGTGTGTCTCTGTCTGCAGCTGGCCGTGGTCCTCATGGGGCCTGGCCCTGGGGTGGAAGATTGGGCTCTGCAGGCTGGGGGCTGGGCTCCTCGGATGAGAGCTCCTGGGCCAGTGGGGTGGGCTGCAGGGAGGGCGCTGGGCAGCTGGGGCACCAGGGTCCTCTGTGGGTGGCCAGAGCAAGGGGCTGCAATCCTGGGCACAACGGCCCGTTTGGCCACAGGCTGAGGGCTCAGTCCCACGTCCCTGGCACCAGGCACGCCCGCCCCACTGCTGGAAGTGCCTCCAGGTGGGAGCTCTGAGAGCCACAGAGAAAGGGATTGATTGGGTTCTTCTTTAGAAACTTTTAAAGGTTGAAAAATGAGCCGTGTCTTGTCCAAGCCGGTGTGAGGGCCGGGCGGGAGCAGCAGGGCTCCTAAGTCAGAGCAGGTGTGAGGGCCAGAGAACAGCTGGGCCAGCGGATGAGCCCAGCGCTCAGCGGGCTGTGGAATGATGACCCACGGCGGATGGAGGGGCCAGGGGCTGGGGCAGAGCCGCCGTTAACTCTTCGAACGCCCACACCAGCAAGGGTGTTGGGACCCCACAGGCAAACAGGCTCCCCCAAACAGGGAACATCCCTCAGGCGTCCCAAGGCCTAAAGCTGACGGCCCACTGGGGACAGGGCACCTAGGGGTCTGAAGCAGTGGCCTCCCCAAGGCCAGAGGCCGAGTCCAAGCTCTGATCCTCTTCGACCTGGAAAAGAGTCACAAAACCCCCGTCGTCTGCCTGGGCTGCGGAGGCCTGCGTGTGCAGAGAGGCCTCCCTGGCAGGGTCCCCTGGGCAACGTGGCCTCCAAGTCCTCACCCAGGCCGGGGATGAGAGGCTTTTCTGGTACTGGCACATTCTCCAGCTGCACCCTGGGGCAGGACACAGGACTGTGCTGTCTGGGGAAGAGCTGGGCTGACATCCACTCCCGTCTGCGTTTGTGCCTAGCCTGTCACAGGAGTACATGGCCCATAGCTGCCATTTTGTGGGGATACCAAGGAGGTGACAACGGCTTCCAAGTTGGCCCCAAGTCTTCGGCTGCAGTCCTTGATTTTCAGACTTTCACAGAGGCTCTTGGGGCTGCACAGAGCCCTAGAGCGTGCGTCCCACACAGCAGGCGGGGGAGCCTGGGCCGCTCCTCCAAGAGTCACAAACCCCCAGGTGGCCAGGGTGGGGAAAGCCTGGGCCAGTTCTCTGAAGGTCGCGCCCCCCTCCAGTGACAGTTCCCTCCCAATCATTTCTTGCTTGGCTCTTGCCTCAGCAGCCCCTGGCACATCCTGGTGGCTCTGCAGCCGCGTGGAACCCCAGAGCCAGGCAAAAGCTCCTGCCCCTTGTCACCAGCATCTGCCTGGACGCTGTGGCTCCCAGGCATGGCCCCTGACCCCTCCAGTGGGCTCCCTTCTCCAGGGGCCTAGATGCTGGGCCAGGCTACAGGAAGGGGTTCCCTGGACGTCACACCCCTGCCACAAACCACCCTCCCTGGCCTGGCAGCAAACTGGCCTCAGGCCTAGCTCTAAATTCTCACATCCACATCAGGGCTCAGGCGGTCCGCATGCCAAAGCCACACACAAGGAGCACGTCCACCTGCCCATGTCACAGATTGGAAGACTGAGGCCGGGCCCAGGCCCGAAGGCACGGTGTGGGTAGACGGGCTCTGGGGCCACAGGCTGCCAGAGGTCCCTTGCTCGGGCTGCACTCAGCCGAGGCCTCTGACGTGCTCCCTGGAACTCTCAGTGGGACCAGGCATGCTCAGGCTCCGCCTGCATGCAAGAGCCCGTCAGGGGACTCCTGGGGACATCCCGGCTCCTCGGAGCACCTGGTCTGGGAAAGCACAGTGAGGAGAGCTGCTGAGGCCAAGAGCTTACTTGGGGCCGCTGAGGTGTGGCGCAGGGCCTCCAGACAGCCGCCCTCACTTGTCAGAGTGGTCGAGTCAGCCAGCGGGCCACTCTGGTCACCACCAGAGGCACGGGCGGGAGGAGGGGGCCAGGCACGTCACCTTGTTGGCTTTGCAGAGACAGTATTGGCTGGGCCTTCAGGCCCAACTGCACCTGCCCTTCCTCACAGCCCCATCTGCCCATCCGACCTCACCAGGCCGCCAGCAGCCGGCCATGGCCTCTGGGCCTGGGGTCAGCAATGGAGTCTCTGTGGCCTGCACACCGCCCACTGTGATTCTGTGTGTGTGAGCCCTGGCTGCGTCCACGGCACGAGTCCACGCCTCCCACTGTGTTTCTGTGTGAGTTCCAGCTGTGTCCACGGCACGAGTCCACGCCTCCCACTGTGTTTCTGTGT
>NW_016107460.1:4424340-4435369 GCF_001604975.1 Cebus imitator | reverse complement strand
ACGCCTCCCACTGTGTTTCTGTGTGAGCCCGGCTGCATCCACGGCACGAGTCCACGCCTCCCACTGTGTTTCTGTGTGAGCCCGGCTGCATCCACAGCACGAGTCCACAGGCAGCACAGGCCTAAAACTTTCAGTGCTGTAAACAGCCACACACAAGCCCTGGGGGAGGCTCGGGCCGCTGTGTCCTAATCCAGGCCCCCAGACACTGACCCTGAGGCGGAGGCCAAGACTGCCGGGTCCTTGCCAGGCCAGGCCTCTGAAGGTCAGGAGGGAACAGGATGCGTCGGTGGCCGCTGCCTCGGGCAGAACCAGGGTGCTGTGGACTCACTGGGAACGCCATAGGGCAGCCGGTGTTGGGCTCATGAGGGAAAGCAGTGAGGGGCCGGCACCCGCGTGAAGGTGCAGTCCAGGCATGCAGTGGGTACCCAGATGCCCACTCCCCCACTGCCCAGGGCTCCTGCGCCGCCTCCCCACGTGTGCCCAGCTCCCAGGTCTCTGCCGACACTGGCCTCGGGCCTGCTCGCTGTCTGTGGGACCGATGACTGGGAACCCGCGCCACCTCCTCCCTGGGCTGAGGCTCCTGAGCTCCTTCCTGGCTCTGCCTCCGTGTTCTCAAAGCCCCGGGGGTTCTGTAAAACTCTCAGGATTCCTGTAATCCCACTGCTTTCTCTGAGGCTGGCAGCCTGGCAGCCTGCAGTTATTCTTGGTGCTGAATTATTCACCCCGCTTCCCCTCCTCGCCTGCACTCCAGCGTCTCACATGGGTCCTGGGGCCAAGCCAAGGCCCCCTCTCCCCACTCGGAATGAAGTCATTTCAAAGTCTTTTGTGCTTAATTATTTATCATTCAGTTGCTGGCTGTAGGATTTAAGTTTGTTGAGGGGTAGGAACTTGGCCAGTCAAGGAGCCCTTGTCTCTGACCCAGCTCTGGGTGGGCTGTTGACCCCCTTGAGCCTCAAATGACAGGAATGGGCCAGCCACAGGGGGCAGGGGGGAGAGGCTGTGGGACGGCACCAGCCTGTCAGGGCTTCCCCGGGCCATTGGATGGTGACGCCCGACACAGCCCACCCTGCGCACCTGAGGCCTCACGCGGAAAGAACATCGGGGCAGGCTCTGCTGTGGGGGCTCACGCCTGTAACCCCAGCGCTTTTAGGGGGCCAGCGTGGGAGGATGGCTTGAGACCAGTCTGGCAACATAGTGAGACCCCTTCCCCACAAAAAATTTTAAAAATTAGCTGGGCATGATGGCACATGCCTGCAGCCTTAGCTACTTGGGAGGTTGACGCTGCAGGGAGCCATGATGAGGCCACAGCACTCTAGCCTGGGCGACAGAGTCAATAAGGGCCAGGTGCAGTGATCCCAGCACTTTTGGAGGCCGAGGTGGAAGGATTCTCCCGAGCCCAGGAGTTTGACACCAGCCTGGCCAACACGGTGAGACCTTGTCTCTAAAAATATGTTTGTAATTAGCCGGGGGTGGTGACGCACGTGGTGTAAAGTCTGGTGATTAGCCAGGGTTGGTGGCACACTCCTGTGGCCCCAGCTCCTTGGAAGGCTAAGGTGAGGAGATCACTTGAGCCCAGGAGTTGGAGGCTGCAGTGAGCTGTGATTGTGCCACCGCCCTCCAGCCCAGGTCACAGAGCCAGACCCTGGCTACAGAGAGAAGTGAAAGCGGAGTGAGCGAATAAGAGAGAGAAAGAGAAAAGGAAGGAAGGAGAAGGGGAAGGGAAAGAGAGAGAAAGCAGCACTCACGGCCGGAGGAGGGTGGGAGTCCGCACCGAGCCAGCCGCCCCCACCGTCCCTGCAGCGGAGCCTCAGAGGAGCCTGCGGCCGGCCCAGCTTCCCCGTGGGCAGAGGCTGCTTCCTCGATGGGCCACGGCCACGTCCTCAGGGCCCACCTGGACCCCGACCCAAATCCCGCCTGGCTGCAGCCCCACCCCGGCCCGAGGGTCCCCGAGGCACCGTCCAGGCAGGAAGAGCAGGCCCGCGTCACTTGCTGCAGATCAGAAACCCGGGTGGGTGGTGGCCCTAAAGATTGCCTCTGGGTGGGAGCGGCACCCCTCAAGGAGCCGGGGCCCCAAGTGTCTCCCCGGCGGACCCCTGGGCCCTCCTTTCCCAGTCATGATGCCCCCCAGGTGACACCGGGCCTCTGGCACTCTGAGGGGACGCCGTGCCCCACCGGGCCTCCTGGTCCCTCTTGCTGGGACTTCCCGCCGCTCCTAATGGTTCCCTGCAGGCTCCAGCATCGCCATCCGCCCGGGGCCTGGGGCTTCCCCTGCCCTCCAGGATCTTCCGGGCTGCACCCTCGTGAGCAGCCTGTGGAAGTGGGATGGTAGGTGCCACTCCTGCTCCAAGTGCACGAGTCTGTCAAGGATTTAAACAGAAAGCGTTTGCTCCATGCAGGCTGCGGGCCCGGGGGGGCAGAGAGCTGGGGGCAGACATGGGGGGCTCCCCGTCCCGCCCGCAGCCCTGAGGTGGGGTTCACAGATCTCCGCTGTCCTGCCACTCCGGTCCACCCTGTCATCATTAACCCTGGTTCAGGTTGGGGACAGCACACCCTGGGGGCCCAGGCAGGGCATTCAGGGGCCTCACTGTGTCGTCTCCACAGGCCTGAGGGGAGAGCCATGGAGGAGCGGACTGCGGCGGCAGCATACCCAGGTAGGTGGGTGGGACCCACCTGCGTCATCAGCCACACCACTCTCTGGAGAGGCGACAGGCCACAGTCCAGGGCTGGGGAGTTTCAGACCATCCTGGCCAACACAGTGAGACCCCATCCCCACAACAGTTGGGGGCACTTGGCCGCAGCAGCAGGTGGAGATGTGGGAGAGCCGGGCCCTCCCAGGGGCCTGAATGATAAGGGGCTGGTGGCTTGCTGAGGGGGATGGTCCGGGAAGACGTGAAGTTGGGCTGACACAGCCCTTGATGTGGGGAATATCCTAGCAGGGAGGAAAGCCTGGGGCAGGGCGCACAGGGCGCAGAGGCCTTGGAGGCTGAGGGGAGCTGCGGGAAGCTGCCAAGGCCCAGGGTGGCTGAGCCGTGAGGGGCTGCTCCCAGCAAGGCCGACGGCAGGGCCTGGGGGGCCTGGTGGGCCTGGGCTGGGCATGAGGCTCCTCCTGGCACGGGAGCTGCTGTGGGGACTGCAAGGAGGGTCCCAGTGAGGGCCTGGAGGAGGCTCAGGTGCAGACCCCCAGGCCATGGGGCCTCCTCCAGCAGCCGCAGTCCTGGGGCTCAACTCCACGGCCTGAGACTGGCAGCTCCCCCCACAGCCTGAGGGGCGGAGTGCCAGGGCGCCTAGGCTACACCAAGGCGTGGTCCCCAGCAGGGCACGGGTGCAGTGGCTGGCAGGGTGCCTGGTGGAGAGCAGAGCCTCTCTGAACCCTGGGCCAGCGAGAGTGACCCTTCCTCTGGTGTCTCTGGGGTTCTGGCAGGAGAGCCAAAGGCTAGGAGGTCTGGGCCCACCGCTCGCTGGGGTCTGGATGCCTCTATGGAACTGCTCCTGGTGCAGCCAGAAGGCAAGCGGAGCCACCCTGGTTGGGGGGACGGTCTGGTGTAGCTGGGGCTGCAGCCAGCAAGGGCTTGGGTCCTGGGTGGCGTCCCCCATGGTCCCAGAGCAGCCCTCACACCATTCACCGCGCCAGCCCCATCCTGGCCATCCCAGGAGGAGCAGGTAGGTGAGGGTGGGGGGCGGGGACATCTCACACCGACAAGAATCAGCTGGGTCCCGGCGGCTCTGTGCAGCCCCCAGCCCCGGAGAACACCACCTGCCCACCCAGGGTTTCCGAGCTCCGCAGAGACAGCTCTGGGGGTGAGGAGCAAAGGGAGATGGATGTGGGGCCACTCCAGTGCAGCTGCGGCCGAGGCCCGGGTGAGAGCTGGCCCAGGGCTAGATCCCGTGGCCGTCAAGGCCCAGCCTGCCGCACTGTGGCTGCCAGCCAGGGCCCGTCCCGCCTGCCCTTCCCGTCCGCCAGGCTGCCAGCCTCGGGAGCGGGGTCAGATGGGGCTTGTGGCCCGGCTCCTCAGTCACTGCCTGCCGAGCTCTCCCGGCCCCGGCCAGCGCCTTGGCTGCCGCTGGGCAAGCTGTATTCCTGGGAACACCTAGAAACCAGCTGCTTGGAAACACCGTGGCGTTGCCATGCACGGCTCTCCCTCCGCCCACCAGGGAGGCTGGCCCCGGTGCCCACTGCGCTGTGGCTGCAGAACATGTGCCCCCTGGCGAGGTCCCCCTAGACCTTGTTTTTTTCTAAAGGAACTGACTCAGGGCCAAGCATGTGGCCCCAGGCCCCGAGGCTCGCGCTAGTTCAGCCCAGGAGCGCACAGGCGGCAGTGCCCGTGGCCCGGCCGGAGGAGGCCGCCGCTCCGCTCTGCTCGGGGAGGGAGCGCCGTTTTCCAGGCCGGCGGCGTCTGGAATGTGTCTCTGCCTTGCGGTGTGAGCCGACTCCTGCCCCGTTTCAGCGCGGCGGCATTCCTGGTGTGAGCCCGGGCCAGCCCGGCGCCTTTTCCACGCTCCAGTGCCAGCCCCACGGGCTCCGGGGACGGGAGAGGACGGTTTCCATGGCAACCTCACTTTTGTTATTTCTTATTTTCTTTTTTATGGTTTCTCCAACTTTGAAGCTCTCCAGACAGTTTACAGACTGTGAAAGGAAAAGTCCTTTCCCTTCTCTCCCGAGTCCCCCCAGCAGGGCCGCCCCCCAACCCCACCTAGAGAGCCCGCCGCGGTGCGGGGAAGGGGCTGGGCCGGGGGCTTCGAAAGCAAACCAGACAGCTCTCGCCTTTGGAGGGTTCATTATTTTTAAAATCAGTTTATGGAGGAAAGGAATGATTTTTCTCCTAAGAAGGTAGGAAAGTATTTGCAAAAGAATGCCCCAGGAGCCCCGCAGCAGGTCGGCAGCAGGGGCCCCCGAGCGGCTGCCTGGCAAGGGTCACTTCCGTCCTCACCAGCCTCTGAGCAGGAGGCCGTAGCTGGGCTGTGGCCTGAGGTCGGAGCTGGTTTGCTTCGCCCAAATCGGTTTATTCACCTACGCCGACTGTGCGTCTAGCACCCCAGGCCTGGTCCAGTGGCTGGTCCTGTGGTTACGTTGCCAAGAATCCCGGAACCCAGGCAGAGATGACCAGGGCGGGGGCACAGGGGCCGGTGGGGACACGAGACAGGGCTGAGGCCAGGGAGGGGGGGGGACAGGAGCCTGACTGAGGACCAGCCCAGCCCGTCCCCTGCAGGAGAGTACGTGGTCATGA
The DNA here is from genome assembly GCF_001604975.1 of Cebus imitator. Classification (NCBI taxonomy): domain Eukaryota; kingdom Metazoa; phylum Chordata; class Mammalia; order Primates; family Cebidae; genus Cebus; species Cebus imitator. The sequence continues at coordinate 4,430,144 of NW_016107460.1, read as the reverse complement.
TCCGTGACGTGACCACCCCGCCATTCCTGGGGCGCACGCTGCCCACCGCCTTCAAACACCTGCGGGTCGTCGCGAACAGCTCTGCCCAGCGGCCCCACGTCCTGGAAGAAGGCGCTGAAGCCTCAGGTGGCCGGCAGGCCACGTACAGCTGCAGCCCAGAGCCGCCAGTGCCTCAGTGAGGCCCCGTGTCCACAGGTGGCCACCTCGGTGTGAACAGAAGGAAACGCTGCCTCTGCGTGCAGGCCCTGCTCCCCGATTCCGCGGACAGCCCAGAGCCCTGCAGCTGCCGGCTTGAATAAAACGCTCAGTGGTGGCTCCGGAGGGCACTGCTCCTTGGGCCCCACACAAGCAGCTCAGCCCTCCCCACACGCCCGCACACTCACAGAGGGACGGGAGCCCATGCCGCCACTCATCGCTGCGGCCCCTGCTCTTCGCAGAGCCCTGGGGTGCCCAGGGTGCAGGCGGGACACATAGGGTGGCTCGTCTCAGTGCCTCGGGCCAGGCCTGCGGCCGTCCCCCAGGCACCCTTTAAGGCCAGTACGTCTTTCCCACCCACCCTGTTCCCAGGCCCCGCTGTGGTGGGTGCCGGAATTCCCTGCCGGGCTGGGGCTGAGAAGGAGGGTCTCTGTCGCCTGCCACAGAGCTCTGCCGTGGAGCCCAGCCAGCCAGCCCCGACCTCCGCCTGGTACTACCCACTCCAGGCAATCCTGCCCACAGGATGGGCTCCCACGGCGAGAGTCAGGTGTCCTGCCTGCCTGACCCCCCGCCCCACACTGACCAGGGAGGACGGTCAGGGGCATTCTACAGCTGCCTCCAGAGGGCCCCTCAGCCACTGAGAGGGGCCGGGAGGTCATGGGGAGGGGCGCTGAGGTGGCCCACAGGCACCGGCCACTCAATCAGCACAGAAGGCGGCCATGGCAGAGACCTGCCTCCTGGCTCCACGTGCCTGCCCTGGCCCCTGGCTTCACCGTGCCTACCTGGGGCCTGCGCAGCCTGACTGGTCTCACCCTCTGCCATCCCAGCGCTGGGCAGGGAGCCAGCCTCCTCAGACCCTTGCTCTCCCAGCCTCTCCCGGCAGCTCCTCAGACCCACCCCTGTCCTTGCAGCCCCCCACTCAGAGGGACCCCACTTGGAGCCCTGGGGAGGAGGCCATCCAGGGCCCAGCCCCAGCCCCGCTCCAGGCCCGTGCCAAGGCCCCCGATGCTTCCCTCGGCGTGAGGGCCATGCCGCTGTCCCCGACTCTTCCATGACCAGCACCCATCTCCCTGTGCTGGGCCAGACCCAGCCTCCCACTGTCCGGGCGCTTCGCCCATCTCCTGGCCGGCTGCGGCCTGCGTCTCTCTCCAGACCTGCACAGGCAGGTGCTTCCGCCCAGCAACGGGCAGCCATGGACAAAGGAGCTGCGTTGACAGAAGCACAGGAACACGGGGCACACAGGGTGAAGACCCGCCCAGGAGCTGGGGTGCTCCATGGTGGGGGCCTGGGGAGCTCTCAGGGAGAGCCTGGCTGGGGCCAGGTTGGGCACAGGGTGGTGGATACGCTGAGGAAGGCCGTCTGCCCCGGGAGTAGAGGGGCAGGCTGGGGAGGGCACTGGTCTGGGAGAAACCAGACCAGATCATGGGGTGCCGAGCCCCCATCCTTGGAGGTGACAAGTTGAAGGCCACTGGGGCTACAGCGATGGGACTCCCTCCTCTACCAGCACAGAGTGTCCCCAAGGCCTCTTGGTTCTGAGCTCTGCCAGTCTGAGGCCGAGCACTTGTGGGGGGCTCTGGCATCCCCAAAGGTTCCCCAGATACCCAGGCTTCCATTCCAGACAGCAAGGAGGCAGCTGCCCCCCTGCACCTTCTAAGAGCCCAGAGCCAGTGGCAAGGCTGCGTCTCCAGATGCGGCGTCCTCAAGGCTCCCGTTGCCCAGGGCTGCTTGGCCACAGCTCCAGCCTCTGGTCCCTGGGGGCCCTGTGGGTGCCCTGCGCTTCTGACACTGTCCTTTGCCCTTGGGGTTGGCTCTGCCGTCGGAGGGGAGGCTCCTGGACTGCCTGGACTTGGGTCACCTGCCTCCCAGGGGTCCAGGGAGACGTCGGCGAGGCTGGGCAGATGCCACCGCATCACGCTGACCCTGGCCCACCGCACTGGAGCAGCGCCCACCTGGGCCTGCCCCTTACATTTGGCAAACCGCTTTGTAGCTTTTTTTCACTTCAGGATGAAACCACATTTTGTCACAAGAAAAATAGAAAATGATGTTTCAATTTAGAAAGAAAAAAACTGCTGGGAGCAGCAGCTGCTGTGTTTCCCAGCATGTCAAGAGGGGCCCTTTGGGATTTAATTCCCAATCAGCATCCTTGGTTTTTCAAGTCACAAAACCCACGGCGGGAAACCCAGGGCTGTTTTCCCCACACGGGATGCGGCGGGGCTGGGGCTGCACCTCAGCGGCTCTCTGTGGCTGACAGGCGCGCACCGCCATCGAGGCTGACTTTTTGAAAGCTCTCTGCACACACAGAAGCCTGGGGCCGCCAGCTTCCTTGGGGATCACAGCAAACCCCGGGGCAGGCATCGGTGTCCCCTGGGCTGGTGGCTAGGGCCACTGAGGGCCTGAGAAGGTGTCCAGGTAGCCTCCTGGCCAAGCTCCTCTCCCCCTGCCCCTCCCAGCAGGACAGACCCTGGGGACCGTGGGAAGGAGCAGAGCGCAGTGGCTTCCTAGGGTCAGGGGTGCCTCTTCCAGCCAGCGCCCCTCGGCGCCGACGGGGAGCCGCCCTGGAGGGCCACAGTGCCTGGGCCTTGCCTGGACTCCCGCCTGGCCCCGCTTGGCCCACTCCTCACACCACATCCAGAAGTTAAAATACGTAGAAATTTGAATTTAAAAAGGAAAAAAAAAAAGCTGGGGGGCAGAGGCTCTGTGGAGACAGCCTCGTGGCCTCAGACACTGCCCTGGAGAGGGAGGAGCCAGGTGGGAGAGGGAGGCCTGCGGGGGGAGGGGCAGCGTCCAGAGACCAGAGGTGCTGAGGTGGCGGCAGGCCAGGCCCCACCCAAGGACGGCGACCCTCCCCCAGGACTCCCTCGGACAGCCCACCATGGGGATAGAGTCCTCGGGACGGGCCACGGAACACCGGCCTCCCGTGTCCCTTCACCCTGGCTTCTGTGTCTGCTGGTCCTGGTGGCCCTGGGGAGGCCACAGAGGCCGGCCTGTCTGTCTGGTCCAGGCAACCTCTTAGGCAGAGTCCCAGAGCCCCCCACGTGCATCCCCCACCAGCACACAGCCCTGTTCTGGGGCGCGCCCTCCCCCGTGAAAGACCCTCCTCTATCACCTGCCCTCGCTGGCGGGGACCAGCCCCTGAGTGCCGGGCCTGGGGTGGGGTAGGTGGAAGGACAGGGCCCATGGGCTGACCTCAGCCTGCCAGCCCCTGCTCACTGGGCCTGATCTGGGACTGGGCACCGATTCCCAGCCAAGGGGCCTGACAGACCTGCTCAGGCCAAGCGGCATCACTGAGCTGTGGGCATGGGCCAGTGGCAGACACGCTCCCAAAGGCCTTGGCAGCAAGCGGCCATGGTCCTCCAGGCTCCCTGGGCCTCTCAGGCAGCTCCCCTCTGCATGTTGGTGCGGAGGGCAGACAGCTTGTGGTACTGGAGGTGGAAACACACCCGCTCTGGTGCCAGGGCTGCTGTGCCATGTGACCACCCGGCTGCCAACACAGGTGGACGCGAGCTGGGCTGAGGCCTCATCCCAGGCTGGGCAGGGGCTCTGCTGGGTGCCCCTGGACCTGGTGGGCACAGTAGGGGCTATGACTGCCTCTGGCCTGGAGACCAGGGCCTGCTGGCACCGCCCCGGGGAAGCCGAGGCTAGGGCCAGGTGGGGGCTCTCTGGCAAGCTCCCAAGAACACTATGGCAGAGGCGGAGTCCCCACCCCCAGCCAGCACCCCCTCCTGCCCCCAGATGAGTCTTGGGGAGGGAGTGCCCGGTGCCAGCGCTGTGCACCTCCCTGTGCCCCTGCTGTCCTCTGACCTCGCAGACAAGGGAGCATCGGCCGTTCCTCCCACCCACAGTTAAAGAGCAAAGATGACATGGAGAGAGGGCGTCACGCCAGGTGCTGCCACGGAAGAGTCTGTGAGCCAGAGAGACAGACACAGACAGAGACACACAGAGATAGGATGGGGACGGGGGGAAGGGCACCTCCCTCACCCCACTTCAGCAAGGCCTCAGCCAGGACACCCTCCAGACCAGGCCCAGGCCTCTTGGCGTTAGCAGAGGACAGCGGGGCCAGGCCACAGCCGGGAGCCAGACAGGACCCGCCTGGCCTGTGGACATCCCCACCCAAAGCCTCTCCGTCTTCGCTCCTGGCGACTGGGGGTGTCGAGGGCAGCTGTGCAGAGCAGCCCTTCCCAGGCAGGGCTTCCCGGAGGGCCAGTGCCCGGCCCCCTAGGCTGGTTCCTGTGCAGCCTGGGGGGCCTTCCCTGGGAGACTCAGGTCTGGGCCCAGGAAGCCAGGAGCCTCTGGGCCTGTGGGCTGGCTCAGCAAGACCACCTCTCAGCAAACCCCTCAGGCCTGACAACAGACCTCCAGCCCCTTCCAGTCCTGCCTCCGGGCACAGCGACAGCCAGGAAGGCCAGGCTCTGCGCCCTGATGAAAGGGCCCCGCTTGGGGCCTGCAAGGCAGCTGCTAGCCCTTCAGAGAGCCTTGGGGAAGACCACCTGGGGCCAGGGTGGTGCCTGGCTGCCCGCTCTGCCCCCAGTTTGGCCCCTGGCAGTGGCACTCTGGCAAACACTGGACCCCCCTCTTGGTATTTGCCCCTCCTGCCTGGGGCAACCAGAGCCAGAAGCCCAGCTGGGGGGCTCCAAACAGGTCCCGGGCCAGCAGGGCCTCCCTAGTCTGCAGGACCTCCTTTGTGGGGGACCCATGGGGATCAGAGGGAGCTGCCCACCCCAGCCCCCAGCCTCCTTGGCTCTTGAGGTCGACCACAGCCAGGGAGGGGTCCCCATCAAGGGTCCAGGCCTTGCCCACCCCTGCCTCACAGCCCAGGGGCCCCAGAGGGAGTAGACCAGGACTCTGTCCCAGCTAGGACCTGCTCTCTGCCCCCGCTCCCAGTGCCCAGCCCTGGAGACCCTGTCCCGCTGCCCCAGACCTGACCCCGCCGGGTCCTCATCACCCCACACATCACTCGTGCCACCTGCTAGGGCCCCACCTGCCGGAGAGAGGGCACAGCATGGGCTCCGAAGCCGTGCCCAGGCAGAGGGAGAGGGGCTGGGTGCCACAGGCCTGCTGTGCCCCTGATGGGGGCTGGCTGGAGGGAACCTCAGTGCCTGGGGGCATTTCCTTCCAGGGAGCTCCAAGCAGGAGCAGCAGCCTGGGGCACAGCCAGGCTCCCTGCGGGAAGGGCAGGTTTCAGGCCCACTGCTGAGGGCATGGGTGTGGTTCGTGGGGCTGGGGGTCCCATCCTGATGGCCTGAGGGGGACAGGAGGCCGGCAGGGAGCCAGGCGGCAGGTGAGCAGGAGAAACGGCTCTAAGGGGCAGGTCTCAGCCAGCTGCCCGGGTCTCGTGGTCTCGTGGTCTCCTGGGGTGGGATCCACCAAGGCCCCCAGGTCCCTGCGGGTTGTAGCGAGGGGCTGGAGGAGGGGGCGACTTGCCGGCTAGGGCCGGCGGGCCGGTATGGGGGCGGTGGTTCTTCCTGGGAACGGACCCCCAGCCGAGCAGAACAGGGAGGCCGCGCCCCAGAGAGAAAAGGAGAAAAGCACCGGCCCCGGCGGGGAGCTTCCGAGAGGGCGGGGTCGGCAGGGGACCCCCCCACCCCGAGCTGGGCGGAGCTGCAGTTCCC
>NW_016107460.1:4405192-4423963 GCF_001604975.1 Cebus imitator | reverse complement strand
GGGGGCGGAGGAAGGGACGGGGGGTGGGGGCGGAGGAAGGGGAGGGGGAGGGGCGCTTCCTGCCGCCGCCCCGCCCCCCGCAGCGCCCACCAGCTGGGGAGCCGCAGCCTCAGAGACCCCCGCGCTCCGTCCACCGGGTTGCGGGTAATTCCCGCCCGGGGAGCCGCCCCGACGCCGCAGGAAGCTCCCGGGGCCGCCCGTCCCGTCCCGTCCCGTCCCGCCCCGGCCCGGCCTGCGGCTCCGACCCACCGCCCCAGGCCGGAAGCCCCCGCCCCGCTCCGTTGGAATCCGAGGCGGCGGCCGCGAACCTGGGGGGCGCCGCCCCGGACGGCTGGGAGGGTGGGGAGGCGGAAGCGGCGGCGGGGGCGGAGGGGAAACTGAGGCGGCGGGGCCCGGGGGCGGAATTGACGCTGCAGGGCCGCCCCTCCGCGTGGGGAACCGTCCTGACTCAGGGCCCCGTCCCCCCGGAGCGGGAACGGAACCCGCGACGGAGATGCAGTCCCGGCCCTGAGGACGCGGCGCGGTCCCGGGACGCGAACCCCCACCTCCCCCGCAGCGCAGCGTCCGACTGGGCCCCTCCAGGTGGGAGCAGGCCGCGGCCCTGGCCCGAAGCCAGAAACAGGATTTCCCGGGTGCCAGGACAGCGCCGGGCGGGGAGGGGTCGGGCCTGCCGCACCCTTGACCCCGCAGACCTCGCGTTCGGAGCCTCAGTCCGCAGAGCCTCAGCGGCCAGTGCAGGCGGGTGGTCCTTTCAGAGCTCCGGCCACTGTCCTGTGCAGGAGTGACCCTGGGAGGCCGCCTTGGGCTGGCCTGGGGGGATTCTAAACACCGAGGGGCCACACCGAGACCGGTGAGAGCCCAGCCTGTCTAAGCCTGACCCAGTGCCAGCCATACCTGCCACAGCCCTCCTGGTGTCCCTGGGTCACAGAATGGGACAGCCTTCCCCCCCCCCCCCCCCATTTCCCCAGGCCTTGGCAGCAGCAGCTCCACCAACCACCTTTCCTAGGACTGTTTTTCCTTAGAAACTGGAAGCTGGGGCGTGGGCCTTGCATGTGTCGGGTCCAGGCCCCACCAGGGGCAGGGTAGAAGGGCTGGACTGCGGGGAAGCAGCACCTTGCCCAGCTCCTGCCCCAGGGTGGGAGCCCCACATGCGCCGAGCCCAGAGAGGGCACAGGGTGTTGTCCATCTGGGACTGGGGGCCTGGCCTAGCCTGAGCATAGCACCAACCAGGTCATTTCACCCAGCCGGGGGCATCTCCATCAGGTCAGGACACAGAGCCCCATCGTGTCCGCAGCCAGCAGTCCCTCCGGTTCCTGCTCACCCTTCCCCCCAGACCCCAGCCTGCCCAGGGCCCACCTTGCAGGAAGGGTCAGAAGGTTCCGACAGCAGGGAGAGGGACGGGGCTGTCAACGGGAGTCCAGCAGGGCCAGGCCAGAGGCTGCAGTGGCTGCCACTGACCAGGGTACACGGGACCCTCCGGGTCCAGGGCTGGTGGCTTGCCCAGCCCCTACCAGGGCCTCTAGGAGGCCGTTGACCCCCCACAGCCCTGGGCTCTGGGACTGGGTCTGGAGATCACCCCACCCTGGTTTTTGGGCTGAGCTGGACAGCCAGGAGCCCACCCTTCCAAGTCAGCCGCTTGTGTCCCCCAGGCCCTGGGCACCTGAGCATGTCCCTGGGCTGGCTGTGGAGAGCAGCAGGGGCTGGGGGACACTGCCACCTGGGCTGACCCAGGGAGCCCCTGCCTCCAGCCTTCACCTCTCCATGGTTCCCTGTCCCTGGAAGTTTCCAGAACAGGCCTCCTTTGCAGCAGGAGCCATGCAGGCCAAGCCTGAGCTGCGCTTCATGCCAGTGAGAGCTGCCAGGCCCAACCATGGGAGAGAGAAGTCCGTTCCCAGCCCAGCCGGACACCTGGCCCAGCACAGGACACTGCAAAGACAAGCCAGGCCAGGCTGCCCCTGCCGGTCCCCACCCACTGTGGGGCCACCTGCTCCAGGGCTGGGTGCCCCAGCCATTGAGGCCCCCACCCACCTGGCATGGGCCGGGCACAGATGGCCATGTGCGTCATGGAGACCAGGGGGTGGCAGGGCTGGGCGGGCGTCCAGTTCCCAAATGTTCTGTCTTCACCCCCTTTCCAGGGTCCCCTGGGGGTGGGGTGAACAGGGCAGTTTCTGTGGAGAGGGTCGTTCCCCGCCCCCCCTCCCCCTCCCCCTCCCCCCGCCAACATATCAAGGTCATGACCCCATCCTTTCCTGAGGGCAGACGGCTGTGGGGGCTCCACACTTCCTTGCAGGGAGGTCTGAGGCTGGGTCGCCTGGAGCAGGACCTGAAGCTGTGCAGGGACCACGAGGACAGTGGGTGGGTATCCTCTTCCTGGTGAGAAGGAAGTGGGGGAGTCAGAGCAAGTGCTGGGGCATGGGGGTGGCCAGGCCGGGGCCAGGATCGGGTCGGGGTCTGGGCCTGGGGCAGTGGGTACATCCCCTCACGCAGCCATGGCGGGGTGTCCAGCTTGGAATCCCAGCCATGTCCTCAGAGTGTCGAGCTGGGGCAGAGGGGCAGTTTTCGATGGGGGTGAGGGAGGTTCCAGGGCTTCGGCGCCATGCTGGGCTGGACCAGTGGCTGCAGTCACTCGGCCACAGTCTCCACTCCACACCAAGGACTTGCAAGCTGCTGCCTCCGCAGACAAGGCCAGGCTGCTCGGCTGCTGTCAGCCCCCTTGACCCCAGAGCGGTGGGTGAAGGCCGGCAGGACCGTGGCTCCAGGAGGAGGGGGGACTGTTGCAGCTGAGACCCAGGGGTGGCCTGAGGACAGCTGTTGGTGACCGAGGTAGAAACAAAACGAGTGGGGCACAGGGTGGGGCAGAAACTAGGGATGGGCGGGGAGCCCTCATCCCTGCCCTGGGCTCATCTGCCCCAGACCCCAGCTTTTGGGGACTTAAAAATAGGCACTGTCCAGGAACAGGGGTACTGGGAGCTGCCCGTCCAGGGGGCCGAGGCTGGAGGGATAACCTGTGGCCCCTGCAGAGGCCCCGCAGGTGTGAACTCCGGGAGCCCGGAGCCTGAGGATGCAGAGGTTGGACATGGAGGGCCGTCCCCTTCCACCTCTGTCTTCCGCTAGCGCAGAGGCAGGGAGCTCCTCCCACTCTGACCTTCTCTCCTCCAGTCCTTAGGAGCCCCCTGGGCCCCTTGGGAACAGCTTTGGAAAGGGGGTTCTGACCCTGGGTAACAGCTGGCTGGCTCAGCGGGTGGCCGCAGCCTTTTAATATTCTAAGTTTATACCCAAAGGTAAAGAGAAGCCCGAGGCAGTTTGGATACAACTGAGCTTGCAAGCTCCCTGTCGTGGCAGCTGGACACGGTGCCTCTGGGCCTCCAGGAGGGCCACCGTCAGGCCCTGTGGCACTCAGCTCTGAGACAGTGTGCGCAGATGGTCGCAGGGACAGGCCACAGGGCCCATCGGGCCCCTGCCCAGCCCCTTCCCTACTGCTCCCCATGGGCCCCACTGCACTTGGCCCCCGGCCTAGACTCCATGCTCACAACTGAGTCTCTCAGGGTCGTGCCAGGGGCACTCTGGAGCCACCCATCCTTTGCCTCCCTGGACCGTGCCAGTGCCCAGGACCAGTCCACGGCCACTCCTGCGGTGGCCAGTGTTCCCCTTGGCCCACTGCCCCCCACACCCAGGGGCTAAGCCTGGATGGGGAAGCCAGGCCGAGGTGGAGCGGGTGTCTGGTCACAGAGGCGGCCCTGTACCCCCTCCCTGGGGGCTCTATGAGCCCTTTGAGGCCCGGGAAGTTAGGCAGGGAAGGAGGAAGCCCCTGTGTGGCAGTGAGAGGAGGGCCAGGTCTGCTCTGGCCCAAGCTTGGGGGTGCCTACCGAGGGTGGAGGAAGGAGATGGGAACCTGGCCAGGAGGCCAGGGAGAGGGGCCGGCCATGGCCCCCAGCAGCCGCCAGTTCTTGGATCGCAGCCCAGGTGGCGTGTCAGGGCTGGAGATGCTGGACGTGGTGGCCTAAGGAACCCCAGGGACCCCAGCCTGCATGTGCTCCTCCATGAAGTGGGCGAACAGCACTGTACCCCACTCCCCACAACAGGGGTCTGGGAAGGCCCCCCTATGAGGTCAGGCGGGGAGAAGGGCCCTCTGCGTCTCCCTCAGGGAAGCTCGTTAGGGTCCAGGGTTCTGATGCCATCTCTGCTCTCCCCCAGTAAGTGACCCAGGAGCTCTTCAGGGAGCTGGCGATCCACCCCTGGGGACAGGTCTGTTCGTCAGGGAGCCAGACCTTGGCCAACCCCAGGCCTGGCCTCAGAGGCCCCCAGGCAGGCCCAGCCGGGAAGGCCCCATCCCATCTTCTGTCCTGGCACTGCCTGCCCTCTGTGGGGTTTCCTCCCAGCTTGGCCAATGCCATGATGGCCTCAAGCCAGGGCTCCAGCCACATCCGTCACTATGAGGGGGGCTGCAAGCTCCCTGAATCGCAGAGGAAACCTCCATGGCCTTGCCAGGCTCAGAGGGGACAGGGACTAGCTGAGAGGGCAGCCGTGCCAGGGTGGCTGCATGGCCCCACATGCCCTCCAAGGCTAATGGAGACCCGAGGACCAAGATCTGGCCCATGACAGTGCCCCCACCCTCGGCCTGAACCCGAGGGGTCCCAGCCGCCCCTGCTTGGCCGGCCTGGGGAGGGGGCTGTGGTGGGCACACGCACGGCTGTCCCCCGTACTCTCAAAGTCCTTTATTGTACAGTGTCATCTTGTTTCTGGGTCGGGGAAGGACTAACAGGTACACAGCGAAATAGATAAATATGCCAAGCTCTTTCTTTTCTTTTTAAATCAGGCATTTATAAACAAGAAAGCATACATTAATTACATAAAAGTAGTTTCCGAGTAGCAGAGTGAGCATCATACTGTCATTAGCAGCAGCGTGGGGCACGGGCGGGGTGGGGGCCTGGGTGATGTTTATGGGAGAGGTGGAGCTTTTTCCTTAATTGAAAAAAAAGTCATTTGTGACTCCTGACTTAAAGCAAGAACAAACGTCTCCCTGGACCCTGTTGGGCTGAGGGCGGGGTGGGGGCCGGGGCTCCAGACCTGCATGGGGGAGGGAAAGGACACACGGGCTCCTCCGCCCCCATCCCCGGCAGGGAAGCAGTTTTTTTTTCCTCAGTTAAAAACAGCCCAGAAAACAAGACAACTCTCAGGTAAGAAAAAGAGTTTCTGAAAAATGACCCACCATATACACGTATAATACAACGGTGAAAAAGGAGAAAGTATTTACAGGTGAACTGTTTTTACACTGGCTAGTTCTGTACGAAAAGCAGACATTACGTGTATGAGTTAGCTGCTCCAGAGATATGAATGTTATTGCTGTTGTTTTTCCCTTCGTTAAAAATCTTTCAGTATAGAAATATAATGAAAATTAAACTGAATACACAATCACTTAGAGGAAGGGCCTCACAGGGGAGCCAGCAGCCCATGCAGCAGGCACCTCTTCCCCCTACTGCTGAAAAGAAACGGATTTGCAGCTGTGCAGAGGGAGCCAGGCACGTGCCCCTAGGGGCACAGGGGCCCCCAGTCCAGAACAGCCCTGCAGCCTGAGCTGCCCCTCAGACTCAGACCCCAAGGGTGCAAGCGACCAGGGTGTCCATACGCCGCCACCACAGCCTCACCCGAGGACGGGACCCTGGTGAGCTGGGGCCAAGGCCACGGAAACTGCTGGGGAGGGTCCCGAGCTCCAGCCGCCGGTGCGGGGAGGGCGTGCCGCGTACGGGTCCCACTGACCGCATGACCCTGGCACCTGCAGGAAGGGGTGGATCCAGGTGACCCTGGCTGGACCCTTCCAGGGCTGAGCTGGGGAAGGGCTGCCACTACAGACAGCACTTTCTGTTTGGGGCAAGACAGGGCGGTGGAGGCGCGGACCGAACGGTGGCCACTGGGATGGAGCGAGCAGAAGGAGAGGGTCTGCCCCAGACACAGCTTGGAAAAGTTTCTCTCCCTCTGGGGTCTGAAAACTCAAAGCAAACGAAGCAAACCCGGTGGCCCCGGGGATGGGGAGGGCCTGGACCTGTGACTTTTGACCTGGCAACACAGCCACACAGAAGCACGCCAACACACTTAAAGCTTTGCTCCAACTAAACCATTTAGTTTCCCTTGAAGAAGTGACTGAAAAAACACAACTCTGGTAAAAACAAGGCTAAAAACAGCATTCTGCGTGCTGCGTAACAAAACTGACCCTTTGCAAGACATGGTAATAATGCCCGTCGATGGATTTAGCTACGGCTTGTGTGGAATCCATGCACACAGATACAACAACCGCAAAGAAAAACAGCAAAGAAAAACCCAAACAAACGCTGCGTATGCATGATGTCCCTTTTGCATTGCACTTTGGAGGGGGGGGGGGGGCTTCAGCAGCAACCAAGACCCCCCTCAGTAAACCAAGGGCAAAACCCTGTGGACAATTCCGTCACCCAGACGCGAGGGGTCAGCAGTCTCTGGCGTCTGCTCGTCACTGCCCCGAGGCCGTCTGTACCTGGGCAAGTAACCTCCACCTTCCATGAGCGCGTGCAGCTGCCGTGGGTGTTAGAACGGATTCAAGCAAACAACTCCCGTAAGGTCTTCTTATGTCAATAAATACCGTAACTGTAGGATGGGTAGCCGCCTCTTGTCTACTGGGAAATCATTTTTCAAGCTTGGGCATAAGAAACCTTATACAATTTGCATAAACAGGTGAGAGTAAACGATATTATTTGGAATAAATGCAAGGAACTTATTCTGAGTGGCAGATTCAGTCGCTACTGAAGACATATTTTGGGGGTAAAAAGACACGAGTCAGGATTTGCTGTACAAGATGCTGGAAGGCACAGAGCGACCCCCGGAGTTCAGGTTTTGCATTTTCATTTTCTTGTGATTCCCTTGTTCAACCAAGCACCAGAGGGGTTTCTAAGCACTCGAGCACTTAGGATTTGACTGCTCTATAAATCGGTAAAAACCTCAGTTCACTGGGGAACAGAAAGAAGGGAAGGTTGTTGAGAAAGTGCAGTTCTAAATATACGTTTAAATGAACAAACAAACAAAAAAAAAAGTGAAATAATGCTGTTTTGTTCCAATGCTGCAGCCTCAGTCCCAAAATGAAAGGAGCGATGTTCGCCGAACTGAAGCACGAGCGCCCGGAGGGGCTGAGGGAGTGACCGCCGGCCACGGCCACTGCCCGACGCAGCTCACCGCCTCGTGGGGGAGGCGCGTGGGCAGAATCGCGGAGTGCAGAGGAGCTGAAAAGCGTCCCCTCAGCTCCGGGGCAGCTCCTGTGAGGCTCTGCACTTCTGGTGCCCGTGGGGGCAGCGCTGGCATGGATGGCGACATGGCGGGCGGGGTGGGCGTCAGTAAGGCGGGCAGTATTCAAGCTCATCTTGCACGCGGCACTGTCCCTGCTCTCCCTGGCAGCAGCAGGAAGACCTGGGTCCTCGTCGCTGAAAAAATAGACTCTGAAGAAAAACCCCTGCTGTCGTCACGCAGCCGTGGCCAGATGAGCGGTGATGGCTTCCCCGGGTGGGGAGGGTGGGGCGGCCGCCACCCCCACGCCGTCTCGGGTCTTCAGATGGCGTCATGTGTTGGGGCTTTTAAAAGTTAGTCATTTAAAAATGTGTTGATTTTGTCAATTTCAAGTCTCCTTACTGGTTTTAAATAGCTTATAACAAAAGTGTAAATGTTAGAATGTTCTAGTAGCAAGCAAGAGGACCAGCAGGCCGCCGAGCTGGCCCCGTCTCCAGCTGCAGGTAGCGGACACGCTTGCTTACTTGAACTTGGCCAGTAGAAAACTTTGCAGTGGATTCCAAAACTACACGGTTACAAACACTCGCTTGGTAATAGGCACAGTAAGACGTTGTGCTGTGTGGGCTGCGGGGCGGGGCGGGCAGAGCTGCCCCGTCCGCCTGCGCCCCCCTGCACCCGCGTTGTCATCAGCGCCAGGCGGCAGGCATGGATCTAGGGCTCTAGCTCCGCAGCGCCCTCGCTGCCCACAGCCTCGGGGTGGGCTCGCGGCCACAGCTGCTCCTGCAGCTCCTTGACCACCTTCTCCAGGTGCTCCCGAGCCTCGCGCTCCCGCAGCAGGTCGGCCCGCAGCTGCTCCCGGTCCGCCTCGGCATGCTGCAGCTTCACCTGCAGGTCTTCAATCTGAAAGGGAGCCCGCGGTCAGCAGCACCTGCTGGCTGCCCCGCCCCGCCAGACACCTCCCCGCCCATGCCATGTGCTGGTCCTTCCTGCATCTGCCAGGACACAGGCTCGTGAGACGTACGGCTCAGCGACCACCCGCCCTGTGCCTGTCATGGTGTGCACCAAACACAAGCCTGGGCCTGGACTCTGCTCCAAGGGCTTTCCAGCTGGGCAGGGTGGCCTAGGGCCCACTGTGGCCCCACGCGGTTGAATCCAAGCCCACCGGGCCGCGTGCCTTGGCCTCCCCACCCGCATACCTGGGCCGAGTACTTGGCACGCAGGCGGCCCGCCTCGCAGCCCTTGTCGCACACCCGGGCCTGCCGCGCCTGCTCCAGCTCCCGCTTCAGGCGCAGCCGAGACTCATTGGCCTCTTTCATCTTCTTCTCGTTCTCGGCGCGGAGACGCTCGATCTCCTTCCGCAGGTTGCGCTTGGCCTCCGTGGCTTCCCGCAGCTTCTCCTTCTTGGCCACACGCAGGAACTCCAGCTCCTGGGGACAGGGACGGCTCAGGGTCACTGCCCAGCCAGTCCCAGCGCACCCCTGGCCAACAGCCCCCAGCCCACCCTGTGGGTTCGTCCACCTGATGGCGTGCCCTTGAGCTGCACCCCCAGAGCCCCATCAGCCCAATGGCTCATAAAGGCTTTCCAGACCCCATTCCAAGTCTCTGCCAGGCCTGCGGCTGCCGTGCTGCACCTAGGGCCTGGCCTGAGTCTGCCACACTTGAAGCTGCGGCGGGGCCTCCCCAACATCCAGGGCATGTTCCCCTAGGGGATAACCAGGCACGAAGGCCCTGACTCCCATCAGTGTGGGGTGGGCAGCCTCAGACATCATAGCATCTGAGGGCCCCAAGTCTCCCCACACAGCCAGATGGAGACGTCCATCCGCCGGCGCCTCCGCAAGCCCTCCCCGCCTCCGTTAAAATATCCGTGAGACTCACACCCCACGCTGCAAACACACCTCATGAATATGCATGTGGGAAATCGCACCTCCAACCAGAATCAAGGACACAGTGGCGGGGTGTGCTGGAGCGAGGGACTGGCGCGTGCCAGGGGCACGCCTGCAACCCTGCAGTTTTCAGGGCCGACGGGGTTGTGTTGTGCTAAAGCCCACGCCGGAGAAGCTGCCTGGAGCTGCCAGACGCCGCCGAGGTGTGAATTCAGCAAGGCCCGGGCGGGTGAAGGCCGGGCCACCCGCACACCTCTCTCCCCACAGGCAGAACCACGCCTCCCTCCGGCACGTCAGAAAGAAACTTAAACAACGTAAAAGGAGGTGTGAAACCCGAGCTACAATGTGAGAACCCCGAGGCAGGGCCCAGGGAGGCAGCGTGAGCAGGTAGGCCCGGCGTCATGTAAGGCCGTGTGCACGTGGTGGGGCGTGTCTGTGCGTGTGCCGGCCGTGTCCTCTCCTTCCCACTCAGGAGGCCTCGCAGGAACCGCCTTCTGGAACACCAGCCAGGCTTTAGGACGCACACCCCTCACGCCTGTGTTGAGCAGACGCCAGGTCTTGCTGGCAGAGCGCGTGAACACCCACTCCTGGAGCACACACAGCAAGGAACTATTCTCCATGCAGCTGCTACCAACTCTTTCTGCCACTAAAAATAGCCCAGCCTTCCTTACACCAGAGGAACACAGCTACTTCCTTAGTGGGGCCACCGCATAGGGTGTGTGATCCTGATGGGGACAGCTGTGGTCACACCACATGCAGGGGCCTCCTGGGATGCCCACCGGCCTGGGACACTAAGGGGCTCACCGTACCCAGAGCTGCACCTTTTGGGAGACAGACCCCCGAGGCTCCAGGCAGGCCCACTGAGGTGGAGGCGGAGAGGAGCGCGTGGGGCAGCCAGCAAGGGAGGTAGCGCCGCCCATCCCGCTCACCGCCCTTGCCCTGAACCTCCCAGCACCGCCGGCCCCGCTCACCTGGTGGAGGCTGCGCTTAGCCTGCAGGGCCGCACTGAGCTTCTCCTCCTGCTTCACACGCATCTTGACCACCTCATGCAGGAACTTCTCTTTGGCTTCCTTGGTGTCCAGGCCGCCCTCCAGTGCCTGCCGCAGGTGCTCCAACTCCGCCTCCAGCCCACTTGGGGCGTCGGCGGGGGCTGCAGCTTCAGGGACGGCGGAGGGCAGGGCACGCACGCCCGGGGAGCCCAGGTCCTTGGCGGAGCTGGATGAGGTAAAGGACGGGGAAGAGAGCGAGGACAAGGAGGAGGTGACTGAGGAGGAAGCAGAGACAGAAACGAAGTCAGGGAAGTGCCCGGCAGCTCCACACCAGGAGACGCGCCGCTCCCGCAGGAACCCGTGGAACCTGAACCCCAATGCGCGCAGAATCTGCCCGAGGGCCTTGGACGTGGGCAACCAACCCTCTCAGCCAGCCCCACGGCCCACAGAAGTAGGCACAGAAAGCGACTCACACGTACATTCCTCCCTGCTTTCAACTTCAACCTCGGCTTCCGAGTCCTTGTCCTCCTCTGGGGCAGCCACGGGCACCAGCGTCTCTGGGGCTCCTGGGGTGTCCACAGTCAGCTTCCGCTTCCGAGGCTGGGTACAAGTGGCGAGAGGCTCGGGGGCCCGGGAGAGGGCGGCAGCGCACGTCGGGCTGCTCACAGCCTTCTGGGCCGGTGGTGCGAGGGCCACATTGGGGGCCACAGCCGTCTCAAAGCCCTTGTAGGAGTAGAAGCTGGAGGGGCAGGTGGGTGTCGGGAAGGTGCCTCTGTCCCCAGGCACCGCCCAGACCCACCCTGGTGGACACCCCCTCTGAAGGTGTTAAAAACACTGGCTAAGCGCAGTGGCTCATGCCTGTAATCCCAACACTGGGAGGCTGAGGTGGCTGGATCACCTGAAGTCAGGAGTTCGAAATCAGCCTGACCAACATGGAGAAACCCTGTCTCTACTAAAAATACAAAAATTAACCAGGCATGGTGGTGGACACCTGTACTTCCAACTACATGGGAGGCTGAGGCAGGAGAATCACTTGTACCCAGGAGGTGGTTGCGGTGAGCCAAGATTGTGCCATTGCACTTCAGCCTGGGTGACAGAGCTGGACTCTGTCCCCCAAAAAAAAGGCGGAAAGACTTTCTTTCCCAGCTCCGAATCTTAAAGTGAAGCTTTCAGTTCCTGAGAACGCATAAGTATCTTCTGCTAGCTGGGTATCTTGTGCAGGCGGGACCCAGACCAACCACCGCTTCGAGAGGCTGCACCCAGAACACCAGGGAACGCTCTGCTCTGGGTGTGCTCACCCTGATGCCAGCCGAAGTGACCAGCGCTGAGACTGCCTTGACCAAAAGGCAACAGGTCTGGGCACCCAGCCTGCAGAAACACGGCGGGTCCGAGTGCACAGCCCTTGTGGGGCCTCTGCTGTGGGTGGGAGCACCTGTGAGTGGCGCCCACTCACCTGTCTCGGATGAGGGCCGGAAGGTGTGGGGAGAGCTCTTTCTCACTTGCTGACACCGCAGGGGACCAGGGTCGGAAAGCAGAGAGGCGCTGGCGAGGATGAACACAGCCCAGGCTCTGTCGAGAAAGAGTCATCTGTGTAAGTGACCGGGAGAAAAGTTACTTCATGTCCCCTAGGTGCACTGGGTGCCAGCCCTTAGTAGGGGGCAGGCGGAGCCACCAGTGCAGAGACTGCCCAAAGGGAAAGGCCCCGCGCCCACCACCCCGAGGGCCCCAACAGGCCCCGCAGCACCTTATTGGAAGAGCTGGCCAAGGTCCGCAGCCAGCTGGACGGCTTGTCCTTTTCGGAAGGTGCAGGGGACTGGGAAGAGGCGTCATCTGTTTTGGGTCTTATGGAGGCTGGGGGCTCAGAAGAGACCTGTGATCAATGAAAAGTCTTGTTGGCACCTCTGGTCCCCTGCACAGGGTCCCTCCACCAGCCCTGTGGCCAGCACATGGCTGTCAGAGCTCCAGGTACTCCAGCCGTGAAGGACCCTTAGGGGCGCAGAAGGCAGATTCCAGAGCACCCCTCAGGAGGCTAGGTCCACTTTGCATAAAGGCCCTTGGCCCACATGCAAAAGGTGCGTGGAGGCTGTGCTGAGGGAGAAGTCGTTTCCAAGAGAACAGAGTGGACCTTGTCCTGCATTCCGGGTGACCTCACCCACAGCTGCAATGGGGTTGGGGACGGAGCACCAGGACCCACTCTTCTCTTCCACAGTGGCACAGCCTGACCCCGAGTCCCCTTGTCCTTTCCTAGAACCTGAGTGTGTTCTCAGAGACTGCCCAGCAGGGCACTGAGCTCAACCAGCCACGGCCCGGCAAGAGCCACTTCCGACAGATGTGTCTGGGAAGGGCGGCTGCGGCACAGGGGTGGCTCTCACAAAGGGGACATCGTGCCCCTGGAGGCCCACTGGCACCGTGGCATTAAAGAGTGGGCATTCTGGCTGCCCCACCCCCCAGCAAACATTTTCAAAACAAAGGACAGTGAAGGAGCCGGTTCTACAGGATGGCACCATGCACACCTCTTCCTCCTCCTTGCCAGCCACGCTGCTGAAGGAAGCTTAGCGAAGGTGCTTGGACCCAGCCCACCCAGAACCAGATGATGTGTGTCAGGTGACCGGGCACAGCCCCCAAGAACCAGTGAGTCACACAGCTGCGTGCCAGGGCCTAAGTCGGCCACATCCAGCCTCAGGCAAACGTGAACTCCAACACCGTGGCCGGAGAGCCCCAAGATGCGCTGGCCGCAAGGCACGATTGAGACCAAAGGACTCTTCCTCAAGCAAAACGACAGGGCAGTCTCTGGAAGACGGGCTGTCCCTCCACCACCAAAGACCCCAAAGGACAGCACAGAGCCCCCAGGGCAGCTGTGTCAGAGTCCGTACCCTCAGCCAACACAGAACAGGCCTCAGAAGGCAGGGGCCCTTCACAGAGGCGGGGTCCCCTCATTCTGCCAGGGCCAACCCCAAGTGGAGGCAGCGAGGTCAGGTGGTGGGGGCACCGCACCTGTCCTCAGCTAGGAAGCCTTGATGGGCAGAGCACACTCAGGCAGGGACAGGGGTTGTTCCCACCTCCAGGACTCCAGGAGAAGACGCCACATCAGGAACCAGCCTCCTGAAGATGGCAGGGACCCTGCTTCCCTGGGGGAGGAGGGCGTGCAGGAGCAGGCCGTCCCATCAAGATGCCCCAATTACACGATTTTCACCACAAAACTCAAGAGGCCCAGGAGACAGGCTGGGCCTAGATGGAGAGCCCCAGGAAAGATGTGGCCCGAGCCCGTGGCCTCCCCTGCACCGGCACCCACGCTGCAGCCCTCACGGAGAAGCAGGGTGGGGCCCAAGGAGGGGCAGGCAGCAGCTCTGACCTGGGCCCAAGGGAGAAAGGTATGTCAGGCACACAGGGCCCTGGAGGCAGGGCGGGTATGAGGCAGTGGCAGCCCGAAGGCATCCAGGGCTGCGGATGGTTTTTTTCCAGACACAAAAATAGGCTTCAAGAAAAGAGACGCTGTAAATACCCCTCTCTGTGTCGGCTTTTGAGGGGAAGTGTGTTGGTGACGTCTGGTGGAGGCCCTGACCACAGAGCGCTGTGCCTGTGCCCGGCAGGGGTGGGTACCATCCTAGCTGCAGCAGAGAGCTCCTTCCGGAATCATGCGGACCCTCCCGAGAGGCACAGAAGGCCGAGGCCGCCCAGCCGAAGAGAGCTTCCTGTCTGAGCAGCCACTGAAGCGGGCACAGAAATTCAGCCCAGTTCTCACCCCGGGAAAAGCCGCAGCAGCTGGTGCTGACTCCAAGAGACCTCAGACACCCTGTGGGAAAGTGTCAATGCCTCAGGCAACCCCCAAGAAAGCCAGTGCCTGAGAACACAGCTCTGCCTGGCGGGCCCCCAACAGCCACCCTGCAGAGGTGGCGGGAGGACCGTAGGCCCCCAGGCCCCATCCGCTCAGTGGGGGCGGCTGAGGGCCCTGCAGATCTGAAGGGCTGAGGCAGATGGGCTGGGGGCCACCCTGGGGTCCAGAGCCCCTGCGGTCCACCTGGGACAGGGAGGCTCCTGGTCTTGAGGGACCCTTCGGAGACACAACCCCGCTAAGACGCCAGCAGACCCCCCAGCACGTACTCCGGCTCTCAGAGTGGGCCCTCTGCAGCATTATGAAAGTGGCCATGGAGGGGAATGTGTAAAACAGGGCCGGCTGGAGGAAGTGACACTCTCAGAGGGACTGTCACCTGAGCAGTGTGGTTTCTCAAAGCCCCAGGAAGCAGACAGCCAACTTCAGGCCTGGGATGCCACCACCAGCCCTCCCAAGGCCCCCTGGGGGCCCCAGTGTCAGCTGTCGGTCAGGGACAAAGCCACACCCGGTGACAGACAGCTGAGTTTTACTCTGGAAGAGGAGCTACTACGGCTTGCCTCTGGTGTGACCTTTCTTGGGGCCTCAGGCCATGAGGCAGGGGGCAGGCTCTGGACCCAACACGCTAAAGCAGTGAGGCTGGGCCTGGACAGGCCTGCAAGCGGCTGCCCCACCCAAAGCCCTCAGGCCGCTGTCGGCTTGCGCAGTGGAGGCCAGCTGCCACACAGCACTGCTACATAGCCACTTCCCCTCCTGGGTCCTCCCCCACACCCCAAGGATGACCAGGCAGGCTACCAGGCCAGCAGGCACCTGGGGAACATGTGAACTTGCACCCATGTGCAGGTGCCCCCCTGCCAGCGCAAGGCCTAGGAAGAGGACCCCGCTAGGGCCCTCTGAAGGAACAGTCCCTGCCCAAAGTGCACAGGACCCAGGCAGAGGCGGTGGCCCAAACAGGTGAGAAGCCAGTGGACGTCCGCCCACGCCTGGGCAGCTGTAATACTCTGCTCCCCACGGAGGGGTCTCAGAAAAGATGTACTCCAAAAATGCACACCCCACCCTTGGGGACCCCGCAAATCAGGCCTGCAAGGTGCCAGGAACACAGAAGAGCCATCACAAAGGCCTTGGGGACCCCTCCCTGCCTGACATGTGCAGATGCTCTGGGCTCAGAGCTAAACTCTGGCCGATTCCCTGTGATGCGGAAAGGGAGACTGGAGGTCACAGAACTGCCATCTCCCTCCCCAGGACCCTGGCTCAACAGGAGTTGGGGGGCTTCTGCCAGATCCCACAGGGTCCAAACAGCAAGAGCTCAACCCCTCCCCGCCCTGCCCCGAGCAAGAAGAGGCTCCATGTCCCCCACCCCGGCAGGGAGGCTGGAGCCCAGGACGATTGCCAAGGCAGACGCCACAGAGGAGGAGGGCACTGAACCCCAGACAGAGTGCCACAGCTGGCCTCTGTCCCCCAGCGCCTGTGTGACCCCAGAAAGGCTGAACCACATCTGTACATGCCCTAAGGCCGACAGCTCCTCCCAGGGCACTGAGAACCCAGGTGGTCAGCTTGGCCCCCTCCCCCACTGTGGCCTCAGCACCCCTCACTTCCAGAGGCCACCAGGATACAGGCACAAGGCTGCCCCGTCCACCTGTGCGGTCCCAAAGCAGGGACGGTCACTAGGGTCCCTGAGCTGCTGCCCAGAGCTCCGGGCCGCTTCTCGACACACCAGAAGATGGGGGACGGGGCTCGAGGTCCACATCCCTGCCCTCCTGCTGGCCACTCAGTGCGGACGGCTGCTGCTTTGAACCATCTGGAAAGTGGGATTTGAGTCAACCTTTGCTCACACCGCAAAGCAAAACCACCACATGTAGAGTCTGCTGTGAACCTCCGTGACCCACCCAGGTCCATCCCCCCAGGGCTCATAGGCACCAGTGGGCAAGGCTCCACTCGAAGACGGAAGGGAGATCTCACACCATCCAGGGCAAGACTCCAGGGTGGCGGGAGTGAGTGGTGGGCGGGCACTGCAGGGTGAGGTGTGGGCACCAAGGAGCCATGGCCTGGAAACTGGCACATGCCTCTGCCCATCGCAGGCAAATTCTTGCTTTTCATTGATGACCAAAGGCTGCCCCGGGGGTGGGCGCATTGGTATGTGGCTGGGATGGGCACACGCCTGTCTCTGAATGTCCACACCTCACCTGGGATGTGGTCTGCTTGGCAGCAAACACCCAGACCCCAAGGCCAGACAGATCTGGCTTCGAGTTTTCAGCCTCTCCTTAGACTGGTCTCTGCTCTCACTGGTAAACACCATTTGAGGGCCAGAGGACACGAGGCAGGAAACGGGCTGCACAGGGTCCCGCCTCTGCTCAGGCTGCTCCAGGGAGCCGCTGGTGAAGCTGCCCGGCCCAGGGACAGGCCACAGCCGCAGCCCAGACCATCCTGAGCACAGGCGGCCCATCCAGGAGCCAGGGGTCACACCTGCTCCAAAGGAGGGGCGCACAGCAGCACCCATGACGCCAGCACAACTTCCTCCAACCACAGGAAACTTGGCAAAGAAAAGCAGCTTCCCGTTTGATGTGCAGCCCAGCCGCCTGTCAGGCGGGCACCAGCCTCAGTCACCCCAGGACCCCAACGTCCAGAGGCCAGGTGTGCCATCAGGCCCCCATCAGGGGCACAGCATGTATCGGGCTGAAACAGACACTGGGGCTTCTGTGGCACCAGCTTCACATGTGAACGACGAAGTGTGGAAGAGCGGGCGCACACCCCACAGGTCAGGTCCAGGGCCCACCGCCAAGCTCTGGGGGCCAGACACATGTGCAGCAAGGGGCACCCGTCCCCACACCTGCATGGACACACTCGGCCTATGACCACCCGTGTCAAAACTGCACCCTCGTGCGGGGGGATGGCCCACTCCACGCCCAAGGCCTGCCGCCCAGCACAGCCCACCCTGTAACCACTCCTGTGTGTCCCATGTCTTCTCCAGCCAGGCTGCAACCAGTGGGGTCAGGGGACCCTCCGGGGAAGGCATGTGCCACATTAGTGGCCAGTCTCAGACCTGCCCACACACACCCGGCGGGCCCACACCTACGCTCGCCAGCAGGCAGCCTCTACACCGAGGCACAGCTGCCCTGATGGGAACTGGAGGGACAGGTGGTGCCGGGGCCGGGAAATCCCGAAGAAGCCTTGGGATGCTGGCACGCTGCCTGCTTCACAGGGTGAGTCGGTGAGCGCCCATTCGTCCCATGGGCCCATGGAGGGGATGGCTGCCACCAATGGGCAACGCTAACTACATTGGGTGTTGCACATCTCGTAGGCAACAAGAAGCCTCCGGAAGCTGCCAGCCACAGTCCACATGGTGTGCAGTCCTGGGGCCACGGCAGGTGGAGCAGCAGGATCACCCGCAGCCTGAGTTCCATGGAGGTCACCTGCAGTGTGGTGAGTGGGCTGGGCACTCGGGGTCCTGCTCATGGCCCTCCTCCTGGAATCACACGCTCTTCAGCGCGGCTGGAAACGGGCCTGCTGTTCCTTAGAAGGATACAACCCAAACCAGCTGCGGGCCCGGCCAAGTGGCTCACACCTGTAATCCAACTACTTGGGAGGCTGAGGCAGGAGGATCGCTGGACCTCGAAAGGTCAAGGCTGCAGTGAGCTATGATCCCACCGCTGCACTCCAGCCTGAGCACCACATCGAGACTCTGTCTCCAGACAAACAGACTGTGTGGTTTCAGACCATCTCGCCACATTCTTCAAGTGGAGGACAGCCTGGACCCACAGCAGGGTGTGGGGGTGCCTGCCGCCTCAATTCAGCATTTCCAGGGGAGGCCACCAACTCTCAGCAGCAGAGGACACAGGCCCTGGGAGAAGAGTATGGTGTGCCCTTCACGTCCCTTGCCGCAAAGACCGTTTTGGGGCACGGCCTCTTTAAGCCATTTCCCAGAAAAGCACTTCCCGGACTGAAGAGCCTGCAGAGCCGCGGCTGCTCGTGTACGTGAAGGTTTTAAGCGCAGGACGCAGCAGCCTGGGTCCAGACTCCCGCCCCCACAGGAGGGCTGTGATGACACCAAAGCACAAGAAACAGAAAACAGAGCCAGCAGACTTTGTGGAAAACCACCGTAACAGTTCTGTACCTCCAAGGACACCATCTAGAAAGCCAAAAGACTTCCCTTCCACAGAACGGAAGGGAAAATGGGCGAGCCGGTGGTGTCTGCTGACGACCCGATTCGGAACACGTGAGGAACGCCTACAACTCAGGAAGAGAAAGAAAACCCACTTTAAAATGGCAGAGAGTCTGAACATGCATTCCTCCAAACAGGACACTGGTGTCCAGCAACCACATGCGAAGCTGCAGGCCATCACTAAGGAAACGCTGCAGCGGCAAGGAGACGCCACCTCACGCCCACGACAATGGCTGGATTTTTTTTTTTTTCCAGACAGAATTTTGCTCTTGTTGCCCAGGCTGGAGTGCAGTGGCGCAATCTCGGCTTACCACAACCTCCACCTCCCAGGTTTCAAGCAATTCTCCTGCCTCAGCCTCCCCAGTAGCTGGGATTACAGGCACCCACCACCACGCCTGGCTAGTTCTGTATTTTTAGCAGAGACAGGGTTTCACCATGTTGTCCAGGCTGGTCTTAAGCTCCCGACCTCAGGTCATCCACCTGCCTCAGCCTCCCAGAGTGCTGGGATTACAGGTGCGAGCCCCTGTGCCCAGCTTGTTGTTGTTGCTGTTTAGTTTGAGATGGAGTCTTGCTCTGTCACCCAGGCTGGAGTGCAATGGTGGGATCTAGGCTCACTGCAACCTCTGCCTTCTGGGTTCAAGTGATTCTCCCGCCTCAGCCTCCCAG
>NW_016107460.1:4402773-4404932 GCF_001604975.1 Cebus imitator | reverse complement strand
TTGACCAGATGGTCTCGATCTCTTGACCTCGTGATCCACCCGCCTCGGCCTCCCAAAGTGCTGGGATTACAGGCTTGAGCCACCGCGCCCGGCCTCACACTCGACTAATTTTTGCATTTTTGGTGGAGACGGGGTTTCATCATGTTGGCCAGGCTGGTCTCAAGCTCCTGACCTCAAATGCTCCACCCACCTCAGCCTCGAAAGTGCTGAGATTAAAGACATGAGCCACCACACCTGGCCTGTTTTTGTTTTCAGAGACAGGCTCTGTCACCCAGGCTGAAGCACAATCTTGGCTCGCTGCAGCCTCAGCCTCCCAGGGCTCAAGCAATCCTCTCACCTCAGCCTCCTGAGTAGCTGGGACTTACAGGCATGTGCCACCACACCCAGGTAACTTTTTTGTATTTTTTTCTAGAGACAAGGTCTCACTTTGCTGCCCTGGCTGGTCTAGAGAACTCCTGAGCTCACACAATCTACCTGCCTCAGCTTCCCAAAGTGCTGGGACGACAGGCATGAGCCACCACGTCCAGCCTGGGCTGTTTTAGTTTGGTTGAGTGTTGGTGATGCCATGGAGACGCTGGAGCCCCTGTGCACCGCTGGTAGGAATGCCAAATGACTTAGCTGCTGTGGAAAACAGTCTGGCAGGTCCTCAGAAGCTTAACAGTTACCATATCGCTCAGCAATTCCAGTGCTAGGCGCGCACGCAGGTTACTGAAAACACGTTCATGTGACAGCTTGTGCACAAGTGTTCACAGTAAAGTGGAGCCAAGTGTCCAGGGACAGATGAAGGGACAGACAAACCACGGAGTATGATTCAGCCATGAAAAGGAAGGAAGGAGCCTTGGAAACACTGTGCTGAGGTGGACACACGTGGCTCGGACAGTCACGCGCGGCTCTACTTCTATGAAATGCGCAGGACAGGCCAACGCCAACATCAGCGCTGGCTGGGGTTTGGGACCTGGGGAGTGATGGCCCATGTACTGGAGGTTTCTCATTGGGGGTGACAAAAATGTTCCCCTACTGTACCCGGTGTTTATTTTTTAAATCTATTTAAAAAACAAAAATATATAAGCCGGGTGTGGTCTCATCCCTGTAATCCCAGCACTCCGGGAGGCCAAGGCAGCCAGATCACGAGGTCAGGAGATCGAGACCATCCTGGCCAACACGGTGAAACCTCGTCTCTACCAAAAATACAAAAATTAGCTGGGTGTGGTGGCAGGTGCCTGTAATCCCAGCTACTCAGGAGACTAAGGCAGGAAAATCACTTGAACCAGGGAGGCAGAGGTTGCAGTGAGCCAAGATCACATCACTGCACTCTAGCCTGGGTGACAGAATGAGACTCTGTCCCAAAAAAATAAAAATTAAAAAAAAGAGTGAATTCTTGGTTGAAAGCCAAACTGACGAGGTGAACAGTTTTCACTGCAGCTCAGCCCTTGGAACAAGACAGGACGAGACGCTGGGAGCCCGAGGAGCGCTCGGCTGGCACGGACACTGCCATGATGTGAAGGAGCAGCTCCCGGCATGGGGCTGCCACGTTGGCACACCTGTGTGGCAAACAGGACACCAGGAAGGTTCCAGGTCTGAGTCTTTAGCAGCCGCTCGGGGTCAGGCAGTGCTCATCTGCCGCAAAGCCCACAATGCATTTTACCTCTGGAAGCTTAGTTCTTCGCTTTATAAAGCCCATCAAGAAAACAAAGCTCCATCTGAGCGAGTTGCCTGATTTCCAATTTAGGAAACACCCTGGTCCCTGTCACCAGGGGCACCCCACAGAGCCCTGCCACCACCCTGAGGTCACGTCTCGTCTTCAGAGGGGCCCCACTGGGCAGGATCAGCCTCCATCCCAGGTACAGGAGGTTAAGTGGCAGCCATGACCCTCCATCCCAGGCATGGGAGGTGAGTGGCAGCCCTGACCCTCACTGGACCCTCACCCTCATTGGAGGGTGGGTCCTGCCCTGCCTGGGGCACTGCCTGGCACAGATCCCAGATCAGGTGCCAGGAGACTGGCAGGCGGGGGGGGGGGCCTGAGGGCCTTGGGAGCACAGGTGTCTCTCGGGGAGACAAAAATGTAAGCGCTAGGCACAGTGGCTGGTCCCTGTAGTCCCAGCTACTCGGGAGACTGAGGTGGAAGGATCGCTTGAGCCCAGGAGTTCTGGGCTGTAGTG
>NW_016107460.1:4338221-4402241 GCF_001604975.1 Cebus imitator | reverse complement strand
AAAAAAAAAAAAAAAAAAAACAAACAAACAAACAAAAATGTGAGAAGCAGCTGGCGGGGGGAGGGCCAGACTCCCGGAGGCCTCCCTGTTATGGGGACAGACATGCATGGCCACCCCGGGCGGCCAGCACCTCTCACAGCTTTTGGGCAAGACCAGAGGGCTGGCATCTATGTGGACCCACATTGAGTGAGGACATGACAGGGTGGCATTGAACAAGGCCAGGCGGGGCAGGAGGTGGGCCTGGACTCATAGGTTTCTCGAGACAGCCAATAGGGGCTGGGGGGAGGAGAAAACAGCTCCATGTTTCCACCACCAGCCCCACCTGGGTTTGCGCGTGCCAACCTGGGCAAGTCACAGGCTCAGACAAATCCCACAGCCAGAGGCACTGCTGCCCATGGCAACAGGCAAGGAGCTGTGCCCAGGGTCCCCTGAGCTGACCCGCAACCCCACCCCCCAGGGCCATACTCCTTCCCATGGCACTCCCCGCCCCCAACCCCGTCCCCAAACTGCTCCCCACCGTGTCCAGACAACACTCAGTCGACACTGGCACCTCAGTGAGTCCTGTCAGCATCTTGTCAGCCACTTAAAAAAAAATAAAAGGTGGCCTCCAGCCCCCGGCCATAAAGCAAATCCTGACCTCGGGGGCAGAGCCAGGAGCGCCTGGGAAAGGTTAGAAGGACCAAGCCGCACCCAGCCCGGCAACAGCACACCTGAGGGTAACAGGGCCCTTTCACCAAAGCTACCAGCGCAAGCCGAAAACCACGTCCAGGAATCTCACCATGCCATAACTTAGACACTGAACTGATAAAAGGAGCTCCGGCTTTCAACAGGCAGATTTTCACACGGAGTTCAGCTACTAAGTCGTGT
This sequence comes from Cebus imitator, assembly GCF_001604975.1. Taxonomy (NCBI): domain Eukaryota; kingdom Metazoa; phylum Chordata; class Mammalia; order Primates; family Cebidae; genus Cebus; species Cebus imitator. The sequence continues at coordinate 4,401,374 of NW_016107460.1, read as the reverse complement.
TTCCAAGTCAGAGAGTAAGTGCGGCTTGAGAACTCTGATGAGACGCACTTCTATCACCCGCAGATTCTGGGGAAAAATAGTAAAAACACACTGGACTTGTTCTTATCACATCAGCCTCGCTAAGGTTCCCACACCCCCAGAGAACCACGGCCCAGGGCAGGTGTGAATGCCCCAGGTTGTGTGCAGTAACTGCAGGCCTGAGGCTCAGGCCGGAGCTTGGGGCGAACAGGGACAAGGGCCAAGCCTGCCATGCACGGCAGAGGCCGGGGGGAGTCGGGGCTCTGGATGAGGGCAGCCGTCCCCCCCGCCTCAGGGAGCAGCCCCGCAAAGCCAGCCTGACAGTCACTGAGTGCCCATTTTGTGGTTTCATGCCAGTTAGCAGGTCAGCAGATGAAACCTCTTCTAGAAATGTCGCCCGGTCCGGCATGAGGCCTTCTCCTTAGACCTCTCCATCCTGGGTGTCGTCAGCCTCCCAGCAGCTGAAACCCCATGGGCGCCCGTGGGAGGTTCTGGGAGCCCCCACTCAGGGGAAGGGGATACCGCCACACCCCATCACATCGGCTTCTCAAGACCACCCTGAGACCCTCAAACCCTCCTGCACGACACCCTTCCGACATTGGAGACAAGATGAACACCCCTCAATGTACTGTGCACCCCAGAAAACAAGGGGACTCCCAGGGCCAAAAATGAAAGGAGAATGAAAAACTCAAGAGTGGCCCACATCACATGACCATCCTGGCTGCCCAGGAGGTCCGTGGTGATGCCGTGAGCACAGCCAGTGCTGGAAGAGACAACGCAGAACCCAGGACAGATGCAGGGAACCCACAGCCATGGGCTGGCTCGCCTGGCGCAGGGTTTCAAGGTGCCAGCTGAGGAAGCCGGAGAATGGGGGCTGGGACAAGAGAGGGTCCCAGAGGTCGGGCATCGTCCCAGGGGCCTTGCTGGGGGATCCCAGACAGAAGACGGTGCTGGAGAACAGGGGCAGCGGAACCTCGAGGACACACAGCTTAGAGCAAAGCACAGGGGAACGAGAAGCAGGAGGTGTCCCCAAGACCAGGAACTACCAGATGCTCAAGCAGAACTTTCCAGACTAAACACAGTTCACAGAAATCATCCAAAAGCAGCCCAGAGGCAGACAGCACGATGGTGGGACAGACACGCAGAAAAGGGGACGGCCAAGTGCGCCTCGAAGGAGAGGGCGATGCAGGAGAACCTTCCAGATCTGGTGGGGGCTTCGCCCTGGATTCTCATCTTCAGAAAAGACACGCAATGGGCCCAATCCTTAGCTGGACGTTCCAGGCCAGAGGGTGACACCACTCAGGGTCCGTGCCTTCTTCTCTCCTGAGCACACAGGGGAGTGACCCCAGACCATGCCAGTGAATCCCGCCACGAACCTCAGGCGGAACGTAATGAGTCCCAATTGCCATCTGACACAACAGAAACAAAGGCCTGCTAGGGCCAGAACCCACTCCACACTGCTGGACTGCACCGCTGAGGACCCAGCCCTACTGAGCCTCCATCCTCATGGCAGAACCCTCTCCACACTGCTGGACTGCACCGCTGAGGACCCCAGCCCTACTGAGCCTCCATCCTCATGGCAGAACCCTCTCCACACTGCTGGACTGCACCGCTGAGGACCCAGCCCTACTGAGCCTTCATCCTTATGGGACTTCAGGTTCAAGTTTATGGCGAAATCCTGCCAACGCCTGCTCTCCTTGCACCCTGTCCAGGAGCGAAGCCCCGCAGAACAGTGGCTGCCGGGCAACAGCAGTCCCCGCTCACTGCCACCCAGAGACTGGAGGAAGTGCATGGGCCCAAGTGTGCCCACAGCCTTGGAAGGGAGAGGGCCCCACTGGGACGTGGCCTTTGGCTCGACAGCCCCGCCAGGGACAGGCATCGCTTCCTCCAACGGGGGCTCCACACAGACTGTGTCTTCCGGCACCTCCAGGAGCCCAGCCAGCGCCAGAAGGCCACCCACCTCCTCAAGGTTTCCAAAGCCCATGGGCCCTCACACCCACACTGGCAGGGGCACAGGCAGAGGCCACTGCCCGCCTGTGAGTCTTCCTCTCTCCCTCCCTTAGACAAGGGTCATGTCCACATACCCAGGTGGGCACCACATCTGAAAAGGACCCCTGGGTGATGACCACAGCCTGAGACAGCCGTGGCTGGGCACACACCCCTCCATCAGAACCAACCCCACACCGCTACGGCTCCCAGGGCTATGGGCTACCACAGCTGGGTAGGCACAGCACTCAAGGCAGGCTCTCCACCTGGCTGTCCTCAGTCCTGAGTGTGACCCCAGCCTGCCCCACAGCGGGTCCCCAAGGAAAGCCTATCTCTGCTGGATGGTCGCCCCACCGCTCCGTCTTTTGTGGGGCACCCGGGGCAGCCCACTGTGGTCACCCCCCACGCAGCACAGCTCTGGGCCCCTACAGACCAAGCCCTGCCCCAAAGCCTGGACAAGCCTGGAAAGCACGAGGTGGGCTGTGCTCTCCGACGTGGGGACTCCGTGTACCCCGGAGGCAGCTGTGAAGGAAAGTCAGCCCTGAGCAGGGCAGGGGCAGCGTGGGGACCCCTATCGGAGGGGCTGGCAAAAGCTGGTGCTGAGGCACTCTGGGGACAAGCCCTGAGGAGGCCACCGCCGTCTCCTCCAGGTGCACCCCCAAACTCCCTCACTCAGGAATTGGCTCGACATGTGAGCTTTGGGCCTTCTCTGAAGATTTCACAGTTCAAGAAATTATAAAGCTATTTTTGTAAGTACCATTAATATTTTACACATGATAATTCACATTTCACATCGGGCTTAAATTAACCTATTTTCTTGATTATTGTGGCACAGAGGAAGCAGATTGAATCTGCAAGACAAGCCCAATCCCCCAAATGAAGTGAGAACACCAACTTGAAAAATTCACTTGGATTTTTCTTCCACTTAAGTAGGTCATCGTTGCTGTCACTTCGACGCTGTTGATGACAAAAAGCTAAGTCTTTCTAAAGAGAACAAGTCGCGTGCAGTCAGTGGCGCTCCCTAGGGCCTGCCCTGGGCCCTCAACCCGGCCACTGGCTCTTGTCCTCATGTCCTGAGGGCCCCCACCTTGGAGAAGTACTGCCAGAGCCAAGGGACATCAGAACACAAAGACCCACCCATCCGCAGGGGAAGGTGCTGGAAGGAGGGTGGGGCTGTAGAGACTGCGGGAGCCCCAGCTTCTGTTCTGGTCCAGCTGCTGTCCCAGGGAGGGCTCCCTCTGCAGCCCCACCCTCACTGGGGTTCTCCGGGGCCTGGGTCTGAGGCATCCACCAGGACCCCATGCCCAGCCAGTCTCCATCATGACCCCAGATGTGTGTCCTGACCTCACTCTCCTCACCCTTCCCATCCAGCCTGAGCCCCACACTCGGCTTTGAAACACAGACCCCAGATCTGAAACCGGCCTGATAAGATCAGGGCTGACCACAGAGGGGTGGGCCACATGGCCCTGCAAAACCTCACTTTTGGAATCAGAAATTAGTGGACACACTGGTGAATGGATTATTCTCTTCCTCCGATGCCACTGGAAGGTAGCTGCTAAACTAACTCAGAATAAACAGACTCCCAGGAACAGCAAGCAGGCGTGACAGCCCAGCGCGCCCCAGCGCCTGCATCCACCGTTCTTCCCATTCCCCTCGACGCTTCAGTTCTGGGGTGAGGGTGGGCAGGGTCTGCTCCCGCCCCAGGCAGTGACTGGCTGGCGGGAGGCTCGGCCCATCATGGCCGCCTGGCCGCATGCCACCCTCACCAAAGCTTGAGGGAGACAAACATGCCTTTCCATCCAGAACGAGAGGAAATGCTGCAGAAAGAGAAAAATGCGGAACACAGAAGGCGGCACAGGATGCTGCGGTCGCGGTTCTTGGAAGGCTGATTCACCAAGAATCGGACTTAATGAAGAGTGTTTCGTAAGAGCGGCAGGCGGGTGACACCGCGTCCTGCCATCCCCAGCCCTACAGGACAGCTCCACAGGCCCAACCCTCGCCCCGGCGCCAGCTGGGGGAGAAGAGGCCCTCGCCCTCCTCCTCCTATTCCTCCTGCCACAAGACCTCAAACCACAGAGGGCGCCGCTGGCCCCTAGTGCTGGCCCCGGCACATGCCGTGCACAGGAAACACTGGGGGAGCCCCTGCCGAGGCCAGAGCTCTGACCACCCAGCTCACCAGCCACCTCGGTTCTGGGGCTGGTCCCCCCTGGTGTCTGGCCTCGCTCATCTCAGTTGACCAGAAACAGGCAGCACCAAACGGCCAGAGAAGCGCTCACGCTGAGCAGTGGGGGTGACTGTCCCCTCCGTCCCCAAGTGTCCTGCCCAGAAGGCCAGGCTACCCCTGATCTGCTCGCATCCACACTGCCGTCGAGAGGTGCAGAGGCTTCGAGTCCCTGTCATGGCCGCACCCGTACGCTCTGTTCACAGCAGGTTCCAGCCTGCACCCTCAGCGGAGAAGCAGCCTCCTCCCAGGAGCTCTGGGCCTTGCCTGGAGCAGAGGCTCTGCCTGACAACCCAAGGCCGCCCTGCCCGATCTCTTCAGACCATGGGTTCCACCCCTCACCACCAATATTGCCCTTGCACTACCTACCCCCTCTCTGCCCCAGGATCATCCCTGACCAACAGGGGCCCCAGCGCCACACAACAGGGCAAGGGTCACCGTGCTAGGGCACAAAGAGCCATCCTATGACCTTACAGAAAGACTCCAAGGAGGGGGCTGTGGAGGTGGCATGTCCCAGTGCCATGTGGCCTGGAGGCGCCTCCTGTACGGCATCCCAAGACCCTCGAACCTTCCTGCACGACACTCTTCCGACATCTGAGACAAGATGAGCACCCCTCAATGCACTGTACACCCCAGAAAACAAGGGGAGTCTCCCCTCCGTGGAGCAGCAACCATCCCCTGCTCTCCCTGGCCAGGCTGTTCCTTCCCTGTACCCCATCAGCCCAGCCAGGTGCTGCCCAGAGGGAGGCCAGGCCAGCCAGGCTCTTGGTGGAAGAGGACAACCCCTTCTCTGCTGTCTGGAAACCTTATCAGGGATGTCAACCCAGACGCTGCTGGGGCCGAACCAAGAGCAGTGGTCGTCTCAAAAGGCCAGACAAGCAGCATAGGGTGGGCTGTGGGAGGGGAGAGCCACTACGGCAGGCCCTGGGGCCAGATGTGAGCCACACCCCTACCCCCAGGATCTCAGGAGCCCAACCTGCGCCATGCCCCCACCCCCACGATCTCAGTTCTGCTCTGCCCTGCGCTGGGCTCCGGGATGTTGCAGCTCTGGGTCACCATGTTTGATCTCAGAGAGAGGAAGGCCTTCACAAAGTGGCCACGTGGTGACCCACCCTTGAAGACTGGTTAGCAGGAGAGGTGCCTGTAACGGGCATCTGGCTGCCTGCCACCCTCACCAAAGAGGGACGAAGGCAAACAGGCACAGCCACCGAGGCAGGAGGGCCACCTATGGGTCTCAGTGCTCCCCGCCAGGGAGGCTCCTCCAGACACAGGAGCTGTGTGTCCCTTTCTGTGTGCACCTTTCTGTGTACTTTCTCACCAACCACTGCTCCTCGGGGAGGGATGGCTGGGTCCTGAGAGCCTGAGCTCCCAGGTCTCCCACAGAACACGCCCTCCTACTCCCTCTACTTCCCGGGTGGGTGTAGCAAGCTGACCACACCGACAGCTCAGAGACAGGCGCACAAGACTCGAGAAAACCCAGCAATGCCGGGACCTGCAGAAGGAAAGAGGAGGCTCCGGCCACCGGGAGGGACATATCACCCCCAGGCCTGAGGAAGCCCAGCACCAGTGGGTGGCTTCTGTGCACACCACTGCAGGGGGTCACATCATTGCGGGCCCCAGGCACACAGCGTGAGGGGGTCACACCACTGCGGGTCTCAGGCACACAGCGCGAGGCGGTCACACCACTGCGGGCCCCAGGCACGCAGCGCGAAGGGGTCACACCACTACGGGCCCCAGACACACAGTGTGAGAGGATCACACCACTGCATGCCCCAGACACAGCGCATGGCGCGGTGGCGGGGGGTGGGGGTCACACCTGTAATCCCAGCACTGAGGAAGGCTGAGACAGGTGGATCACCTGAGGTAGGAGTTCGAGACCAGTCTGGCCAACATGGCGAAACCCTGTCTCTACTAAAAATACAAAAATTAGCCGGGCTTGGTGGCATGTGCCTGTAAACCCAGCTACTAGGGAGGCCAAGGCAGGAGAATCACTTAAAGTTGGGAGGTGAAGGTTGCGGTGGGCCAAGACTGCGCCATTGCACTCCAGCCTGGGCAACAAGAGCAAGACTCCATCTCAAAAAATAAAAAAAAGAGAAGAGAAAGAAAAGAAACAGCCCTGAGGGCAGCCCTCAGCCACTGTGCAGAAAGCTGGTCCACCGGGGCACACTGGAGACCCCAGGAAGGGGCCTGGACTCGCCCCCCAAGATGAGGGCAACTCCCTGGGACATCATCCATCTTGTGGTTGCCACTGTGCCACCAGCCCTGTCCCTCTATGGGGACACTGCCGCATGCAGGGAAGGTGGTACAAACAAGAAAGCAGTGCCCCGTGTCCACTGGCCTCCCTGGGCTGACCCTTGTAGCCCACCTTGAGGCGGAGACTGCCCCCAACCCATAGGCAGAGCGCACCAGCCGACACAGCTCCTCGGAGCTAGAGAAAACACTTGGTGATTTCCATTTCTCTCCAAACTGGAATTGTTCCCGTCCAAGGCCAACACTCTCTCATCTTTAAAACCTAAAGAAAAGCGTTACCAGGTAGCCTCCACCTCTCCCCACACACAACCACAAAGTCTCCAGGTGCCCTGGAGCCCTGCAGGACACAGGGTGCAGAGCACAGGTGCAAACTGGGCCAGAGCACCCCCAGCAGAAGGGCGCACAGGGGCTTCTAAGCTGCCCGCCCAGAGCTGGCTGCTGTGGGGCTTCAGCTGGACACTCAGGCTGGATCACCGGGTCTGGAAGGAAAATAGCCTCCACTACTTTATCCAGAGCTGGCTTCCTGGCACGCAGCCATGCCCTGGGCCTAACACTCTGTCCCCATCTTGGCATTCTGAACAATTCCACCTTTCATAAAATGTTTTTTATAGCAAAGTCCTCCCTGACCATGGAACACATGTGAACGAAGGTGGCACACCCAACGTGCAAGCCCACTGTCATTCCTGAGCCCGCCGTCACTCCCGAGCCCCGTCACTCCCGAGCCCCGTCACTCCCGAGCCCCGTCACTCCCAGCCCCGTCACTCCCGAGCCCCGTCACTCCCGAGCCCCGTCACTCCCGAGCCCCGTCACTCCCGAGCCCCGTCACTCCCAGCCCACCGTCATTCTGGAACCCGTATGGGGAGTGTCTGTCTGGTGGAGGAGGTCGCGTTCCTCCCACCCACTTTCTCCCACTAGCCCACAGAGCCTTGGGGTGTGGGTGGGGCGCTCACAGCCCCCCACACGCAGTCTGTCCCCACTCAGAACAAGGGCCATGTGGCCACATGAACAAGTGACATTGACTCCAACAGACGAGTTCCTTTTGTGCGGCGGCATTCTCACTGATGTGGTAAGGGTAAAACACACATGCGTATTTGGCTTACAAATCACGAACTGTGCAATTTTTGTGATTCCACAAGTTAAATACTCTTACATTTGCATTTTATTTTTTTAAGAGACAAGGTCTCACTCTGTCACCCAGGCAGGAATGCAGTAGCACAACTGTAGCTCACTGCAACATCTGCCTCAGCCTCCAGAGTAGCTGGGACTAGACACACCACCACTCCCAGCTGCTTTTTGTATTTTTGTAGAGATGGGTTTCTCCATGCTGCCCAGGCTGCTCTCCTGGGCTCAAGGGATCCACCCACCTCAGCCTCCCAAACCGCTGGAATTACAGACATGAGCCACCAAACCTGGCCTTGCATTTGTATTTTAAACTGGCATTACACAAGGAAAAGATAAATGGTAGGCCGGGTGAGGTGGCTCACGCCTGGAATCCAGCACTTTGGGAGGCAGAGGTGGGTGGATCATGAGGTCAGGAGTTCAAGACCAGCCTGGCCAGCATGGTGAAACCCCATCTCTACTAAACATACAAAAATTAGCCGGGCATGGTGGCGGGTGCCTGAAATCCCAGTTACTCGGGAGGCTGAGGCAGAAGAACTGCTTGAACCTGGGAGGTGGAGGTTGCAGTGAACCAAAATCATGCCGCTGTACTCCAGCCTGGGAAACAGAGCGAGATTCTGTCTCAAAAAAACAAAAAAAGGAAAAAAAAGATTAATAGTAACGCATATGGTAATAACTTGTATTTCTAACTTTTTCCTACTTAAAATGATGCTGAGTAGCAACTAAAAATCACCACCACAGTTGGGCGGGAATACGGAACAGAGACAAAGGGTTTGTATGTCAGCAGCTTCAGCTGCATTTTCCCTGCTTTCTGGACGAGGGACCAGGCTTGGCCCTGGCACTCCTTACACGGCTGGCCCTGGCATTCCTGGACTCACACTTGCGGCGGGGGCCTGGGCTCACTTCCGGCCCCCACCGCAGAGCCCCTGAATAACTCAAAGTGTTCAACAAAAGAGAGGCCAGGCTTCAACACAAGGTTAGAATTTTTCTTAGACAAAAAGCATCCCAAACGTGCTGGCTACATGGAATGGTTACCCCACCCCGGAACTGCAGGAGCCATGGCCACAGGGCGCCTCGGTGAGCAGGGACTCCACCACGCTCGCACTGGCAAGGGGACTGGGAGGCAATCTTCTAACTGCCAAAAAAAAAAACAACCCTTCTGGCAGGTGCAGTGTCTCACGCCTGTAATCCCCGCACTTTGGGAGGTCAAGACAAGCAGATAATATGAGGTCAGGAGTTCAAAACCAGCCTGGCAAACTACAAATACAAAAATTAGCCAGGTGTGCTGGCAGGCGCCTGTAATCCCAGCTACTCCAGAGGCTGAGGCACGAGAATCGCTTGAACCCAGGAGGTGGAGGTAGCAGTGAGCCAAGATCACGCCACTGAACTCCAGCCTAGGCCACAGAGTGAGACTCCCATCTTAAAAAACACCTTCCAAAGGAAAAGTCTTAAGCCCATTTGTTAACACCTTCCAAACGCATGTCATAAAGCTGGCTGGCATCAGGGCAGATGGAAATTTACTAGACAGATGGGGACAAGTCCACATGGCCACACCAACTGCCACACGACACCCCCCTCCAACCCAGACTCTTGACCTGGCCACAACTGGCCCAGCCTCCGGATACGCCGGTGGGCCCAAACATGAAATCATGAAACTTTAGCAAGAAGAAACAGGGTTTTTTGTCCTGTCAATTTACAAAATAAAACCACTTATCAATTCCTACCATCAGAAAATCGCGCCAGGTGCATCTATGCTTTTGCATGTGCGGCACCAAAACTGCCTCCACACTGCACTGCAAAGCAGGGGGGGCCCTCGGTGGGAGCACAGACCCCTACTCGCCTCGGTGGGGCCCCCATCATAGGCCAAGGTGGGTCCCAGTGTCCACCTGGCATTCCTACAGCCGGGTCAGCCGTCCACCCCTCCCTGGAGCCCTCCCAGCCACTCAGAGGGCAGGGCAGCCTCACAGGTCGGTGCAGGGCGGGAGAGAGCCGTCACAATAGGCCACTCAGACAGCAGGTCCCCAGGGTCAGCAGCAGCTGGAACTCTATCACCCCCACGCCACTGGGGCAAGCCCACAAGGGAAGGGCCCCTGCCCTCCAGGCTCCTCAGCTGCACCCGCCCTGCTCCACAGCACAGAGACAAATCTCTTCCAGACAATCTCTACATGACACAGAGCCACAGCTGCCCAATCAGGTTTTACGTTTCCATGAGATAACTGTCATAAAAGAGGTCTAAGAACGGCTCTGCCTCTACTGTGCTGGTCCAGGCGGGTCACCGAACCTCAGCAAGCTATTCTCAGGCCACTGCGGGGTGCAACAGGAGGGAACTCAACCCCACAAGGATGTCTCAGCATGGGTCCCAGGGTCAGGGGACTTATAGGCAGACCACCAACCTGAGGAACCCTCTGGAATCACCCGAGAGCCTCGGCCAGTGGAACAGGGAGGACGCCGTGTGAGGACGCCGTGTGGGGACAGGGAGGACGCTGTTTGGGTCCTGGACCTCTCCCAGGGCCAGCCTCTGAGGCCTCTGACGCAGCACCCTCCCTCTTGGGGAGGCCTGTGTGGAAAGGAGATGGACCGCAAGCCCCAGGCATTCAGAGACAGGGAATGACCAGAGAACAGGGTCTCCATGAGGTTGGGGAGGGTCTGGGTCTGGGGAGAAGGCGGCATGCGCCCCGCACCTGCTAACAGGCCTGGCCCGCCATGGGCAGACAGACGGCAGCTCTGGAGGGAGACAAGTGCCTCCCCGGGCCCCGCAGGAACGGGAAGCCACAGTGGCCCCCACCCGCCATCAGGTCAGCTTTGCTGCCTCGTCCTCCGGCCTCCTCCAGCCCCAGCTGACACCCACAATGTTTTCTCACCATGAAAACCTATACAACATGGCACCGGGCCTCAGCCCGAGTGGACAGGTCTCCCCAGCCCTCGGGGCAGCTCAGAGCCAAAGCAGTGCTGCCTGGACTTCCGGCCCCCGGGCAGCATGGCCGTGCACTAGCACCCCACATGCACTTGTAGGGCAGCCCCTGAAGCACCCTGGGCTAGAGGGCCCCTCAGGGCACCCACAGCCACAAGCCTGTCCTAAAGATGGAGACACAGAGCCCAGGCCGAGAAGCCCAGGCCTGCAGTGCCACACCTGAGCAGAGGGAGCCACCCCAGCCCACAGCGGTAGCACCGTGGCTTTGGCCCAGCCCACGTGGCTGCAGGAGGATCACGGGACGAGATCCACCCTAGAGGGCCAACACCGCCCCCAGACCCCGCCCTCAAAAGATGATGCCTCACCTCCTCACCCCATCTTCACAGAGATATACTCCCCAGTTCTTCTGAGGTCCCAGTCCCTGCCCTGTCAACGGGCCTGGACGGGCCCTGGGCCAGCAGCAGGAGCTGTGCGCTGGGGAGATTGGGCGGAGCGCAGCGCAGGATGGGGAGCGGTGTTCCACACTAACTGCGCAGCCCCACCTGGAAGAGGCGTGTCGGCTCCCTCAGTCCCCAGGCTGGGACCCAGGATCCCTGACAATGGTGGTTGCAGGAAGGGGGGCCATTCCCATGGGGTCCTCTCTAGTCGGCCAGGACGCCCGAGTCCCAGAGCCACAGGAGGGCCGTCAAGTGAGGGTCTGAGACCGGCACAGGAGGGATTCACTGAAGTCACTGGGCCTGCACCAGGGTGACAGGTCGGGGGCTCAGGACCAGACCCACCCTTGCAAGTGCCACTAGCAGCATATGCCGGGTGGCAAGGACAGGACCGGAGCCCTGAGAGCCGGTGTCCCTGGAAACCGCTCCTTCACTGGGAGCGCAACCTCCTGTCCTTTTCCTGGGTGGGGTAGAGGGTGACCAGCAGCCCCCACTGGTCTACGAGGGGCCCCCATAGGCTCACGAGGGGCCTATCATGAGGGTGGAGGGCTGAGAGCCAGAGGGGGATGGGGGGCAAGGCTTTCGGTGGTTCGGAGGCCTTGCCCGGGTGCCCCCAAGCCCAAACACCACCCACCGCCCTCTGTGGGACCGAACACCACCCACCGCCCTCTTATGAGACGGGGCTTCCTGTTTAAACATCTCCACCATCGCCTGTCTTCTCAGGCATCTTCAGGTTTCTCTTTAAAAGGTATGCGGTGGGTCAGGGAAACCGAGAAGTGGCCCCTTCCAAGAGCATTCTGAGGGACCTGAATGCCCAGTCACTGCACTTACAGCCACTTACTTCCAGGCCAGGCTTCTCCAATGAGGGTAGGAGCAACCCCTTTGCAAGACGGGGCTGTCAGACTTCCTAGAGAGTGGCTTCAGTGGAAGGGAGACTCAGCAGTTTTGCCCACCCTCGGCCCGTGCTAGTCCTAAATGGCTGAGGAGTGGAGGGTAGGGCTGGGGGTGGGGGCCGATTTAACTCATCTTCTAACAAACCCTATTTTAAAGCCACCGGGTCTCCCACCAGCTGCCTCACTGGATGCCCACACTGGTCTAAACTGAGGAAGAGGCTGGGCGCACAGGCTCGCTTCTGTAATCTCAGTGCTTTGTAAGGCTGAGGTAGAAGGACCGCTTGGGGCCAGGAGGTAGAGCCTGCAGTGAGCCCCAATCATGCCACTGCAGTCCAGCCTGGGTGGCAGAGTGAGACCCCCGTCTCTAATAAAAAGTAAGGAAGAAAGAATGGCTCTGTCTGTGGGGCTGGGCCATGCCTAGTACCTGGGTGGGCAGGAGAAGAGTCTCCCCCACCGGACTCCCCACCTCAGCCCTTCTGCGTCTCACCCACTCTGCTCTCCCCTCTCCTACCCCTCCCCCTGCAGCTGGAGCTGTTGTCAGAGGAGGGGAGGCATTTCCTGTGTCCCCTCCCCCTAATTCCCCTACATTCTTGGCAAGCCCAGAGGAGGCCTGAGAGAACCAGAGAGAGATGGGCGGGAGTGGGCGAGAGGCCGGGAGGGAAGCCAGGCCCCACTACACACAAGACTTGGAGAGCATGGCCAGGAAGGAAACGGGGGAAGGGACGATTCGATGCCCCAGAGGGGCCGGAAGGGGCACCCGCCATCATCAGAGGGGGGTCTCTACTGGGCATGGCCACACCTCTTCCACCCCTCGCCTGCCTCCTCAGGGGTCTAGTAGGCTGCTGTTCTGCAGAGGACACAGAAGAACTGCCAGAGGGAGTCCTGCTCAGAGGAGATGAGGAACAGACCCCTCCAGGGCACGTGGCCAGCCCCAAAGAACTGACTATGCTGTGGCAGCTCAGGCACCCAGTAGTGGTGGACAGGAGGGTGTTGGGGATAAGGTTCAGGTAGGGCCCAGGTGCCTGCGCACCCCCCTCCCAATCCCCTGTGGTGCTGGGACGATGCCGTCTACTGGACCCTGGCATTGAAGTGCCACCTTGATCTTCCTCCCCAGACTGTGAGCTCCAGAGGGCAGGGCAAGGCTGTGGCCGTCGCTCTAGCCAATTGCTCAGGGCCTCGGTGGCTGCTGGGTGCTTGCCTGGACTCTGCCCTCCTGGCTCCTGGGGTCCCAGAGGGGCCTTGATGGGCTGGGCCCTCCACTTTTGCATCACTTGTGGCTCTGCCCTGCTCAGACAGCCATGCCCACAACCAGTGGGGCGTGGAGGCCAGCAGTAGTAGCACGTTGAGACCCAAGGCTTGGAGCAAGGACACCTGGGAATGGGGGACACTGGGCTCCTAAGGACCATACTGTGGCTCCACCCAAAGTGCCTGCCACCAGACCTCGCTCACCTCAGGGCGAAGCAGGCACCCAGCAAGCAGAAGCCACCGGGAGTGGGTGCTCACTTCGTGAGTGCATGTGTGCCCACAGTACTGATGTGTGTGTGCACATGTGCCTGTGGGTGCTGATGAGCACGTGAGTGCATGTGTGTGCCCACGGTGCTGATGTGTGTGTGCACTCCATTTTCACACTGCTGATAAAGACATACCCGAAGAAAAAGAGGTTTAATTGGGCTTACGGTTCCACACGGATGGGGACGCCTCCCGAATCATGGCGGGTGGTGAAAGGCACTTCTCACATGGCGGAGGCAACAAAAAAATCAGGAAAAGCAAAAGCAGAAACCCCATCAGATCTCATAAACTTATTCACTATCACAAGAACAGTAGAGGGAAGAAGGACCGGATGCTTCAATCACCTCCCCTGAGTCCTTCCCCCAACACATGGAAACTCTGGAAGACACAATTCAAGTTGAGATTCGGGTGGGGACACAGCCAAACCGTATCACCATCTCTACTACAAATACAAAACTTAGCCGGCATGGTAGCACGTGCCTGTAATCAGCTATTCAGGAGGCTGAGGCACGAGAATCACTTCAGCCTGGGAGGAGATAGAGTGAGACTCCATCTCCAAAGAAAAAAAGAAGTTTTAAGTTTGAAAGGTTTAAGCAGCCTTTCTTTCCAAACAAACAACGGCTAGCACAGAGAGGAAAGACCCCTTCCTACAGCCCTGAGTGAGGGGACTCCCAGCTCCAGGGCACCGGCCAGCCCAGCTCCCTGCAGCAGCCTCCTGGGTAAGGCCCCATCCCTGTGGGAAGCAGCGCCAGGGCTCATCAACACCCATTACAAATGCATCAGGGGCCAAAGGGGCCCTCGAATTCCAGAACCAAAGAACCCCACAGACGGGCTCCTGAACACGCCGCCAGGAACAGAGCTGCGAGCAGGGGCTTCTCATCAGGGTTCCTAACAGTTTCTCAAATCAGGAACCCGGGGATGGCCACACCTGCGTATTTACAGGGGAGGCCACTGCATCCACTTCTTGGTGGAACACCCCAGGTGGGGGTGCGTGGCCTAGAGTCATCCCCAGCCCCGCACAGTGAGACCTGACCATTTTCTGTTCACAAACAAAAAGCTTCATGCTTTCTCACCACCCGTGCACAAAGCTGTCTCTTGCTTATGGGGTCTCAAACACTCCAGGAGGTAGCCCAGGGCCTCTGGAGGCACAGACACCCTACAGGGCCCTCAGCCCTGGCTCCACCACCCGAGGGCCACAGGCGCTGGTGGCCCAGGGCCAGGAGAGCAGCAGACATGCACTTCCGGCTTGCTGACCTCCCAGAGGGTCCAAGCCAGTCAGGCCGCCCTTCCTTTGGAGATAAATATCAAACCCCAAGTAAATGGCCTCTGAGTGCGGCAGGTGAACTTCTGAGAGCTGGGTGGAGCCAGGAACTCCTGGGATGGCTGGCCACAGCCTGGCACGCTGTCTCTTCACGCGTAGGTAAAAGCAAGTGGAGCTGCAGTGGGGGCCTGGAAGGGAGCCAGGACCACCTCTTTCTGCTAAGTTTGGCTGTGTGAATGGGAGCATCCACAGGCCCTGGGCTAAACCACAAGAAATGTCAGTTCCCGATGTCTTCTCCCTATTGGAGCAACGGCCCCCTGTGAACCAAACGAAAAGACCATCTTGAAAGAGCACAAGGAGAGCGCTCAGTTCTCCACGGCTCTGAAAGGCTGCCTCCCCAGGACCAGCCTGATTCCCCTTCAGGAGCATGGGTCTGTAAGAAGTGCTGCCGGGCAGGAAGGGTAGTCAGAGGACACGGCCAGGACCCAAGGTACACAAGGGGGCCTGCCAAGGACCCTCCCTCCCAGAGCCAGGGGCCAGGTCCAAGGGGCATTTAAAGACAAAGGTTTATGGAAAAACCAAACTCTCCCACATCCCTCCATCCTGCCCCCAGGCCCCAGGGCTCAGGGTCTCAGACAAAGGGCAGAGCAGTCCGCACAGGCCAGGCCACCCAGATCACCTCAGAACACCTAAAGAGCGCTGGAGGCCAGGCCAGCCCCACTGCTCCCTCACCAAGAAGCAAGCAGGAAACCTCCTCCTCCAGTGAGAACCCCAAGCCCTCTGGCAACAAGAAACATAAGAGCCACCAGCAGCACCAAGAAGGAACTCACCTGAGCGGAGCCATAGGCCCCGCCGCTGCTCCGAACACTCAGGGACCTGACACTCCTTCCAAGACAGGATCAGACCAGACCCCACGCACAGATCTTGCCTGGGTCCTCAAGGCCAGCCACCATCTCTAGAAGCTTCTCACATGGGTGCAACAGTCCTCTTAGGGTGGGGGCTCTAGGACAAGCTTGTTCAGCTGGAGAAGCACCTGGCGCCATCCCCATGGCTTGGGTGGGTGAAAGGTGCCCCGCCTCCACCTGCCATCAAGACAGGCTGACACATATGGCCTGGGGCTGCCTGGAAAAACCAGCAGAGAACAAGGAACAGCGAAGGCCCCAAATAATTGGGGTGCCCATGCCCACCCTCATAAGGGTCTCGTCTCCTCTGCTGAGAGCAAGGAGCCGAGAGGGGCCCATGGCAGCCAAGAAAGTGACCAAAGATGACAGGAGCAGAAGCCAGCCTTCCTTGCTCCCTCCCAGAAAGTGGGGTTCCCTCACCCCAAGCCCCACAGCCTGGCCCCCATCATGGCTGCTATTCTCCTAGGGTCCAGCACTGTAGCCACACTGTCCAGAGGCCTCTTCAACTCCCAGCAACCAATTATTATGGGCCAGGTGGCGGCGTCCATCCCACTACAGGGTCCAACCTGGATTTCCACTTCCAGAAACTTGTTGGAGGGATGCATGTGGCCAGGTGTCACTGAGATTTCCCGCCATGGGGCAGGAGTGGACACCACCCAGGTGGTCCCTGGGGAGGACTGACCACCCATACAGCAGAGCACGCACAGTCCCAACTAGGACATGGGCCCTCAGGGGGCCAGCGGACCGAGTGAAAGGCCGTCCCTCACCGCCCTCAGCACCCACGGTGACCTGTACCCCACACAGTGCAGCTGTCATGGGTAGACTCGGCCCGCAAGCCCAGCATCTGGGGACCTGGCTGAGATGCAAAGGGAGGAACGGTGAGCCACCAGCGCCAAGACGTAGAAGGCCCAAGAACTTGCTGGAAGCAAGTATCTGTAAAGGCTGACAAAAAGTTTGTCTTTATTTAACCAATTAAAAAACTGCCACAGAAAAGCGGGCAAAGATCACGAGCAGAGCTCCTCAAAGGGAAAAGGAGCCCAGCCTCGAGGCAAAACCAGCCATTTAGAAAGCACTACTTTCCTGAATCCCCCTTACCTGGAGGTGCCTGTGTCAGTGCCTGCCCACCTGTGGTGTCACCAGACCCCGGGCCAGGTCTGGATCTGGACACGGCCTGCAGGACCTGCACACATGCATCTGGGGGACCAGCGCGTCCATCCTGGTGCTGCCGATCAGGGAGATGCCACCATCTTCTAGCCAGGGCAGTGAGTGAGAGGGTGGCAGGCACTGAGGCATCCCCGCCGCCGCCACCACCCAAGAGCACGTCTGCCCACACGGCCCATCCACGCCCGAGGGCTGCAGAAGCACATGGTCTACAGAACAGACGAGGGGGCCAACGTGTTCTCAAGGCCCACCACGGCCTCAGCCCAAAGGCTGCCCACAAAGTGGCTTCAAAGCCCTGCACCAACATGCTTAGTGTGACACCGGGAGGGGCCGCAGTCACTGTCAGGCCTCCAAGCCGGGTCCACACTCCGGTCGCACACTCGTCACTTCTCTGTGGATGTTCTTACTGCCCACCAGGCCAGTCACCCAACCTCGGGCCACAGCACCTCTGCCCCGGCTCACAAGGCTGGGGAGGACTGCTCCAGGCAGGGTCACAGGCATCCCTGGCTCAAGCTCACTGACGGAGGCACGGCCAGGTCCTCCCATTTCCATCGCAGACAGAACAAGGTATGGCAGCCACCCTGTCCCGCTCTCCCCACACTGGGCCGAGCAGTCCCAGCTCAGTCCTGTGGCTCCCAGTATTGCGGGAGGACTGTCACCCTCTGACTGGGACAGGGACCCCACAGCCGCTGTCCTTCTGCACACACTTCCGAGGATTTCCTGCACAGGCGGGAGGAGGAGGGCCAGGAGAAGCGCAGCACTTGGAGAAGGTAGCATGGCCACGGCCTGGACACCCCCAGGTGGGTCTTGGCCAGCCAAAGACACCCCCTCAGTCTGCTCCCGAGATGGAGGGCCAAATGGCCTCGGAGGCCATCTCAGGAAGAGCCCTGTGATATCTGCACTGAACGCAGGTGGTGCCTGCCAAATGTCCCACGGAGGAGGGGGCATGGCCTGTGTTTTCAGGTGCTCTCTGGAGCCAGTTGATTACTTTTACTACGGCTGGGGCAGTTTCCCTGATTTAAGACCTGAGGTGCCTGCCACCTCCCCCCCACACTCCCTGGAAGCAGCCAGGTGCCGGCCACCCACTGAAGGGCATGAGGGGTGTGTGGGGTGAGGCTCAGTGCATGTGAGAAGTGCCTTCCTCACGGTGAGAACGCCTCATGGTCCCAGGGTCAGCACATGCAGGCAGCGGCCAGGGAGCCGGGAGCCAGACTCCAAGCACTCCTGAGAAAACACCAAGGCCTCAACAGCGAGTCGGGTCTGATCAAACAGGCCACGTTAAGGACACCATCACAAGACGTGGTCGCATTTAAGGAGCACTCAATTACAAGGCAGAAACAGGACCCAGTTCACCCTCCATTATGATTTTTTTAAAGTCACAAAGGGCTTCCCCGAGGCTTGGCAGGAACAGGGCTGGAGTAGCCTGTGGGGGGAGGAGGCCTCCAGACCACAGGGACGCCACTGGCCATCCAGTGCTGCTGGACGTGTGGACCCTGGGCCGGGTGCCTCCCCAACCTCCGACAGAGAGCTCCCGGGGAGGGCTTGGTCCCCTCTTTCTACCACGCTGTTTTGTTTGAGGAGGCAGCACCTCTGGTTTCTATTCACGCTAAACCTGGAAGTCTCCGTGTGTTTTACTTCATTTTTAACGCCGTTTTTAAGCTACTAACACATTTAACCTTGGGAGCTCGGCTCAGACCTTTCAGCTGGTTCTTAATCCCCGGAAAGGCCAGCCCTCGTGGAAGCGTCAGCCCCGCCTGTCTTTGCAGAGGGCAAGAGGTCATGAGAACGTAAGAGACAGCAATAAAAATCTGGGCAGTGACCTTTTGAACCAGCCTCTTTGCAGGGCTCGGGCCTGGAGAGACAGCAAGGTGGCCTGGGGCAGGCAGGGGCCCCCAAGCCCCTCCGCTTGGTGCCCATGCACCTGCCCACAGGAGCAGTGAAAGCAGCAGCCAGTGGCCCAGAGCTTCTCTCCCAGTCCCACTGGCCACCCACTGGCCAGCACCAGGTGCACCTTTAAAAACCACTTTCTGGAAGCATCGCCAGCCAACCCTCCCCAGGGTGTCAACCTCTGGAGCCATCACACAAATGTCAGAGCCTCTTGGCCGCTCAGCAACAGACCCGGACATGGGGTTTGGGGGAGGCCTGCATGAGTACTCAGAGGGTCCCCTTAGGCCACCAGAAGTCCCCCCCACCAGGGGACAAGGGCCACAATCCCCGCCCCGGGGCGGGCCTTCGGAGACAGGCAAGGGGCCCCAGGTGATGGCAGGGCTCAATGGGACAAAGGTTTCCGAGGGGCGAGAGCAGCACAGCACAAAGGCGAGCGTCTGGGGTCAGCCCAGGGCAGGGCGGCCGACACAAAGCCTCTGCCTCGAGCAGCCTGGTGCTGCAGCCCAACCTGCCGGGATCTGAGCGCTTCATCCCCACACGGAGAGTCCGTCTAAGGGACGGGACACTGAATGAGTCTTCATAAAAGGGGCTCCCAGGGCTGACACAAGCCCAGGTGCCACGCAGCCCCATAAGAGGCTCCCATGGGGGACCTCTCCCGGCAGGGGAGGCTGCCTGGGGAGCAGGGCGTCCCCCTGCGACTCCCCCAACACAGCAGACTTCTGAGGGGAGGGCAGCAAGTGTCCTTCAGGGAACAAACGCCTCTGAAGCCATCAGGGAGGATGCAACAGGGCCTGGCTGGGAGGTGGGGGTGCCCAGGCCTCTGCACTTGTCAGGGACTGTCCTGGGACCCTGGGGCCGCCCATCACGAAGAGCCCAGGCTCATGTGCACTCCAACACCCATCAGGAAACCCTGAGTTCTGGGGTGGGCCCAAGAACGCACATCCTCTAAGCCCTGCAGACCCTGTGGTCGCGCCAGGGCCCACCCCAGTCATCCCCGCAGCCCAGGCCCACGGCCAGACACTTGGGGCCGTCAGCTCTGTCCCAGGGAAATTGCCTGGCCTAGTGGTAGGGGCACCTGGTCCAGCCTGGGGTAGCCCAGGATAGGACCAGGCGCCCTCAGGCAGAAGAGGGGTACATGGGACTGTGTCCACCTCCAGGCTGGCCCTCTGCAGAGTCTGGCAAAGGGGCAGCAGGGATGTCCCACGGCCAGATAGCCTTGCCCTCGCCCCCAGTATCTAGAGGAAGGGAAGCGGGAGGGGCCAGCCAGGTCCACCTCCAGTCCCACCTCCAGTCCCTCTGGAGAGCAGGGACGGCCTGAACTTTTCACCTTGGGTTCAGACACCCGGGGAAAGGCCATGAGGTGTCTGCCCGGGAGGCACCAGGAGCGTGGCCTCCTGCGTCGGCAGCCTGTTTCCCCAGCACCCCGAACGCTGCGCACTGCCGGTTTTACAATCGCCAGATGGCAGCCCAGGAACCACAGGCCTCCCATCACCCCGTGACCGCCTGACCTCTCGTAAACGGAACAAAGCCCAGGCCCTGTGGCCACACCCCCAGGCTTGTGAGGGACCAACACAGGGGCTTCAGGTCACCAGGGTGGCGTTCAAGATGGGCACTGTCGAGGGGCTGCCTCGGGCCCTCGCGTCAGGGTGCTGTGACCAGCATCTCTCAGCCCCTACTCCCATACCAGGCCTGGAGGGAGGTGGGAGCTGAAGAGTACCCCCAAGATGACAAGCAGCAGGCCCAGGACTGAACCCAGACCCAGCTCCAGCCGCTGGGCTTGCCTGCCTTGCTCCAGCTCTGGACAGACCACCTCTGCCCGTCTCTTATAGCAAGCTGCAGGCCACACTTCACTGCCTGGCGGTAGGGGACAAGAGACCAGGGCATACCACCCCTGGGCAAAACTCCAACCAGTGGGGGACATCCAGGGGCAGGCAGGCTTGTCCGTCAGCAGCCTGGTGGCAGAACTGCCAGACCCTCGCCAATCACAGGCACCACCAGCCCCACCAGACCCATGCCAGCCACAGGTAATGCCAGACCCAGGCCAATCACAGGCACCACCAGCCCTGCCAGACCCATGCCAGCCACAGGTACTGCCAGACCCACGCCAATCGCAGGCACCACCAGCCCTGCCAGACCCATGCCAGCCACAGGCACCACCAGAACCACACCGCTCTGGTCCAGAGCCCTGAAGCAGCTTCCCGCCAGCCCTGGTCCCAGTGCACAGCCGTGTCCCCACTGTCCCTGGTGCCCAAGGCCGGCTTAACAGCAACCAACAGGGAAGGAAGGAGAAACGTGTCCAAGATCAGCCATGAGGCCAATTCCAAAGTTGGCTTCTGCCCACAAAACAAAGCTCTAGGGCAGCAAAGCTCCTCATCACCCCGAGAACCAGGTGCCACTAGTGTGAGCCTGGAGTAGGGACAGACCCAGCCTACAAAATGGCCTTGCTTCAGGAAAGCCCAAAGACCGCTGAGGACGGACACCTCTGACAGCGGAGCGCATCCTGCAGTGTCCACTTGGTCTACTGGTGACACTGTGTGGGTCCCACAGTGTGGTCACTTTCAAGTCAATGCTCACATCACTGCAAAACCCACTGTCTCTGTCTTACCGGCCCCAGAGCCACCCCGCTGGCTCTCCCCGGGCATGGGCAGAGGCGCCTCCTTTCCGGGGCTGAGGTTACATCAAGATTCAAACAGCCGGGTGCAGTGGCTCACACCTGTCATCCCAACACTTTGGGGGGCTGAAGCAGGAGGATCGCTTGAGCCCAGGGTTCTAGACCAGCCTGGACAACATGATGAGACCCCATCTCTACCCCAAAAATACAAAAAGCCAGACGCAGTGGTGCGTGCCTGTAGTCTCGGCTACTCATGAGGCTGAGGTGAGAGGATCACAGGAACCAACAAGGCTGAGGCTGCAAGACTGTGCCCTGCACTCCAGCCTGGGCAGCAGAGGAGCTGGGCCAGACCTTGCAGAAAGAAAGCAGCAAAGAGGGAGAGAAGGAAAGGAGGAGGGAAGGAAAGGAAAGGGGGAAGAAGAGGAGGAAGAGGAGAAGGAGGGATCAGAATACAGCAGCACAGCAGCTAGGGCTCCCCGGGTGGGGCCAGAAGGCACAGTAGCTGTCCCAACCAGGCCCCGCACCCACTCCTGTCATGGCTTCTCCCTCAGCTGAGCCACGGTCCCTGGGTGCACTGCTCTGCAGCCCTCCCAGGCCAGAGGAAAAATCCAAGCCTCATCCCTCCGTCAAAGCTGAAAATTGGATGAAACCCCCGCCACGGTCGGGAAAAGGGGAACCTGTCAAGCCAGCCAAGAAAATTCACCTCGTCCCAGGACCAGCAAATGTGGCCATGGCTGTCCTGTGGTGACGGCTCCTCCCCAGGCACCCAGACACACTCCCAGGTGGCTTATGAGCCCCAGGGCACCTGGCTCCCGATGAAGAGCAGAGCCCCCTTAACGACTAGCACACAGGGTGGAGCCCGCAGGAAGCACCTGGGCCCCAGGCCGAAGAGCACAAGGATCCCACATCCAGCCAAGGGTGTGAGGTTCAGCCACCCAAGCCCTACCCAGAGCCTGGAGCCCTGAGCCCACTGAGACGGCTGCTCCAGCAGCCCCAAGAGTTGCTTGGGGAGGGGTGAGGAGGCACACTGGGAGCAGCAGGGAGGCAACACCCAGCCCCAGGGACAGGTGACAGCAGCAGCAGCAGGCTTACAGAGCCAGGGCCCTGCCGACAACCCAGGGGCACCTGGTCCAGGGGCACCTGGTCCAGGGCCGACAGTGAGACAGGCAAGCCCGGGCATGGGTGCCAAGCATCTGACCACGGGGGTGGGCACCAGCTCCAGGCAGTGCTGTCGGGAATGCTCTGGCTGGTGGGAACCTGGTTCTAAGAGGGGTGGTGGCAGCCCAGCCACGACCACCACGCCCACCACGCAGGACCTCTCCAGCCTCCCACTGGAGGTGGCCTCGGGTTCAAGCTGTGACCTGGAACCAAAGTGTGACTTTCAAACAAGTTTCACAGGGAACACAAGGCACTCTGGCTCATTTGGAGACCCTACAGACAGCATGACCATGGACCTGTGTCCTGAACAGTCCGGAAGCAGAAAGCCCACACATCAGCCTCACACACCTCAGGACGCCCCGGCTGAGTTTCCCGAAGCCCTAAGGCCGCTACATCCCTGCACTGCCGAGTGCACATCGCCCCCACCGCCGCCCCGTCCCCACAACCAGCCTTTCCAGCTTCCGAGGAGAACAGAGCGCAGCGCTGACCACATGGCCCCTAATGCCCCACTCCCCCAGTGCCCTCGGGCCTGGCCCAATCCCAAAGCTGTCCACCACACCTCCCCCAGTGAAAGGAGGCTCTGGAACAAATGGGGTTTTAAACGTGAAGAGGCTTGCCTCCCGACGGCAGGAGAGGACGCGCGCAGTTGCTGTTGCACTGCTCCGGCCAGAACGGCACCATCAACACACTCCTTCCTAGCTCTTCACAGGCTCAGACTGCCTGGAAATGTCTGCAAACACACCCCAAAACTCAACAGTACCCTGGCTCAAGCTGAATTCTGAGTGGTACTGGGTAGTGCCCTTCCCTGACGGCTGGCCCCAACGCCTGCTCCTGCAGATGTTGCGAAGAGGACACCAAGCTTGTCACGAAACCGGCTGCGCGCTGGCTCGATGCAGTTGCTCGCCTGAATAGTCAAAATCATGGCACTTTGTTCACGATCAATTCCGACTAAAACTGAAAAGGCGGTGATGACGATGTTAACAAAACGAATTTCATGTAGCCAAGATTATTGCAAAAGGAAAACACATCCGCTCACAATGGATGTGCCAGTCAGCACAATTCCAGCGATGCTTTTAAACCTGCTGCCATGGAGCGTGGTTTGCTCACCTTCCTGCCTGAAGTAGAGGCTACCCTGAGAGCCTCCAGGCCCTGCCGTTTCAAAATTTCCAGTTACTTTTGCTCTCTGCTGTCTGAAATTCAGCCCTGAGCAACTTTCTCCCACAACAAGGGCCTCAGCCTGGGGGAAAGCCCCTGAGCTAAGATGACTTGAGCATGGTGACATGTTTTATCTCATTTTTCAAATGGAGCGAATGAAGACAGTGACGAATGAGAGAAGCTGAGAGTCATTCCTCCACCTGGATGCCAGGGCCTTCCTGCAGCCAGTATGAAGTCACAGAGACTCATCACCCTCCTCCCGGGAACAGCCAGAAACCCAGACTAGATAGGAGGCTCATGCCCGTAATCCCAGCACTTTGGGAGGCTGAGGTGGGCGGAACACTTGAGGTCAGGAGTTCGAGACCAGGCTGGCTAACATGCTGAAACCCCATCTCTACTAAAAATTAAAAAAATTATCTGGGCACAGTGGCATGTGCCTATAATCCCAGTTATTTGGGCGGCTGAGGCAGGAGAATCACTTGAACCTGGAGACAGAGGTTGCAGAGAGCCAAGATCGCGCCACTGCACTCCAGCCTGGGTGAAGAGCGAGACTCCATCTCAAAAAAAAAAAAAAAAAAAACTTTTAAGCAAAATTTTAGCAAATAGAACTCAAGAGGCCGGGCACAGTGGCTCACGCCTGTAATCCCAGCACTTTGGGAGGCTGAGGCGGATGGATCACTTGAGTTCAGGGGTTCTGGACCAGCCTGGTCAACATGGTGAAACCCAGTCTCTACTAAAAATACAAAAAATTAGCCAGGTGTGGTGGAGGATACCTGTAATCCCAGCTACTCAGGAGGCTGAGGCAGGAGA
Source organism: Cebus imitator (assembly GCF_001604975.1). NCBI lineage: Eukaryota > Metazoa > Chordata > Mammalia > Primates > Cebidae > Cebus > Cebus imitator. The sequence goes on along the minus strand of NW_016107460.1, from coordinate 4,377,088 downwards.
ATCGATTGAACCTCGGAGGCGGAGGTTACAGTGAGGCAACATCATGCCACTGCCCTCCAGCCTGGGCCACAGAGCGAGACTCCATCTCAAAAAAACCCAAAAAACTCAACAATCTTCTAAAATAATAATACATCATGACTGAAGGGGGGGTTATCTCAGGAATGAAAGATTGGTTTAGCATTCAAGAATCAGTCAATATAATTCATCATTATTAGTAAACCAAAACAGAAAGATACCCACACCGTATTAATAATCTCAATAAATGCAGGAAAAAAAATCTGACAAAATCCAAGATCCCTCCTGAGCAAAGTAAACTAGGAACTGTATTCTAGGGACTTCCTGTGACTAACAAAGGGCACTGGTGAAAACCTAGCCCACAGCATCACAATCAGTGGTGCTGACTGCACGCCTCCCAGCGCAGGAGGAAGGCTGTCTGCCCACCACTCCCATTCAAACTGTCCTGGAAGGACTGGTGGGTGCCTTTAGGGAGGACAAGTGAAAGGGCATCCGGACTGGCAAGGAAGAAGGAAAACTGCTTTTACTGCAAATGACAAGTTCATCTACACAGAAAACCTGAAGGTAACTCAATAAATGCCACTAGAACTAGTGAGTGAGTTTAGCAAAGTTGCAGGCTACAAGATCAACACATGAGAATTTTACTAGCCACTTAAAATCAGTAAACAAATTTTTTTTAAATGCTATTTACAAGACCAAAAAAAAAAAAAAAATTAATAGATAAGTCAGTCTATCTAACTAAATATGCTAAAAACCTGTGCACTAGCCAGGCGCAGTGGCTCACGCCTGTAATCCCAGCGCTTTGGGAGGCCGAGGTGGACAGATCACGAGGTAAGGGGATACCAGCCTGGCCCACATGGTAAAACCCCGTATCTACTAAAAATACAAAAATTAGCTGGGTGTGGTGGCGTGGGCCTGTAATCCCGGCCACTCGGGAGGCTGAGGCAGGACAATCGCTTGAACCTGGAAGTTGGAGATTACAGTGAGCCGAGATCATGCCACTGCATTCCAGTCTGGCAACAGAGCAAGACTCTGTCCCAAAAAAACAAAACAAAACACCTGTGCACTGAAAACTACAAAATATTAAATTAAAAACAACCCAAATAAACAGAGAGCTTTCCATGGGTTGGAAAACTCAAGACTGTTAAGCTGTTTCCAATTTGTCTATGGACTCAATGCAATCCCAATCAAAACTTCACAGAAATTTTCACAGAAATTGACAAACAGGTTCTAAAATTCATATGGAAAAGTGGAAGATCTGGAAGAGCCACAACAGCTCTGAACAAGCACAGGGCTAGAGAGCACGAACATCACCCTGACTTCAAGAATAATTTGAAAGCTACAATAATCCACAACAGCATGGTGTTGCTACACAAAGACAAACAAGTGGACAAGTGAATCCACACCGCACAGCTGATTTCCGGTAAAGGCACAAAGACAATCCAGTAGAGAAATCATCTTGACAACAAACGCCATGAAACAGCTGAACACCCTGGGCAGGGGCATGAACTCAGGTCCACGGCTTGCATCACACACAAAAGTTAACTCAAAACGGATCACAGACCTAAGTATACAACTTAGAGCTACAACATTTCTAGAAAAAAACACGAGATAATCTTTGTGACCTTGAGTTAGGGAAAAGGTTCTCAGCTAGGAAATCGAAGTCCAAACCAAAAGAACAAACTGAGGCTGATGTGGTGGCTCACACCTGTAATCCCAGCACTTTGGGAAGCTGAGGTGGGCATATCACTTGAGTTCGAGTTCGCAACCAGCCTGAGCAACACAGAAACTCTGTCTCTACAAAAAATACAAAAATCAGCCAAGTACAGTGGCGTGCACCTGTAGTCTCAGCTACTCAGGAGGCTGAGGCAGGAGGATGACCTGAGCCTAGGAGGTGGAGGTTGCAGTGAGCCAAGATCATGAGATCCAGACCCTGTCTCCAAACAAAAAAAAAAAGAACTGAAAAACTGGACCCCATAAAAATCTTGCAATTCTACTCTTCAAAAGACACTGCTCAGAAAAAGAAAGCCACGGACAGGGGCAAAGTCTACATAAAGCATCAATGTGAAAAGCTGTGTCCAGAATACATACGGATCTCTCACAAGTCAACAGCAAAACAACAAACTCAATCTAAAATAATTGGCAAAAATCAGAAGGGACATTCTACCAAAGAAGACATATGGCGGCAAATGAGCACAGGAAAAGCCACTCCACACCCTCAGTGATGAGGGCGGCGCAACTGAAGCCACGAGGAGATGCTACCGCAGACCCACCGGAACGCAAACTCCTCAGCCCACCCACCGCGCGCTGGTGAGGACGTGGAGCAGAACGCTCGCTCACTGCTAGTGGGACGCACAACGGTGCAGCCACCTTGGAAGATAGTCTAGCAGTTCCTGAAAGTTAAACATAAGCACAAATACATGATCCAGCCCATTCCACACCTAGGTATCTATCCAAGGAAATAAAGTCGTGTGTCCCTACAACAACTTGTACCCGAATGTTCGCAGCCGCTTTCTTTGTGACAGTCGAGAACTGGAAACACTCCACTCGTTCCAACAGGCAAATGGAAGAACAAACGCGACATCCACGCAGGGGAACACTGCCCAGCACACGCAGCGTGCCGAAGGAGCCCAAAATAATCACGCTGAGGGAAAGAAGCCAGACCAAAAGAAGAACATATTGTAGGATTTCATTTCTACAAAGCTCCAGGGAAGGCAGCTCATCCATAGGCCCGCAAGCAGACTGCCGCAGCCCGGGGAGAAAGCACACGGTGTGGGCAGGAGATGTCCAGGTGACGGGCAGCTTCATCGCCGGGACTGCAGTGAGCGTTTTACATGCATGCATCCAAAGTTACTGAACTGTATGCTTTAAATACATGCAACTTATTATGTGAACTGTACCTCAAAAAATGGTTTTAAAAAGTAACCACACAGCAATCACCCCAACTGCACCCTTTCCATCCCAGGGTTCATTCGTCCTATAGCTTTAAACAACCTCCACAGCCCAAGACAATGGTAAACTGGCGGCATGAGACAACCTAGCCTCTGCTGTTGACCCCAGACACGCCCTTTTTCCTGCTAAAGAGTTTTACAGAAACAGGGCTGAGCTACATTACAACGATTCTTTCTCGAGATCAGGAGCCTGCAAGCGCGTTCCGTAAAGGACCGAGTCGCACGCAGGTTCGTAGGCCACATGGTCTCTCTCACGCCTACTCAGCCACTCTGCAGCTACAGACAGCACCCACGAGGGTGGGCGGGGCCATGCACCGTAACACTTCACCGACAGAAGCAAGCAGGGGGTCCTGGAGGGGCTGCAGCCACCAAGTCATCGGGGAACTTGCTCAAAATGCACATTCTCAGAACCCTACCTCAGACCTGGGAACCCGCAACTGGGGATGAGCCCCACAATGCGTCCTCGGAGAAGCCAGCCCATGATTCCAGAGCTTGGGTTTGAATCACACTGGTCTAGAAAACCGGCCAAGTGATGAGCTGATCTGATTTGAAAGGAACACACCTGAGGCAAATGCTCAAGGGCCAGGCACTGCAGTGCCCGCTCGCAGGTGGGGCCCCAGACACTGCAGAAAAAACCTTACTTCCCCGATCCAGCCACTCATGGGGTGGGCGGTGGGGGGGAGAAAATGACACTCCTGATAAACCTGTTACTCCATTTCCTGACTGACAAGTTTCAACTCTCCAAAAAAAAAAAAAAAAAAAGAACTCTCAAAAGCCTCAGCTGTTTCATGCCATCACAGCACGCCTGCACACCACTGCCCGATCCTCCCTCGGGGCGGTTCGGCCTTGGCATCTAGCATGGGGGCACCTGAGCTGGACCCCCACACACCAGCCAAGACCACCCAACGCTGCACATCCAGGTTTAAAGGCCAGGAATCCCACGCGTGCATCACACACCTCGTCACGAGCTCAAACACCACATTCCAAGAAGGTAACGTCTGGCTGTCCGAAGACTGCTTCAGGTAAAAGTCGCAAATAATCAGTACTGCCATATTTCCCTTTATAAAGTACCTCTTCACACTCTTCTTTGCTCAATGCTTAAAATGCCAACATTTACTTAACATGTTCTCAGGCCGGGCGTGGTGGTTCATGACTGTAATCCCAGCACTTTCGGGGGCGAGGCGTGTGGATTGCCTGAGGTAGGGAGCTCTAGACCATCTGACCCACATGAAGAAACCCTGTCTCTACTAAAAATACAAGATGATCTGGGTGTAACGACACATGCCTATAATCCTAGCTACTCAGGAGGCTGAGGCAGGAGAATCGCTTGAACCCAGGAGGTGGAGGTTGCAGTGAGCTGCGATCGGGCCACTGCACTCCAGCCTGGGCAACAAGAGTGAAACTCAAAAAACTAGTAATTGAATAAAATTTCCCTAAGCTGAAGAAAAAATATCAATCTTAAGTAAAAAAAAGTACAAAAAAAAAAAAAAAGCAAATAAAAATTAAAAATATAAAAATCTTTGCAATTCCAGAGAAACATGTCAAGAAGATATAATAATTCAAAAGCATAATGAGGAAAGAAATGCAGTTTTAAGATGGAAGAGTAACATCGCTTCCACCCCATTCTCCTCTCAAAAAACCGCCAGAAGCCAAGCTCTCAGATGAAGGAGGCATTGTCTGGAGCTCAGGCACACACAGGGCAGGAGGCGGCTGGGAGGAGGCGGCCAGGGGCCAAGCAGCTGCAGAGGCAGACGCCAGGGAGCCACACTCTGGCACAAAGCGCCCCCACGGGAGACGAGGCCTCGCAGAAGCAGGATGGGGGGCTGGTACGCACATCTACATAAGAAAGTCCTCGGGGATCCCAGGTGCCCTCCCCCTGCAGCCACTGGCACATCGGCCTTGAGTGACCAGATGGTCGAGAACGGCCCATGTGGGGAAAGTGCCCCTTTAAAGCCAAGGTCTAAAACCAACCAAAGGAATGCAGAGGAAACCAGCAAGACAAACTGTGAAGAAAAGCATCACATCTGTGCAGCACAGGAAGAAGGTATGGCATTCACAAGTCACAACAGGTGGGAACTTTTACAGAAGAAACAGAGAAAAACAGGACATCTCAGACACAAAAACACAATCATAGAAACTAAAAGTAGCCAACAAAGTGCTGGATGATAAGGCGGAGACCTCCAGAGAGTAACCCTGAGAGGCAAGGAGAGAGCAGGGAGGCCACAGCAACTGAAGCACCAGTGCCTGGAGGGCCAACGTCAGCCCTAGGGATTGCCGGGCAGGAGATGCTTCCGGTGCCATCCTGAAGATCCAGGCACGAGCCTCCTGGTAATGAGGGCCTGGCAAGGGCCCAACAGGCACTAGCACAGTGCCACACAAGCCACCCCAAGGCATCTGACAAGACTACATTCTAGGTGCCAGATCCAAGAGGGGTACTGAAAGCTCCTAAAGGACACAGGTCACATGCCAGAGCCCAAGGGAGATGGCAGGGGACTTCGCCATGGGGACACTGGAGGCAAAACACTGAGGAGAGCCGACAAGCATCCTCCTCCAGCCCGGCACACACGCATGCCCAGTTACCTGGTCAGCCACACAACATCCACAGAACGTGCGCCCAAGCTCCCGACTGCACAGTGCAGTGCGGTCACTCAGATAAAGACGAACTCAGGAGGGGAACCCCCTAGAACCCCACACCAGGAAAATGCACAGAAACACCCGGGACAGGAAGAGGGGGCCAGGTGGCCATCTGCCTCTGGACCACAGAGGGATGGCCAGGGAAGAACGCTGGAGCAAGGACGGAGCAGCCAGAGATCTTGAGAAAACCAAGCAAGGGAGCGAAATACAAGACGACACCAAACTCCAAGAACACACAGTGGAGAGGAAATGACGGCAGGCACGCGACTCCAGGGCAGTGGCACAGACAGGAAATGAAGTAAAGACACAGAGAGGTTCAGACAGGAAATGAGGTCAGGACACAAAGAGTTCCAGACAGGAAGTGAGATCGGGACAAAGAGTGGCTTGGCACAGACAGGAAATGAGGTAAGGACACTGAGAGCTTCAGACAGGAAATGGGGTGAGGACACAGACAGCCCCAAACAGGAAATGAAGTGAGGACACAAAGAGTTCCAGAAAAAAAGTGAGGTCAGGACACAGAGTTCCAGACAGGAAATGGGGTGAGGACACAGAGTGTTCCAGACAGAAAATGAGGTCAGGACACAGAATGTTCCAGACAGGAAATGCCGTCAGGACGGAGAGTGGCACAGACAGGAAATGAGGTCATGACACAGTGTTCCAGATAGGAAATGGGGTGAGGACAGAGAGTGTTCCTGACAGGAAATGAAGTCAGGACACAGTGTTCCAGACAGGAAATGAGGTCAGGACACAGAGAGTTCCAGACAAGAAATGAGGTCAGGACACAGGGTGTTCAACAGGAAATGAGGTCAGGACACATAGTGTTCAATAGAAAATGAGGTCAGGATACAGAGTGCTCGACACCAAATGAGGTCAGCACACAGGATGCTCCAGACAGGAAATGAGGTCATGACACAGTGTTCCAGATAGGAAATAGAGTGAGAACACAGAGTGTTCCCAACAGGAAATGAAGTCAAGACACAGTCTTCCAAACAGGAAATGAGGTCAGGACAAAGAGAGCTCCAGACAGGAAATGAGGTCAGGACAGAGTGCTCCAGACAGGAAATAAGGTCAGGACACAGTGTTCCAGACAGGAAACAGGGTCAGAAGACACCACTGAGTCATATTAATCAGCCCAAAGGATAGATTTATCGAAACTCTAGACACAGTGGTATCAGCACTTGGGGCTTGGCATCAACAGAAGACTATGCAGCAAAAATGGGGAGCGTCCCTGCCTGTGGAAAGTAGGGGAGGACAGGATGGGGATACTGGTTGTCGTCATTCAGCTTTTGGCATGCCATGGTCTCCTTAGCTAAAGATAAGAGACAGGCTGGCGCAGTGGTTCACGCCTATAATCCCGGCACTTTTCGAAGCCAAGGCAGGTGGATCACAAGGTCAAGAGATCAAGACCAGCCTGGCCAATGTGGTGAAACCCAGCCTCTACTAAAAATACAAAACTTAGCTGGGCACGGTGGCACGTACCTGTAGTCCCAGCTACTTGGAAGAACTGAGGAAGGAGAATGACCTGAACCCGGGAGGTGGAGATTGCAATGAGCTGAGATCGTGCCACTACTCTCCAGCCTGGAGACAGAGACAGACTCCATCTCAAAAATAAAAATAAAAAAAGATGCAAGACAAAAGAAAGGCCACATGGTGAGGTGACAGACACTAGAGAGAAGCTTGCCTAACAGGCGCGTGGGGTGTGGCACCAGTCCACATCACGCACCACACGACCGAGAGGTGACATTGTGGGGCAGTGCCCAGCCGCATCCCTTAGAGGCCACCTGCACCCAAGTGTGCAGCACAGGCGTCTGCAGGAAAGAAGTGTTGTCGTGGCTATCTGCAACCTCAGAAACCTCCCAGAGCTCATCTGACCGCGGGGACCCCAGAGGTGTGCGGCAGGGGAGCTGTGCACCTCAAATGCACCTGCCGATGGCCCATGCTGTTCCACCAGCAAATCCCCTGCCTCCCCCCCACCCCCACACACACAGTCACCACAGTCTGGCCGAGACTGTGATAACTTTGGGAACAAAGAGAAGACTAGAATTCAGCTCCTCCCTCCCAGTCCACTTTGCCCCTCCCCAGAGACAGTGGTGACGGCCACAAGACTAGGCACAAGGCCAGGCAGGTAGACCCCGGACAGGCTGACAGCTGGAGGCTGTGTCCTCAATGCACCCAGACTGAATAGCAGTAAATTAAAAGAAAAAGCAGTCCAGCAGACATCCAAGTAGGATCTTGAGCCTTCAGGCAGGGATGGGCGAATCCTAGGGTAAGGCAGATGGGGACATGTCACACTGGAGACTGCAGTGCAGCAGAGTCCCCAGGTACCCTGTGACACGAAGACCCATGGAGAAGAGATGAGCTGAGCCCTCCTGCCCCCTCCCACAGGCACCATGCTCAGGGACTGGCCAGGCCAGCACTCCCACAGGTGCACCAGTAGGCCGTGGCCGCCTCCAGCTCGGACCTTCCAGATTCTTCACAATCAGTGTCTGGAGGGGAACAAGCAGCTCCCATGTGGGCCCAACACCTCAGAGGAGCGGCGCCAATCTCAGCCTCTCATGGTCACTGGAGCCCACCTGGAATGCCTAGAATGACACCTTCTGTCCAAGAGCCACGAGGCAGTGCCGGACAAGCACCCACAGCCCGAACGCCGGCCGCGTGGCCCTCCCCACCACTGTCACACAGCCAGGGTTTCTCAAAGAGCCCGGAGCCCTGGCTCACCTCTGGCTATGAGACGCCTGCCCACAGTCCAGGAACGGCTCCTTCCACAAAGTCAATCACGAGGTGCCAAGCAATCTTTCTCTTAGGAGACGGGCGTCCAGAAGGACCCAGGGCCTTCTCTTCCAGCGGCAGGCACACTGGGGACACCACTCTGGCCCAAGATGTGCACAGACCAGCAGAATGCAACCCTCAGCCAAGCTGGCGTTGATGCCCAGCCCCCACATGCACCTCCCCCACCATCACTGTGGGCTCTCAACCCTGGCCGGCCGTGTGTGCACAACATCCCTGAAGGCCTCGAGCCATGGTCACACCAGGGGATGGGCACCTGCAGCCTCATTCCCAGGGCCTTTGCGGGCAGCAGCCCCAGTCCCATCCTCCACCTGCTCACATTGTTCCTAGCTGTTGGTGCTGGGGGACATGTGGCTCATTTATTAAGTACCCACTTGTTGGGAAGATATCCTCAGGAACAAAAGTAAGGTGGACCTGACAGAGGCCAGCAGCCCTGAGACAGCGTTATGTGCAAGGAGGGCTAAAAGAAACATGAGGCTGCGTATCCTGTCCATTCTGAGGATGACCTGCACTCACAAGCAGCCTGGCTTCTCCCTGGGTTGTAAACAAAGGGATACATCAAAGCTCAGGAAGCCGCCTTCACGGATAACTCCAGACCCAAAGCCTGGGAGCCTCCCAGCTTCTGCCCGCTGGGGCTGGAGCTGGAGGTATCGGCCGGGGTGCTCCGGACTCAGCAGGGAGGCCATGCTACAGGCGGTTCTGGAGTCACACGACAGCTAAAGCAGCTGAACCAAATCGCATTATGAAATACTTACTCCAACTTAGCAATTCTCACTATTTTCTTTTTTTTCAGACAGGGTCTCAGTGCTGTGGTGTCCTCTGGGGTCACTGCAACCTACACCTACCAGATTCAAGCTATTCTCATGCCTCAGCCTCCAGAGTAGCTGAAATTACAGGCACCTGCCACCATGCCCGCCTAATTTAGTATTTTTAGTAGAGACCAGGTCCGGGATGGTCTCAAACTCCTGAGCTCAAGTGACCTGGCCGCCCTGGCCTCCCGAAGCGCTGGAAGTCCAGGCGTGCGCTGCCGCACCGGCCTCGCTTTCTTCTGGTCGCGCTCTGTATCTTCAATCTTCCAGGACGCATTGGGACCATGGGAGGCTCTTCCAGAAGAGCTAGACACCACCCTGGCACTGGCCCTGAGGGAGGAACCTGTACCACAAGCTTGGGGACAGCTGTGAGGATAGCCAGAAAGGCCCATGAGCCAGGGCCCAAGCTGTACCTGCTCTGTCGTCACTGACTGCTGGGCCGCCAGGTTTGTCTTGAGAGAGGAAATCAAGATCCTCAGCAGCTCAGACACACGAAGCCCTCCACAGGTCAACACGCCATGGGCCCTGCAGAGGTAGCAGTAGCAAGTGGGACCCAGGCCCAAGCTGCTTCCCAGGAGGCTGAGAGCAGCCCGGCACCGGGACCAGAGCATGGGGCAGCCTCGCCAGCAGGCACGGCACCCTCCTGGGGCCCAGCAGATCCTCAGTCGAGCCAGTCCACGGCAAGTCTGGTCTTGGGACACAGCCCCCACCCCCACTCAGTTTTTCTCACCTTTCATGGAGCAGCTAAAAATGAATGGACCCGTTTCTTTACAAGACTTTTGAAAACTTAAGGTAGGATAAAGTTTGTTATTAAACTGGAGAAGGGGCAGTTTTCAACCCACCACATCTGAAGGACACCCTCCTGGCCCTCTGCTCCTCCTCCTCCTCCTTGTATCTCTGACCAGGGTGTGCTACAGAGACCTGGCAGGAAACTCCAAGAAGCCTTCCCACAGGTGTGCAGGACACTGGCAAAGACCAGGGTCACTCCCATGTGCCATGGCGCGCCTGGGCACAGCCACTGCCAGGGACAGTGAAATGTCAACTGACACAACAGCTGCGGAGGCCTCCAGAGACAAGGCCAAATAAGCCTGCTCAGCCTCGCTGTGCCCGGAGCCACAGGGCGGGGAGGGAAGCAAGAAAGGGAGAAGCTGTGGGTCTGTGTCACCGGCCACAACCACCAGACCCGGGAAAATGGTCAACATTCACGTGGAAAGAAATATTTTGCCGTTTATTTTTATAGAAAAAGCCAGCGTATACAAACACAACTTCACAGCTGAACCTGTGGACATGTCGCATACACTGGGTTCCACCAGTGACATGGAGCGGGTCCCCCACTGCCTGGCACCAGCCCCCAGATGCTGCCCACACAGAGGCGGTCACCACTGAGCAGGCAAGGGCTCTGCAAGGAAGAGGGGGCGGCTGCAGCTGGGGACAAACCTCAGTGGCCCACACCACCTGCGGACCAGGACAGGCTCAGACACGCCACACGTCACTGCGGTGGGATGTGAGGACACTTGAGGCCCGGGAAAGCCCTGCTGGCTCTGCAGGCTCTGAAAGAAGACATTAGCAGGGCCCGGGCGTGGGGGCAGGGACGGGGCCGGGTGTGGGGACCCAGGCCTGTAATCCAGCACTGTGGGAGCCCCGGCGATAGGACGGCTTAAGCCCCGGAGTTTAAGACCAACCTGGACCACAGAGCAAGACCCCATCTCTACAAAAAATAAATAAAAGGACATCAGCAGATACCGAGACCAGTGAGCAGCCAGGAGCAGGACAACTTGGGCATCAAAGCTGTGACAGAATGGGCAACAGGAACGACTCTGTCCAACCAGGGCCCGCAGCGCTCCTGGATGGCAACGGCAGGCGGGAGAAGGGCGATGCTCCTACCGCAGCAGCAGTGCCAGGAGTGCAGTCAGCATCCGTGCCACCATCCCTAAGACAAGCAGACTCACCAGGGATCCCGGCCCACTGGGAGAAAGTTCATGGGGGCAGGGGACTTTCGGGGTCCAAAGTCCCCCTCGCGGATTACTCATTAATTACCAAGGGAGAGGCTTCCTGAGGAAAGCACAGGCCACTTGCTCCTGAGGCCTCCCACACTTCAGACAGGGCACTGGCCCCCAGGGGCTGCCCCTACCCACTTGCCAGTCTGAGCCCTTCTAATGAGCGGCCAGCTGCCCAGGGCAACAAGTCCCAGAAGAGTCAGCTGAGCCTCCAGGCAGGTCCCAGGCAGCAGCAAACCACTGAAAAGAGCGTGGCAGACGCAGGCTGAGAGTGGCCAGGGGAGCTGGCTTCTCTGACTCTGTCACTGTGTCAGTCACACACCACATCTTACTTTTAGGAATTCAGACTGAGAGCTTAGCAGGAGGACCCCACTGAAACGTTCTTGCAAATGATCAGCAAACAGTTGCAAAAACAGTCATGTGGCGAGCAGCCAGTGCCAGCAGCAGCCGAGCTAAGTGCATCGGGACTCACCACGTCTTCCTGCAACGTCACCGCATGGAGGTATGGTTTCTCAGAATAAAAAGTCCCAAACCAAGGACAGGCAGCAGCCTTGCAAACAGACCACTTCCTGCTCCTCCATCTGCCGTGGACAGTGGCACATCTGGGCAGCAGTGGCCACCCCACACTCGAGGGCACGCCAGGAATGGACATCGGGTTCTGGGACAGCCAAACAGAGTGCAGCACGAGGGCTGCCCAGCACCACCCGGGCTCTCCATTGAGCAGGGAGATGAGCACCTTTAAGATCCGTTGAGCGGTCTCTTTAAAACAGGTGGCCAGGGCTGGGCATGGTGGCTCACACCTACAATCCCAGCACTTTGGGGGACTGAGGCAAGTGGATTACTTGAGGTCTGGAGTTTGAGACAAGCCTGGCCAACATGGCAAAACCCCATCTCTACTAAAAATACAAAAATTAGCCGGGTGGGCACCTGTGATCCCAGCTACTTAGGAAGCTGAGGCAGGAGAATTACTTGAACCTGGAAGGCGCAGGTTGCAGTGAGCCAAGGTCGTGCCACTGTACTCTGGCCTGGGGGATGAAGTGAGACTCCATCTCAGGAAAAAAAAAAAAAAAAAACAGGTGGTCAAAAGCATGCCAACCACAATAGCAGCAAGACACCGAACAAACTCCAGCAATCCGAAGCGTTCTGAACTATCACAAACTCTCTGACTGTAAAAACATCTTTAATTCCAGGTCAACAACCTGGTTCATAATTGACGAATCCAACAAAACCCATGGCCCTGATGACAGGAGGCAGGACAGTGAGGCCCAGGAGGCCCTGATGACAGGAGGCGAGCTGGTCAGAGTGGGGGATGCCGTGAGCTGTCTGTGCTGGCTCTTCCCTTCCCCACACTTCCAGCCCCAACAGCAGCAGGGCAGGAACCAAGCACCTCTCGGCGGGCGCCACTCACTGAGTTGCCCTCATTTCTGGAAACATCTCTCCCCATAAGAATCACCTGGGGTCGGTTTCGGCTCACTCAGACCACCCCACGGGCAAGGGGCCCGCTGTCAGGGACCACTGAAGGCAGAGACACTTGAAAGGGTCCCCCGGCCTTGCTCTCAAACAGCCCTCGGAGTACCGAGGGCTGAGCTGAGAAGTCACTCCCATTGCCGGGCCCCTCCTGGTGGCATGGCTGCACCAGCAGCCAACGACAGGTGCACCCGGCCCACACGCTAGACCTGGAGCCTTGCACGTCCTCAGCCTGTGCTCTCAGGGCTTCCAGGACAGCGATGACCCCCAGCATCTCCATGAATGAGGCAGGGGACACGTGGACCCAACCATAAGGAGACCCAACACGCAGGCCCAGGTCAGACACACCCTGTGTGCCCAATGAGGACGCTGCCATGGAAGCCAGCCTCCACCTCAGAGCCGGCCATCAAGGCAGCAGTGTCAGGTGGCACCAAGGACCAGCAGCTCGACTGCATGTGCCCCAGCCTGACAGCCTCGCCAGCTGCCTCACCCACTCCAGACATTTTGCTAAGCACCTACAGGCATCCATCAGCTGACCAACAGGCTGCTGGCTGTGGGCACAGTCCCTGCACCAGTGCCCAGATGCAGCTCCTGAGATGGCTCCGTGGGACCCAGCTGCCTCTTCCAAACAGGAGAGGGGCCAATGGGAAACTGAGGCCTAGAAAAGTAAAGCAGCCCACACTCACAGAATAAAAAAGGAGCCCAGCCATGCTCCTAAGCCCTAAGCCATGCTCCCTCTCTCACGCTCCTAGAAACTTCCACTTGCCCGAAATCATCAAAAAGTACACTGACCACTATTTGCACAGAGAAGACGAGAGAAGGAAGGACAGTGAGTTCACCAAACCCAGCTGCAGTGACTTTCACTTCACGTGTGGGCAAAGGGAAACCAGCCAGTAGAGCCGGTGCCTGCCAGGGAAGCTGCCCCACGCCTTTCTTTAAACAGCTTAGAGCTCCGCCCGCCTCAGGTCAAAGGCCGCCTGTCCAGGCCTGCCACTGCCAGGCTTACTTTTGAATCCGACCAGGAGCGTCACAGTTGCACTGCTCCAGTGGCACAGGGGCCCCAGCGTTATTTGCAAAACAAAAAGTGAGGACCCTCCACTGGAGAGCCACCCTGCAGCGCCCCTCATTAATATTCAACAGTTAGGACAAAGAGGGACAAAAGAGCAGAGCGGGTCACCAAGCTCTGAACCCACCCCAAGTCTCAGCCTGCTCCTGATTCCAAGATGGGGCCTTTGGAACCAGTAACGGAAATGGCTGCCAGCCAGGTTGCGTCCCGGCAGCCCCAGAGAGAAGACACGCAGTGTGGGCACCGCCTATCCAGGTCAATACAGACCCCAAGACCCCCCCCCCACCAGAACCTGGTGATCTCAGGGCCTGCAAAGGTAGCTAGCTGGCCAGGCCCCTAGGGCTCTGGGGAAGACACGGGGGCTGCTCCAGAAAGTCCCCAAAAGCACCAGGGTCCTTCCACGAACTCGCTAGAGAGGCGCCGGAGCACAAGAGAAGACACGACCTTACCCAGGCCCCCATTATCACCAGCAGAGCCAAACAAGTCAGCACGGGGCTGAGACTGGCCCCAGCCCACAGGCCCTGGTCAAAGAGGCAGGCACGCTGCATCCAAGGGCCATCCCAGCTGCAGGGATATGGCACGTCCAGGGGCAAAGGAAGAAGGCCGAGGTGGGCAGCCAGCAGTCAGGCCCCTTCCCTAAAGGCAGACTGGACTCAGGCCAGATCAGCTGTGTGCTCCCCAAGGGCACCTCTGCGACCCAGGAAAGAGGAAGAGCAAGTCCTGATGCCGAGGGCAGGCCCTGGGGCTCCTCTCCTATTTTCAGGGAAAAGTCAAGGCCAAGCCAGCAGATTGCCCCGAAGGCCCCAAGTGGCTGGGGCAAGGGGGTAGACTTCCCGCCTGGTGGCTGCACTCCAAACCCAGGGAGGCATTCCTAGAGGCTGCCAGGAAAACAGCACCTTGTCCTGGGTCCCCCACACCACCGGCAGCAGGCGATGGGATTCCACAGGGAGGAAGGTGGTGGGCTTGCATGGTGGGAAGTATCATTTTCAGTGAAGCCATCATTTTGCTAAAAGAACTTTCTGCTGGATCTGGCAGGACATAACTTGAGAGAGAGAAGAAAAGAAACTGGAAAAGCAAAATGCAAACAGCCCCCACCCCCACCCCAGACCCTCTCACTGCCCTTCCCAGGCCCCAGGCTGAGGCTGGCCCCTGACCCAGGCCCTTCCCTCTCCGGCTGCACACACCCATGCACACACATGCCCACAGCTCTTGCACAGGCCTCTCAGAAAGCAGCAGCAGCCTGGGCACAGTGGGCAAGGTAAAGGTCCCTGAGGCCCCAGGGCATTCCTCTTTGCTGCCACAGGCCAGGCACACAGCAGACACTCCTTCACGGAACAGCGCCCCGCTCAGGCCTGACTGCCGCACACTCACTCTGAGACTCCCTCCCGCAGTGGCACTCACAGCCCTCGGCCTGGCAGGTCACTGTCATCTCTGCATGGCCCCGGAACCCTTTCCATGAGCACCACCAGTCCCGGCAGAGCCCCTGCCCAGCTTGCACGGGAAGGGCATGGAGTCAGACTCGCAGACAGCACTGCACTGAGGCTCACAGGGCAGCTCCTCTTAGAAAGATGAATCTGGCGCCGAGACACTCCTGCTTCCTGAACCACCACAGCCTCCCTGAGGCAGCCTCCAGCAACAGAGGGAGGAAGAGACCACGGTGCACGCAGCAGACAAACAGGAAACAGAAATTTACAACAAGTGGAACAGGATCACTAACCAGAGTAGATAAAGAACTAGACTGAGCTAAAGCCACACACAACTTGACTCAAAAAGGGACTCAGACATTTCTCGAAGAGAATAAAGATGGCCACTGAGCCACGGAAAATGCTCAACGTGCTAATAATCATCAGGGAAATGAGAACCAAAACCACAACGAGATGCCACCTCACACCCATTAGGACAGCTGCTGTCAGAAACAGAACAAGTACTGGAGAGGATGAGGAGCCTGTTACTCAGCACTGCTGCTGCGGTGGAAAGCCCTGCAGCTGACAGGGCCAGGCGCGGTGGCTCACGCATGGAATCCCAGCACTTTGGGAAGCAGAGGTGGGCGGATCACCTGAGGTCAAGAGTTCAAGACCAGCCTGGCCAACATGGTGAAACCCTGTCTCTACTAAAAATACAGAAATTAGCCGGGCGTGGTGGCGGGCATCTGCAATCCCAGCTACTTGGGAGGCTGAGGCTGGAGAATTGCTTGAGCCCGGGAGGCGAAAGTTGTAGTGAGCTGAGATCAAGCCATCGCACTCCAGCCCCGGTGACAAGAGCGAAACACCGTCTAAAAAAAAAAAAAAAAAAAGAAAAGAAAAGAAAAACAGGGGTTGGGCATGGTGGCTTATACCTGTAATCCCAGCACTTTGGGAGGCCAAGTCGGGATGATCGCTTGAGGCCAGGAGTTAAGAGACCGGCCAGGCCAACATGACAAAACTCCATCTCTATTAAAAATACAAAAACTAGCCAGGCATGGTGGCACGTACCTATAGTCTCAGTCACTCAGGAGGCTGAGGCAGATGAATCACTTGAACCCAGGAGGTGGTGCAGTGAGCCCAGATTGCGCCACCGCCCTGTGGCCTGTGCAACAGAGTGAGACCCCGTCAGGGAGGGAGGGAGGGAGGGAGGGAGGGAGGGAGGGAAAGAGGACAGGGGAGGGGGAATGAAAGAAAGAAAAATAGGGCCAGGTGCAGTGGCTCACGCCTGTAATCCCAACACTCTGGGAGGCAGAGGCAGGTGGGTCGTGTTAAGGTCAAGAGTTCCAGACCAGCCTGGCCAAATAAAAATGTAAAAATTAGCCAGGTGTGGTGGCGCACACCTAGAATCCCAGCTATTCGGGAAGCTGAGGCACAAGAATTGTTTGAGCCCATGAGGCAGAGGGGGCAGTGAGCCGTGATCACACCACTGCACTCCAGCCTGGGCGACAGAGTGAGACCCTGTCTCAAAAATAAGTCAATAAAAATGGAACGACCAATGATCCAGCAATTCCGCTTCTGGGTCTACACCCAGAAGAACCGAAGGCAGGGTCTCCAGAGGTCACTGTGCACCGTGCTCACAGAGCATCATTCACGATGGCTAAGCCGTGGAAGCCACCCAAGTGTCCAAACAAAATCCACCCAGACAACAGCCTGTGATTCGGTCTTAAGGAAGGAGATTCTGACGCAGGCTCCACATGACGCAGCCCGAGGACACGGTGCGGAATGAAATAGGCCGTCAGAAAAGGACCGATCCTGCGTGATTCCACTCAGGAGACCCCTGGGAGTCACCAAACTCAGAGAACAGGAAGCAGAAGGGTGGGTGTCGGGGGCTGGGGAGGCAGAATGGGGAGTGAGTGTTTCATGAGACAGGGGCTGTGTGGGAAGGTGGATGATGGCTGCACGGGTGTAGGGGTGGCGGGGGGTGGGTGGCGGGGGAGTGTGCTTTCTATTTTAGCTGTTCTGTTGTTGGGTGCATATACATTGTTGTTAGATCTTCCTGTTGACTCAACCCTTTTATTGTTCTATAACCATTTTTCTGTCTCTACTAACAGTTTCTGAAGAAAAGTCTATTTCATGTGATACAAACGTAGTCACTGCTGCTTTCTGTTGGTCACCAATGGCATGGGATATCTTTTTCCATTCCTTCACTATCAGCCTGTGTGTTCAACGCTATTGAATGGTACGTGTAACAGTAAACATTACGTCTATTCTGTCACAATAAAAAATGTAATATGCACAAGACAAGTTACAAAAAAAAATTCTAAAACAACAAAATGACCAACCTACCAGAACTCAAAGAAATACAAATTCAACAATGAGATTTTTCACCTTTCAAATTAACAAAGACACTCTATTTTTTTACTTTTAAAGATGGGGTTCCACCATGATGGCCAGGCTGGTCTTGAACTCCTGACCTCAGGTGATCCATCCACTTCAGCCTACCAAAGTGCTAGGATTACAGGCGTGAGCCACTGCGCCCGGCCCAACAAAGACACTCTAAATGACAATCTTTTGTTTGTTTTTAGTTTTTCCTGCTGTCACCCAGGCTGGAGAGCAATGGCACAATCTCAGCTCACTGCAACCTCCACTTCCCAGGCTCAAGCAATTCTCCCACCTCAGGCTCCCAAGTGGCTGGGACTCCAGACACATGCTACCATGCCTAGCTAATTTTTATATCTTTTTAGTAGAGACAGGGTTTCGCCATGTTAGCCAGGCTGGTCTCAAAATCCTGACCTCAGGTGATCCACCTGCCTCGGCCTCCCAAAGTGCTGAGGTTCCAGGTGTGAGCCACCACGCCTGGCCTAAATGACAGAATCTTAAATTCGTCAGGAGGTGGGAAAACGGGCAGCTTCTTAATTCTGTAGACATGTAAACTGCACACCATTCAAAGAAACGTTTTGATAAAACGGCCCTACTTTCTAGGGGAATCTCACAATCTACTGAGGAAATGAGAAATGTGGACAAAGATCTAAGCACAAATAAACTCATCCCACCTGAGCTAACATCCAAAAGCAATCTAGAGAGATGTATTGAGTGTGCATCAGTAAATAAACAGAGTACCCCACAGTCTAGAGAGATGTATTGTGTGTGCATCAGTAAATAAACAGGGTACCCCACAGACAGGGTGCCTCCCCTCTGACCCACCACATCTACAAGAAACTCAGCACATACCTAGCAGCCCATATAGCCGAGAACGCGTTTACAGCCGACAAGACCGATGGACAGGGAGGGCTGGGACGCTTCGGAGGACAGCCTGGCGTGACCATGTGCCCTCTGACCAACCTATTTCCCCCAGTCCCATGCTCCAGACACACCTGCAGCTCACACACCTGCACGCACCATGATATGGCTAACAGCACTCTGCCCACTCGTCCCAAGGCACGAGAACAGCAGGAGCAAAGCTGCACTGTGACAGTGTCAGTGAGCCAGCCGGAGAGACAGGCACTCGGACAGCAGATGCACAGACGTGCACGCTGACAGGCTTCTGCCACAGAGCACAATAGCCAGCTGCAGAAAGGGCAGCCGGGGCACAAGGACAGCGGCCCGAGCACGGCAAGAGGGCAGGGCGGGGATGAAGCAGGCGGTCCTGCTCGAGTGCATCACCTCGTCCAGCCCACGTGCGTCACAAAGCTTGTGTGAGATGTTTGCACTAACATGTGCCCTGAAGCATCTCTTGCGATAACAAAACACAGCACGTGCCCTAGACACTAAATAAGTTCCAGAACCCTGAATTTCAATAATCCAAAATACCACAGGGCTGGCCCAAAAAGGCACCAGGCACCCAAGGGCACTGATATCCCAAAGGCACTGGGCGGAGCATGCCAGGCAGGGAACCGCGTTCCCGTGTCCTTGTGATAAACCAAGAACAACTCTGCCCTCACCCAAGTCTGGATTTGCCTTTTATACCCTTCTGTGCTATGTGAATACCGTGCTGATGTGTTTTCCGCTTATTTCCTACAAGAATGTCACAATGATATTCCTACAGAAAACAGTCACACAAATACTTGTTATGCCTCATTCAGGGAAAAGGGCAGACCATAGTGCATAAAGAGAAAAATCCAATTAAGAAAAATACTTTCAGGCCAGGAGTGGTAGCTCACAGCACTTTGGGAGGCTGAGGCGGGAGGATCACTTGAGCCCAGGAGTTCCAGGCCAGTCTGGGCAACATACGAAGACCACATCTCTAAAATTTAAAACAAAACAAAACAAAACCCCAGCCAGACGTGGTGGCACTCTCCTGTAGTCCCAGCTACTCGGGAGCTGAGGCAGGAAGATCACTTGAGCCCAAGAGGTTGAAGCTGCAGTGAGCTGGGGTCACACCACCGCGCTCCAGCACAGATAACAGGGCGAGACCCCGTCTCCAAAAATAAGAGAAAGAAAAATCTTTCCGTCAATGTGGCAGAGATTATAGTGAGGGCAGTGACACGCACTCCTCAGCAGGGCCAGAAGGGGCCACGGTCAGCACCCTGGCTTCCCACGTTTCCAGCAGAAGAGCCGTGGTGCATTCCCAACTCTCCCGACATGTGAAGACAGGACACTGTACTTCTCCCCAACCCCCAGGAACAGAGAGAAGGGGTCACCCTCTGCATTCTTCTTCACTGTTCTGAGGTTCTCTGATAAGCACATACCAATTGCTACTCTGATTATTCTCCTGATTAGACATGCATCGAAAAACGTTCACATACATTTACAGAGGCTGGACATTAGCGGCTGGGGGCCGCGCTGAGGGGCACATCACGTGAGGCAGGTCCCCAACAGCCTCCAGGTGAGGAGGCTGGCCCTCCTCCCACCCGCCCTGCTCTCTTCCAGCCTGCTGCCTCTCAGCACAGCCCCTTACAGCACCATACACACTCACACAGGCACACGAGCGCGCACATAGAGGCATGCAGGAAGACCCTCCCATTGAACGCGCTGCTGTCCCTGGGTCCCAAACAGCAGCAGAAGAGCCCTTCTGAGACAGGAGGGACCGGAACATGGGCTGGGGTCCAGAAATTCCCCTTCACTTCGTTAGACAAGTTAATGGGTCATGGTTATCGTTCTTGACAATTCCATATTCCTTATGTGTAGACAGTGAAACGCTTCAATGTGAAATAAGATGATGCCTGGGATTTGCTTTAAAAAATTACAGTCCTTCCCCCTCAAAACAGGAGCAGGAAGTTGGATGAAACAAAATGAGTGAGATGTGGATAACTGGTGGCCGGGACACATGGGGTGCCCTGAGCTAATCTCTCCACGTCAGTGAAAGCTGGAAATTTTCCACACAGGACGGCACTTTTAAGTCCACAGACATATTTAAGCCACAAGTTCATAACGACAGCAAAAAGAGAAGTGTTCCCTGCTGGTCCCGCAGACAAGTGTGAGGGGACCCTGGGCCCTCTGTGCCCTGGGGTGAAGTGGGGGACCCCACAGGGACCCGCGTTCCAGGCCCACAGTGTTCTGGGCTTCCTCTCCCACATGCCAACGTTGAGGCAGAAAACAGCAAAGGCCAGGGATGCGGGGTGACCACTGAGCTCCCGCAAAGCCCTCGCCTGCAGCTCCAGTGTGAGCCCTGCACTGCCCACCAAAGCTCACCCAGAGTGCCCAGGACGTCTCAGGGTCTGGGCACAGACAAGGAGCCTTGGGGGGGAGGGAAGGGGCTGTTTCCCTAGAAGGGCCAGAGGACTGTGGATGGCCCCACACAGGGCAGCACAGGTTTTCCTGAGAGCTGTGGCTTCCTGCACCTCTGACCTGACTCCTGGACCACAGGACGCTGCACTTCTCCCCGTCCCACCAAGGGCGAAGTCTGCCTCAAGGGGCGGCGTGGGGTCCGTGTCCGTGCCACCGCTCCCCTAGATCTACAACTGTCTGTGTCCTCCTAACAAGGACAGCGCATGACTTCTAAGAACCCCAGGTTTTCTTGTTACTGCCACACGGTTACTTCGGGCTAAAGACAACCCTGCTTCTTCAAATCCACTTGATTTCTTCTTCTGGGCGCCTTAGTGGAACCAGAAACCCCTGCCCGGCAGTCCCAGCCCCACAGCCTTGCCCCCCCGCCCCGCAGTCACCGCCCAGACATCCTCCTGGGGCCGGGCAACACTATGGACAGCACACAGCTTGCCGCCAACGCACTCCTGGCAATCTAGAGTCCCAGACACAGTCCTGCCCGTGGCCAGACCAGCCTGGCCCACATTTCTCCAGGCTGCTCCAAGGCTCCTGCCCCTCCCTCATTCCTCCAGGCCCAGGCCACCCTCCTCCCTGGCCTCTCTGCCTATGGCTTCCCACCCCCACCAGTGCCGCTTTCCCAGGCCTGTGGCCATTTCACCCTCCCAGAGGCCTCCTTGGCCAAGGTCCTAGAAAGTGGAGCAGAGCCTGAAGGACAGCAGCCCCCGTGGTGGGGGCCGCCCTGCGGGGTCCTGGCCGCCACCATCAGACCCTGGGGCCACACCTCACTCAGCAAACCAGGACAAGAGACCCCACAGACGCTCCTGAGAGAAAACAGATCCTCCTTTATCTAGAGTCCGTTAAACACCAAAGAAGTCACAACACAATAATGACGTTGAATGGGAAGATCCCATCTACACTAGAGGCATACAGCTCAGGCCGGGAACTGAATGGGATGGGGGCACCGAAGCCACATGGACCCCCACAGGATGCAGCCGTAGCAGCAGTGGGGAACAGAAGCAAACCCAAACCCATCGGAAGGGGCCAGCCTCACCCCCCGCCCAGGCACACCAGGATGCCCTGGAGGGTGGATGAGCCTGGACACAGGCCTCACCCAGTTCAGGAGCCGAGGAAGCTGCTCTGGGAAGCCTCTCACCAGCAGGAAAGACTTCAAGGTGAGTTCCAGTTCTCCTACTGCAAGCACAAGGCCTGCGCCAGCCCCAGCACCACCAGCAAGCCACCACCAGGACAGGCCCCCGTCACCAGGGTTCTGTGATCCCCAGCACGTGAGCCCAACCAGGTCGAAACCCTTCCTGACTCCATGCAGGTACACGGTGTGTCCCCGGACACGGACGCCGCCTTGGCTGCTGGACCCACATGGGGAAGAAGGTTCGCCCCGTTTCCCCAACAGGAGCCCAAGACCACGGGCCAAGGCAGGTCCCCAGCCCCCAGCCAATGACAAGGAGACACCGAGTGCAGCTTGACTCCACGAGTCGCACAGAGGCGACCCAGGAGTTTACCTTGTTTTCACAGTTTAAAGAGCTTTATAAATTAAGACGAAACCCACTAGGGTCAGGCAAGCTGGGCGACACTCACGGCATCCAAGAATGTTAGCAAAAATCACAGTTTTGATAGTTCTGCAAAAAAAAACTTAGCAAATTTACAACAAAACTGTCAAGTAATTAAGGCAAGGCACTTCACACATGAACTTAAACTGCTAATTAAAATCCCCTCGCTTAATTGACTACATTTGCATATCATTCAGCTTGGGAGTATAATTTTTTTAATGGTTTGGGCAACAGGGTTGTAGCCAGGAAGTGGGGCGGCAGCAGGTGAGGCAGAGTGAAGGCGCTGCCCGCGGCACATCCAGGGCACCAGCCAGGTGGCCGGGGGCTGCACCAGGCCGGGTCCCCTCCTCCCTCCAGGTCCACACGGGAGTCCAGGGAGGAAGCAGTGGGGATCTCACAGACGTCACGCCAGCTGTGGAGATCCTGGGCGTCCCTAACGCAGAAAGCAGCCTGGGCAGGCTCCAGTGCAGGCACACAGAACACCTCCCTCTCCAAGGCCCAGCCTCAGGGGCCTTAGCACAAGGACAGCAGAAAGGAGAGGAGACAGCAGGCCTTCTGCAGCCTTACCAGCACGGAGGCCTGGTGTGGGCCAGCCCGCTGACAGCCACTCGGCGACTGCTAGCCCACAGGACACAGGTGGCAGCGCAGGTGGCCTCGGTGGAGGCGCACACCTTCAGCAGCACACACGCAGTGTTCAGAGCTCCGCGGAGGGTGGCTGAGCTGCCCAGTCCTGTGTGCAGCTCCTCCCACCCGGACCAGGGGTCAGAGCCCAACCCCCATGCTCACCCTCACCAGACAGGCAGGAGTCACTTGCTCTGGGGTCCCAGGCTCCTGCTACCTCTGCAGAGGGCTATCTCGAGGCTGTGAGTGCCCAGCCCCCATCCTCAGGGGTCAGAGCCTGTCGGGGCCAGGGAGGCCTGACCAGGCCAGGGAGGCAGAGCACCCTGTGCCCAGAGGCCCCACCAGCACCATGGCAGGCCTGTCCTGGGTACCGTGCAGGTCCACGCAGGGCCACCAACCCTCCAGGGCAGCACATGAACAGCATGTCTAGGACAAAGAGGCCCAGCTTGGCCCAGTCGTCTGGGGAACCATAACAAAAGAGGGCCACAGGCAGCTGGAGCTGCCATCCATGGCCACGTGGAGGCTCCCAGGCCAAGGGAGCCTGAAGGGAGGCACGGAGACAAACTGCTCCCCAAGAAGGCCTCAAGTTCTCTGCGCACAAGCAGTGAGGCCTAACTGCTCTCAGACAGACCTCTCGGGGCTAGCCAGGGAGGGAGGGAGCCAGGGATGCCTGCCCTGGAGCTGCCTGGACTGTGGGCAGCCACACCAGGCGGGGATCCAGGACTGCCCAGCCTAGCGCCTGGCACAGAGAAGCCCTTGACAGCACCAGGTGCGAGGGCACAGGGAGAGACGCCCACCATGCAGGGGTGATCAGCCTCTCAAGGCCCATTCGACTCCTTAAGTAACCCGTCCTGGGAGGGTCAAATGGGCAACCTCAGGCGGCCCACAGAAGACGCCAGCCTCCCACGGTCCTCAGGGCTGAGGCGTTCACATGTTCTGCAGGACAAGCTCAGCACCCAGTCAAGCCTGGCCTGCACGCTAAGGAGGGTCACATTCCCTCAACAGGGCAGGAAGGACCCAACCTACAGGTCTTACTTCCAAAAAAAAGAAACCAAGAGCATTTCTGCTTCTGGGCAAAGGTGCATGCCCCGTAGTAAAAGCAAGAATGTTTCCATGTTATTTTAAGGGTGAGAGCCTGCGTCAGACTCTGCAACATCTGTGCACCCAATGGGCCTCCTCTCAACAGCTGGACCAGCGGTTCCCAGCAGGGAACACCCCAGCCAGGGCAGAGGGAGAGCGGTCTGCAGGCTGACAGCCGCTTCTCATTCTCATCACTTACAGGTTCACTCCTGGGCAGAAGAAAACAACGTAATTAGCTAAGACACCTGACTCTGCTCGCATCTGGTCTTCTCTGTAGAAGAAGAGTGACATCAAATGAAGCCGCCGGCACAACCATGGCTCTCAGGAGCTACAGCAGCCCAGGAGCACCGCGGGGAGCACCTGAGCCACTCCAGATACAGGCAGGGCACAGATGGAAAGATAGACGCAGCGCCAGTGCCGCTGGACACCTGCTGGGTGCTCCCCAACCTCCCACGGCCCCTCACCCACTCCTGACACACTTCCTGGTAAAGACAGCCAGTCCCCAGGTGCCCCGATCACAGCACAAGAGCTGTCATGGAGTCACCGTCACCTCACACATGGTCACCTCACACATGCAGCTCCTCCGGGGTCGGATCAGGCTGGGAAGGGCCACACAACAGCCCAGTCAGTGCCCTGGGTCCTGGAGTGGAACCCTTAGGACAGGGACAGAGCCTCTGGTGTAGGTGGCACCATCCCCTGCTACCCATGTCCACCTGAGGCCACCAGCCTGAGCTGCGTTTCTCTGACACAAGCAGCACCGTGGGAGCTGCAGGAAGCCTAGAACAGGAGTTGCTTCCTTCTCAGGCAGCCGCCAAGGCCCCAGCGGAAGCCCGGTAGTCGAGGCAGAGCTGAGAGCTGGGAGGAGCATCAGCGCGCAGCCTCACCAGCCAAGGGTAGCACTCCAGCACCTCCCAAGCCCTCAACATGGACCCAGGGTACAAGTGGTCCCACGTCAGAAGACAGTGAACCAATTTCTTCGAACGGTGAAACAATGACCAGGCGCCGTGGCTCGCCTGTAATCTCAGCGGTCCAGGAGGCCTAGGGGGTCGGATCACAAGGTCAGGAGATTGAGACCATCCTGGCCAATATGGTAAAAAACCCTGTCTCTACTAAAATACAAAAAATTAACCAGGTGTGGTGGCGCATGCCTACAGTCCCAGCTACTCAGGAGGCTGAGGCAGGGGAATCACTGGAACCGAGGAGGCGGAGGTTGCAGTGAGCTGAGATCACACCACTGTACTCCAGCCTGGCGACAGAGGAAGACTCCATCCATCTCAAAAAAAAAAAAAAAAGGGGGGGGGGCACAGTGACAGAAGAAACAGCATTCCCCTTCTAGCCAGAGAACGGAGCTGCCAATAACGTTATCCTGACTACCGGGGCCTGCAGAGCTCCAGTCATTCAGTGAGTTACTGAATCTGGTCCCCAAACTGGGGACCCAGACGTGACCAGGCCACTCCCCCCATCCTAACCCCTGAGGCTGACAAAACCACCACACACACGACGACCCCCACGGCCAGTGAGACAAGGCCCCCAGCAGAGGCAGCCCGAGCAGGCCCGACCAGGGCTGGGTGTGCCACCGACTCGGCCCTGCAGCTGCAGCACCGCCAGAGCACTCCTTCCATATTTATGAGTCAAAAAAGAAAATCAGGGACGACATCAACGCGCACCAAACAGAATCGCAGCCATTTCCCAGGCTCCCGCCAAGATGCCTCTCAAAGTCCCCTTTATCCATTTCCCCCCAAACAAAAGACAGGAGCATTACTCAAAGGAACAAGCACTTTAAGCAAAGGCCTACGAGACACAGGCTGAGGGCCACAGGCGCCAGGCGCCACCACGCCACCTCCAGGCCACGGCCAGCACAGGTGCTCGGTCCATCTGGTCCTAGTCTGCATTTTACTATTGTCCCCACAATCTCATTTAAAATTCACAAGAGTCCTGGTCCTTCATTTTCATACATAAGCAGGCTCATGTGGCGGCATGTCCCAGAGCTGAAGGCTCCCTGGGCCCCGCAGATAGGCCACCCCAGCAAGGCAGCCTGGAAAAATATCAAGTACCGCACAGAGAAACCAACACGCAGGCTCCGGGAAGCGGGGCCCTTCTGGAACTCTGTCTCATATTCACAAAGCAGCAGCACCTACGAACAATCACTTCTCATGGCCCCCAGGCCCCGAGGGGAGCCAGAGCTTCCTAAGGGTCATCCAGCATAGCACCTAGTCTGCAGAGGGCAACCAGGCCTCGAGAGGTCAGGTGGGATGGCCAGAGGTGACTCCTCCATCCCACCAGCCCCTGGGATGCCTTCTGTGGCAGGACCCACTCCAGGGCCAGGGACGGTGGCTCATGCCTGTAATCCTAGCACTTTGGGAGGCAGAGGCAGGCAGATCACTTGAGGTCAGGAGCTCCAGACCAGCTTGACCAACATGGTAAAACCCCATCTCTACAAAAAATACAAAAAAATTAGCTGGGCATGGTGGCACACATCTGCAATCCCACCTACACAGGAGGCTGAGGCAGGAGAATCCCTTGAACCCAAGAGACAGAGACTGCAGTGAGCTGAGATTGTACCACTGCACTCCAGCCTGGGCAAGAGAGACTGTCTCAAAAAAAAAAAAAAAAACCCCACTCCAGACCACAAGGGTGACAGCCAGGGCAGGGCAGGAAGGAGCCACCCTACCGCCTGCTCTGGCACTAGGGGGCCAGGTATAAAGAGCTGGTCCCCAGGCCACGCCCCACTCCATGACCCCCTGGCCTGGTGACCACTGGTCAGGAGGGAAGAGCCCTTGAGAATGAGAGCGGGCCTCTTTTCCAGCTCTCCCAGATATTAGGGAAATAATTCAGCCTCTGTATTTTGACTCAAAACAAAGAAACTTTTAAAAAACATTTCAGTTGAAACTTGCATAATTTTTCCAGTGGAGAAATTCTCCCTCAACTTTCGCAATCCTTAGAAAGAGACACACTATTGCCACAGAGCCCGGCCCTGGCGTGGACACCTCCTGCCAGACGGTCAGGGCCCAGGCCCCGGAACCGCCGCCTCCCCTCTGGAGGCCCTACCAGTGGTGAAGACCTAACCTGTGCTGGAGCTGCAGCCCCACAACCCGAGAGACTCCGGGGCGGGGTTCGGCTCACACTTACCCCAGACTTCCGCGCTCCATATCCTGTCTACCATCACCCGGAGACTCAGACAGACAGACGTTGCACAAATCAGCCACAGAGACGGCTGAGAAACAAGATGCTGACAGAGGGCTCCCCGCCTTACACCATGACCCTGCTGCCCCAGAAGGCAAGGGACCCAGCCCAGATCCCAGAGGGGTCCCAAACAGATGGACAACAGAGTGTGTCGGGAAATGACCACCAGGCTCTGCTTCCTGCAGGAGCCACCAGGGACAGCCACCCATGCTCTCCCCGGTCCATGCACAGCTGCCCAGGGTGGGCTGCAGTCAACAACCACTGTCGAGCTGCTGTTACCCCCACTTGAGAAGACCCAGCAGCCGGCCTTCTTTCCAGAACCTTCAACTGGGGGGCAGACCAGCCCAAACCTGCAGACCCTGGCTTTCTGCACATGGACCAGGGCCTGGCCCAAGACCACATGAAATCCCACAAAAAGCTGGAGAACAACACTCGCAACAAACACATTCTTCCCAAGGAAGCCAGCGGACAGGGGGACAGATGGCCCCCGAAGCGTCCTCCAGACCTGAGGGTGTTTGGGAGACCACAGCCCAAAACCCACACGGCCGCTGCGCTGAGTGAGCGGCATCCCAAAACCAACTCCTGATGCTGTCCCTGCCTGTGAGCGGCTCATCTTAAACAAGCAAAACACAACTGCCTCCCAGAGGGTGTCTGAGCCTGGCACCCCTGCCAGGCCTGTACACTATGAGTGCTCACTCCCAGAACAGGCCTCAAGACTCCAAGCTTCCAAGCCTGACCACCCGGCTGGGTACCTGCCTGAGGAAACACAGCCTAGGACTGGGGCACCCACGTGGTGACATGGGTCAAAAGGCCTGGCATGAGGGACCAGAAAACCCATGTCGCGGACCCTCTACTGCAGTGCAGAGTTTCCTTCCCAACCAAGCGACCCTCAGCCCACAGCCCACTAAGACCCACACCAGCCCACACAGAACAAAGGCAAGCCAGCCTGAGAGACCCCTGGGAACCTGGGCATCTGCAGGACAGAACGACAACACTCCCACATGGCCCTGATTCTTCAGTCACGTGTCAATGAGGAGCCGCCTCTCACCGGGGGGCCCACTGCCCCTTGGAGCAAGATCCTCCTGTGGCCCAAGGGAGGCACCGCATCACCCTATCATCAGCCCGCACGGAAAGCGCTTGGTCTGAGCACGACGTTCTGTGGGACAAGGGGCCATGTCCCAGGCAGCAGGTCAAGCTGCAGCCTCAAACTGCCACATTCTGTCACCCTGACAGCCATCTATACAGACAAAAGGACGAAGTCCAATTGAGGCCTACAGCTATCAGACAGCCTGAAATGAAAGGGGGAGCCGACCGGAAAGGAGAAAGGGGTGGGAGCAGGGAAGGCGGAAGCTCCCCGTCTCTTGGCCAAGGGCTCTCAGCGGCACAATGACTGATCTGTGCCCGTCGAAACATACAAGCCCAAGATCAAACAGTCAACCCCCGTTTACACTGAGACAGAGAGGGTAAGCAACTGGTCCAAGGTCATAAAGCCAGTGTGGGACTGAGAGGGGAGGTGAGACACTCTCCCCCCAACACGCCCAACAAAGATGGCAGCTCCAGGGTCCTGGAGAGAGGTCTTGCTAAGCAGTCACACAGCCCACACGGTCTTCCAAGATACAGCAGCGAGAAGCTGGCGAGACCTGACAACCACTGGACCGAAGCGGAGGCCTCCTCTGCACCCCCACGATAGGAGGGGACACTGGAGGAAGACTCAGCCCCTCACACTGTCACTGTGTTGCTGACAGGCCAGGGTCTCAGACACAGCTGCCCTCACACAGGGTTTCCAAGGCGAAAGGGCAGCCCCGCCTCCCACCGTTTGGGACCCAAGAACATCACTGCCCTCTTCCACCTTGCATCATGGGTAGCAGAGTGGCGCTGACCCAGCCCACTCGCTTGGGCAGGAGACCCAGCCCCACCTGGCCAAACACCTGAAAGGCAATTCTGCTCCCTCCCGCTCCGCAGAGGCCAAAGGCCCTCTGGGAGGAGCAGCCCCTGCAAGGAGTTCCAGTACATTCTTTGTTCCTTCTGCCCTCATCCTCAGCACATCAAAAGTATTAAAATAAGCTACAAAGGAAGTGAAGAAATCAAAACATATCCCAAGAATAAGCTGTCAAGATGTGAGTGGGAGGAGCAAAGGGCAGCCAGCTAGGGTGAGGGCGGGGCCTCCCAGGCCACTCCCTCTAGGACAAGCAGGGTCTGGGCACCGTGGGTCCACGCCCCCCAGACCACACTCCCCTTCTCCTGTGTCGCCCCTACGCACACACACACGCAGACGGCTGTCCTGGGGAAACTTCAGGGGACCCTGCAGCCCAGATCTCCCAACCACACAGTCACAGAGCCCACGGAGCAGGCACTGAGCAAGGGCAGAGTCCCTAGGCGCCATCCCTTGTCAGGAACACGGGGCAGGAGGCGACACGGACAGGGTAGGTGCCCCACCCCCAGGAGCATAAGGAAACCCCACAAGAGCTGGGGAACATGCAGGGAGCCAGGAGGAGGCCACCACTGCCAGGGCCGGGCTGTGGCCACCACTCAGGCCTGGAGACGCCGGGCGCTCAGACTCAGCATATCTTCGTCATGGCCTGGGAATTGCTTTTTAATTGGAAAATGAGATTTCAGAGCAGTGCTAGAGAAGACTTCAAAAGGGAAAGGTGGCTTGGAACCATCCACTGAGAATGACCAGGGGAAAGCCTGTCTGGCGCGTCTCTATGGTGGCCTGAGGACCCCGGCGCTTACAACCACAGCGCCTGCCACAGGGAGGGAGCAGCTGGGTGACCTGGGCCCTGCTGGCCCCCCAGCAAAGCTCAGGAAGACACACAGACCACAAGCACACACATGACCCACAGTCGGACAAAAACAGACACACCCTGCTCAGCCAAGAGTCTCTGCCTGCGGCTCGAGACAGTGACGTGAGTGTGCCCCAGCAGCTCAGGCCGTGGCCACAGGTGACCCACTCCGCAGCCTGCCTGAGCCCACCACAATCCCCCCGACACGTGGCTTCCCCCAGCCACAGGCACTAGCGAGGGTGGACCACTCCAAACAGAACGGCCCGCAGCCCACAGGGAGCGCCATCACGCCCACCCCAGCCAACTCCCCGTGTGACATGAAAGGCCTCAGCCTGCTGGGTCTGTCAGCAGCCCTGCCAGGAGCATCCTTCCCCAGCCCACAGGTCTGCAGGCAGCTGCACCTAAGCCCTGGCCTGGCAGGGCCAGAGCGCCTCTGAACACGCAGGCGCACACACACACTCTCCACAGCCCCCTCCTAGCAGAGGCGACAGTCCCTCGCTTCCATCCACAGCCCCTCCTCCCCACGATCTGACACTCTGCTGGAGGGCCGCCCAGAGAAAACCGGGCTGGAGCATCTATTCACAGATTTCGAAAAAAAAGTTTGATGCAATAGCTGAATTAATTAGGCCTCCCAAGAATAGCTGAGCCAATGCAGCATTCTGTGTGTGCAGTTTAATAAGCCTGGATATTTAAAAAAAAGTTACAAATGCTTGGCGAGGTATGCAACGGAAAGTTCCTGAGGACCCCACTGGGTAATGTCGGTGCCGCCGCGTGGCCTGGGAGCTGCCCACGCTGGATCCCACAGACCCTCCAACTGGCAAACAACAAAGCTGGGCCGACAGCCTCCCTCCCCGGCGTGTCCCTCTCTGCGTTTCAGAGGGAGAGAAGGAAACGGGTGAGTCCAAAACAAATCGCAAGCAGCCAGGAACTCCAGCACTCGGGCCCAGGAGCCTGCTGACCAGGCCCTCAGCTGGGTGCCAAGTGGACCTCACCCTGCACGGGGGACGCTGGGATTTGCTCCCTGGCAGGCCCAGGGAGACCAACCAGCACAGCGCTGGGGCTGCCAAGTCTCGGCCCCCTGCCACTGCCGCTGGACACCTGGCTTCACTTTGTGTCTGTGTCCCCAAACTTCAGGGCACCAAACGGAGCAGTGCCAGTAACAAAACCAGGCCTCGCCTGGCCCGAGCTCTGTCTCCTGGGGCTCAAGCTGGGAAGCTTCGGGATGAGGGCAGCCACCTCACCCCAACCCCAAGGAAGACCTGGGCCTGAGGCATCCGGCCGGGGCCCGGCTGGATCGAACTTCCCTGACCGCGGGACAGGCCGCTTTCTCGGCAGCACAGGAGGCCTGTGCCTTCCTGGCCTATCTGGGTAATGGCTGTGGGCCTTTCGCACACACCAAGCCCGGCCCCGCACCCCACCGCCACCAGCCCCGCCCAGGCTTGTCCTGAGGAACCGGCAGGAGGGCTTCCTACCAAACCCACTGGCCCTGCCCAGGGGAACGCTCCGAATTTCCCCTAAACAAACCAAACCCTTGAGACAGGAATGAGGCAGAACACAGGTCCCGGCCTTCGGAGCCCGGAGCCCATGGCCCAGGAGGTGCCCCCCTCACCCAGCGCACCCGCCCCACCCCGCGCCAGGCCTCGGGCCACTCACCCTGGGCACCCGCCCCACCCCGCGCCAGGCCTGGGGCCACTCACCCTGGGCACCCGCCCCACCCCGCGCCAGGCCTGGGGCCACNACCCGCCCCACCCCGCGCCAGGCCTGGGGCCACTCACCCTGGGCACCCGCCCCACCCCGCGCCAGGCCTGGGGCCACTCACCCTGGGCACCCGCCGCCTGTACTTGCTGCCATAGTCGAACTTCTCCTTCACGTCGTCCAGACAGCGGCCGAGGCGCGCCTGCTCCTCCTTGCCCGTGTAGTCCTGGCTCAGCAGGATGTAGGCCCGCCAGTTGGCCGAGTCGAAGCCCCAGTGGCAGGTCCGGTTCTCCAACGCCTTGTGCGAGTGCACCACGAACTTGTGCGGCGGGTACATGAGGCGGCAGTCCAGGCACTGAATGCAGGCGGCGCTCGGGCTGCTGTACAGCTCGGGCACCAGCAGCCCCTTGCACTTGCCGAAGCACTCGTGGTACACGCGGACGCTGCGCTCGCTGAGCTCCAGGCCCAGCGCCAGGCTGGCGGCCAGCTCCTTCTTGCAGGGCGGCGGGTAGGCGCCGCCGTAGAGCAGCGCGTTACACAGGCGCTCGGCGTCCGTCTTGGTGATGAGCCCGCACGAGGGCGCCGAGAAGGGCAGGATGCCCATGACTTTGAGGATCTCCAGCTGGTCGGCCGTGCAGCGCGAGCAGTAGATGTGGAGCTCGTCGCACACCGAGTTGATCTGCTGCAGCGAGAAGTCGCGCAGCACGGAGTTGAGGATCTGCGGCAGGCACAGGCGCTTTTCGCCTCCCACCACGAAGCAGGAGATGGTCTCGCCCTCCAGCACGGTCTCGCAGCGCTCCGTGGAGCGGTCGGACGGCATGAAGAAGGGCCCGGGCAGCACAGGCGGCGGCGGCTGGATGGCGGGCAGGTGCAGCACGGGCGGCGGCTCGGCGGCTGCGGGCACCGGCGCGGGCACCGCGGCCGCGCCCGCCTCCTTGGCGCTCTCCTTCTTGTAGGCCTCCTGCGCCCAGCGCGCCGAGAAGGCGGCCGGGCCGCCCAACGAGCTCATGGAGCTCAGGTGGAACTGCTCCAGCGTCTTCTGCAGCCCCGGGTGCGGCTGGAAGCCGCCGCGGCCGCCGGCCGCCGCCTCCATGGTGCGCTCCGGCTCCCCGGGCCGCTCCCGCTCCCGCGTGGCCGGGCCCCCCCGGCCCCCGCCGCCGCCCCGCGCGCCCCGGCGGCGCCCGCGGCCCCGACCCCGGCCGCCCCCCGCCGTCGGCTCACGACCGATCACGGCCGCGGCCTCGCCCGGGGGCGCGAAGGGGAAGGCGGGCGGGGCGAAGGGGTCCCGCCGCTGGAGCCCGCCGCCGCCCGGGCCCGGCGCCACATCCACGCGCCCCGCGCCGCGCCCGCCGCCGCCCGGGCCCCCCGCGCGTCCCCCGCGCGCCCCCCGGGCTCTAGGCGCGGGGCATGCCCCGGCGCGCGCCGCCAACGCCAACGCCAACGCTCGCGGGCCCGGGGCTCGCGGGGAGCGCGCGGGCAGGTGGCGGCGCCGCGAGGCGCGAATCGCCGCGGCAGCCGAGGCCGAGGGGCCCGGGAGGAGCGGGGGCGCGGGCGCGGGGCCCGCCGGGCCGTCCTCGCGCGGCGCGCCGCCGCCGCCCCGCTCCTCCCACCGCGCGGCGCCCGCCCGGCTCGTCCCGGCGGCGCTGGCCGGCCGCGTCGCGCCCGCCGCCGGCCCCCGGCCCGCCCGCCCGCCGGCTCCGCGGCCCGCCCGCCCGGCTTCTAGGGCGGCGGAGGCGCCTCTCGCCCGCGGCCCTCAGAGCGCGGCGGCGGCGGCGCGGGGCTTGGGGCGCTCGGCGCACATCCTCCCGGCGGCTCGCTCCGGCTCGGACTGAGCGCCCAGCGCTGAGCTCACGCCGCCGCCGCGCCGCCCCGCCCCGCGCCGCCCGCTCCGCCCCGCGCCGGCCCCGCCCCCCGCGCTGTTTGTTGCCGTGCGTCCGCCTCAGCCAGAGCGCCGGCCAAGAATGTGACCCGCTCCCCAGCCGGGCTCTTCCAGGAACGCGCGCTCCCCGCCCGGACTCGGCCGCGTTCGGCTCCGCTCGCCCGCGACTCGGCTGCGCTCGGACCCGCCCTGCCACGACTCGGCTCCGCTCGGCCGGGACTCGGCTCTGCTCGGCCGTGCTCGACTCCACTCGGCCCCGCTCGGCCTCGCCCGCCGAGCGCCGCTGGCGCGGGCGGGGGCGGAGGCGGAGGCGGCGGTAGCGCCCGGGGCCCCCCTTCCGGCCGGGGCCCCCCTTTCCGGCCGAGGCCCCCCTTTCCGGCCGAGGCCGCTTCCTGCGCGGCTGGGAAGGCGCCTGTCTCGCCGCCGCCGGGGCCCAGGAACCCACAGGCCCCCGCTCGACCGCAGACCAGCTGGGACGGCTGGGGGGCCACGCCAAGCACCCGGGGTTCTCCCGGGGGGGGACACCACACAGCGGGGAGCCCGGGCGCCTCTGGGGTCCCACGGGCGGCCGGGACGCCACACGGGAACACGGGGCCCCACACACGACAGGGATGGTGGCCACGCCGGGGGACTCCGCGCCGCGTGACCCCCGCTGCGCCGTGGCCGGTGGCTCGGTGGCCGGGTGGCCGCGGCTCCCGCCCGCGCCAGCCCCGCCCCACCCGGCGGCCCGGGCCGACTGTCCCTGCTGCGCGGGCCCGGGGCTTCGGGCCTGGGCGGGGCGGTGCCCGGTGCCCCCGCCGCGGCCGCTCTGCCGGCCCCGGGCCAGGTGGCTTCTCGGGACCTCGCCCCGCGCGCCCCGGCGGGCAGACGGGCGAGACCCCTGCCCTCCGCCCCGGGGCCGCGGGGCGCTTCCGTCTGTGCGGTCGGGCCGGCCCTCCACGCCTGGCCACGCAGTGGGAGCGCCACAAGCCCTGGCAGGCCCGAAGGGAGAAGGCCCGGGCCCCAGAGCTGGACGGTCGGCCGCGGGTCCCCGGCGAGGCCTGCGGGCTCCGGGACGCAATGGGCGGGAGGGGCTTTAGGGCTGTGCTCGCCCGAGGCCGAGGGACATTCCTGCCGCCCTGGGCCCTGGCACCTTTTCCCCACGGGCCGGGGGTACCCAGGCTGGCCTGCGCGCTGGGCGAAGGCGAGAGGGCCACACGCCGCGACCTGGGTGACCAGCTGCGACCTCCCTCACTTCCCCAGAGGACGCTGGAACCCGCCTCAAACCTGCACTGGGTGCAGCTCCTGCCCTGGGGGAGCCCACCGGGGGTCCCTGTGCCGGACTCCCCTGTCTGGAGAGGCAGCCAGGACCTGCAGGTGACCCCAGGGCGGCTCCATGCGTCCTCCCTCCCCTGCCTTGGGGGTCATCTCTCCTTGTCATCGCCCTCCACACTGTCCCCCCACAATCGGAGGCCAGGCTTCTCTGTGTGTTAACACATCAGAAAGCTGGGTAAGAAAGTTATTTCCTTAAAAGGGATATTTAGGCCGGACTCGGTGGCTCACGCCTGTAATTCCAGCACTTTAGGAGGCCAAGGCGGGCGGATCACGAAGTCAGGAGATTGAGACCATCCTGGCTAACACAGTGAAACTCAGTCTCTACTAAAAATAAAAAAATTAGCTGAGGGTGGCGGCGCCAAGCCTCTAGTCCAAGCTACTTGGGAGGCTGAGGCAGGAGAATCCCTTGAACCTGGGAGGTGGAGGTTACAGTGAGCTGAGATGGCACAACTGCACTCCAGCTTGGGCCACGGAGCAAGACTACATCTCAAAAAAAAAAAAGGAAAACCAAAGAAAAAAAGGATATTTAACCGGGCACGGTGGCTCATACCAGTAATCCCAGCACTTTGCAAGCCTGAGGCAGGCACATGGCTTGAACCCAGGAATTCAAGACTAGCCTGGGCAATATAGTGACACCCTGACTACAAAAAATCATTTTTTAAAAATTAGCCAGGCATAGTGGGCTGCACCTGTGGTCTCCGCTACGTGGGAAGCTGAGGTGGGAAGATCGCTTGAGCCCAGACGCTTGGGGCTGCAGGAAGCGGTGCCCAAGCCACCGCACTCCAGCCTGGGTGCCAGGGACACACCCTTTTTTTGAGGCAGACCCTGTCTCAAAAAAAAACGATGTTTAGGTCTGGCGAGGTGGCTCACACTTGTAATCCCAGCCCTACGGGAGGCCAAGACAGGTGGATTACTTGAGATCAGGAGTTTGAGACCAGCCTGGCCAACTTGGTGAAACCCCATCTCTACTAAAAATACAAAAATTAGCTGGGCACAGTGGTGGGCGCCTGTCATCCCAGCTACTCAGGAGGCTGAGGCACAAGAATTGCTTGAACCCGAGTGGCGGAGGTTGCCGTGAGCCGAGACTGCACCACTGCACTCCAGCCTGGACGATGGAGCGAGACTGTCTCAAAAAAAAAAGAAAAAGAAAAAGAAAGAAAAGGGACTTCTTTGTTTTCCTGGAGATGCTTTCGTTGGCCCACATTTTGTACCAAAAAACAGCTAATGTTGCACTTGATGTTGTCACTTCCTTGCATCTGGATTTGAATTCCATACAACTCACTCAAACTGTAACTCAAAGAAGGTGGCTGCAGCCAGGCCAGCTGGGAAGTGTCTCCAACCAAGCAGAGAATTCCTCCTGCTCCTCTGCTGAACCAGGGGCTCTGCGCAGGGCCCCAGCATGGACAGTGCCCACCCAGAGCCTCTGCTTCCTTCTGTGCCTCTGCTTCCTTCTGTGCCTCTGGCTTTGCAGGGTCCTGGCCAGGGACCAACACTTTCTCCAGACTTCGGACCCCTGGGAAGCAGCCAGAGGTGTGCAGTAGAGTGAAGGTGTGGGAACAGGGCACGGGGACAGGTAAGGGCCTGGAGCTGGCCTCTGAAGCTACCTCCACCTTTATGGACTCTGAGACTTCCTTCCTCCAAGACCTCAGAGTTTCCAAGGCAGGGCCCCCACCCCACCAAGGGTCAGAGCAGCCATGCCTAGAGGGAGCCAGCAGGGTCCTCTTTTCTCCCCGAGCTTGAAGCGGTCTCCCACCTGCTGGCCTTCCTCCCTCCGGCCCCGCCCAGCAGCTGCTCAGGCCAGTCACTCACTCAGGCCACCGTGCTGGCAGGCAGTGGGTCAAGGCTACAGGCCCAGCCATGGCGTGGAGTAGGGTGGGATGGACTTGGTGCCTGCCCAGAGGAGCCCTGGCCTGCAGGCAGGGCAGGGACCTCCCAGCTTGCTCCCTGGCCCCTGCCACACTGACAGGCTTGGTCGGCTGGTCATGAGTTTGTCCCCTTATTCGATGAGCTCCTACCACCGTGAACACTGGGACCAGGGAAAGGAGACCAGGTTGTGCCCTGTGTGGCTCCATTCTAGTCTGAGAGACAACAGTCAGTCAGCAAACCTGCTAGTATAGGAGCGACAGCCGTCAGCTCCCCAAGAGGCCTGGAGGGGCTGGGGCTGGCTTTAGGCAGGGAAGGCCTCGTGGGAGGCTGGCCTTGGAGTTCAGACACCCCACCCTAAGGAGCCAGCAGCATGGTGGTGAGCTGGACAGCGCTCCAGGACCAGAGCGAGGAGGACACTGGCAGAGCAAGGGGTCCCCCAAGCTTTGGGGGAGCTCAGAAACCTAGGTGGGGAAATGTATCGCAGACCAGCTCTGCTCTGCCCTGCCCTGCCCTGCCCAGCTGCCACCCACTCTCTCCTCAGGAAGCAGAAGGAAGGCCTGGTAGCGGCCAGACACAGACTGCCATTGGCAAAAACATGCCCAGTTACTGGGGAAAAACACCTTCAAATGTGAAAATAAAAATTGCTCAAGTAACACAAGCTTCGTAGAAAATTTTTTTTCAGACAGTTTCACTCTTGTTGCCCAGGTTGGAGTGCAATGGCGAAATCTCCGCTCACTGCAACCTCTACCTCCAGGGTTCAAGCAGTTCTGCCTCAGCCTCCTGAGTAGCTGGGGTCACAGGCGTCGGCCACCACCAGCTAATGTTTTGTATTTTTAGTAGAGACAGGGTTTTCCCATATTGGCCAGGCTGGTCTCAAACTCCTGACCTCAAATAATCCACCTGCCTTGACCTCCCATAGTGTCGGCCAGGCTGGTCTCGAACTCCTGACCCGTGATCCACCTGCCTCGCCCTCCCAAAGTGCTGGGATCCCAGGTGTGAGCCACCGTGCCCAGCAGGTAGAAATTTTAAAAAGACATTTGTCTTACTTTGGATTCCCCCAAAAGTAGGCCCTGATACAAATATTTTATTTTATTTTATGTATTTATTTATTTTGAGACAGAGTCCCGCTTTGTCACCCAGGCTGGAGAGCAATGGCATGATCTCGACTCACTGCAGCCTCAGCCTCCTGTGTTCAAGTGATTCTCCTGCCTCAGCCTCCCGAGTAGCTGGGATTACAGACGTGTGCCACCATGCCCAACTAATTTGTGTATATTTAGTAGAGACGGGGTTTCACCACGTTGGCCAGGCTGGTCTCAAACTCCTGACCTCAGGTGACCCGCCCACCTTGGCCTCCCAAAGTGTTGGGATTACAGGTGTGAGCCACTGTACCCGGCCCAAGACAAAGATTGAGTTCAGTGCTTTGCTTGGGAGGCCATCCAGGGAAGCACAGGTAGGGGTCAGAGCAAATGAGTGGGGAAGGGGAA
Organism: Cebus imitator; assembly: GCF_001604975.1. Lineage (NCBI taxonomy): Eukaryota > Metazoa > Chordata > Mammalia > Primates > Cebidae > Cebus > Cebus imitator. Next base: position 4,338,786 of record NW_016107460.1, on the reverse strand, counting down.
GCCAGGCCCTAAGGAGGGGGCTGCAAAGCCTCTTACCCCTGGGCACCTGGAGCAGAATCCTCAGGGTAGAGCTCAGGGCTCAGAGCCATCCAGTGCTGCCCTCGTCAGAGCCCCAAGGGGGTGAGGGACCAGCACTGGAGCGGGAGATCATTCCCCTCAGGAAATGAGCTCAGGGTTGCAAGAATCAGTTTCTCGCTGTTAAAATATGGAAAGGGAAGAAGGAACCATGTGGTATTGGATTGGAATTATCAGTCCCTGCGTGATCTCACAAATGCCCATATGTATAAAGAAAACTACGGATGTAAATGTGTCGGCCAGGCGTGGGGGCTCACGCCTGTAATCCCAGCACTTTGGGAGGCCGAGGCGGGTGGGTCACAAGCTCAGGAGTTAGAGACCAGCCAACATGGTGAAACCCCATCTCTACTACAAATACAAAAATTAGCTGGGTGTGGTGGCATACGTCTATAATCCCAGCTACTCAGGAGGCTGAGGCAGGAGAATCGCTTGAACCTGGGAGGTGGAGGTTGCAGTGAGCTGAGATTGCGCCACTGCACTCCAGCCTGGG
>NW_016107460.1:4320401-4337996 GCF_001604975.1 Cebus imitator | reverse complement strand
AGAATTGCCTGAACCCAGGAGACGGAGGTTGCGGTGAGCCGAGATCGCGCCATTGCACTCCAGCCTGGGTAACAAGAGCGAAACTCTGTCTCAAAAAAAAAGAAAAAAATGTGTCTTGTATAAACATATCGACCCTCACTCTGCCCACCAAGAGGAGGGTTACCTCAGCGGCAGTAAACACACCAGGAGCCCATTCTTAACTCCTAATGTTCATTCTCTGAAGAGAACCAAAGTTTGTTTGTTTTTGAGACAGAGACTTGCTCTGTTGCCCAGGCTGGAGTGCAGTGGCGTGATCTTGGCTCACCACAACCTCCACCTCCTGGGTTCAAGAGATTCTCCTTCCTCAGCCTCCTGAGTAGCTGGGACTGCAGGTGTGCGCCACCAAGTTCAGATAATGCTTTGTATTTTTAGTAGAGACTGGGTTTCACTGTGTTAGCCAGGAGGGTCTCGATCTCCTGACCTTGTGATCTGCCCACCTCAGCCTCCCAAAGTGTTGGGATTACAGGTGTGAGCCACCACGCCTGGCTGGGAAGCAGAGTTCTTTAAAGAGGTGGCTGACTCCAGGGCTGGGAAGGGGCAGACAGTAAGGACGAGAGGCAAGGCACGGCGGGTCACATGGAGAGGGCACTGAGCCACGGCCCCTGTTTGCCAAATCCGACCAAATAATGACAGTAATAGATAGTAATGATAGTAATGGGTTATAATTAGCAAATAAATTAGGAAGCCATGAGTATCTATACATATTTTAATATTTATCAAAATTAATATATTAATGAATTGAAAGGTTAAAAAAGCCATCTGCCTAGTATCAGCTGGGCATGGCGGCTCACGCCTGTAATGCCAGCAGTTTTGGGGAGGCCAAGGTGGACGGGTTGCTTAAGCCCAGGAGTTTGTGACCAGCCTGGGCAACATAAAGGCCCTGCTTCTACAAAAAAGCTAACAATTAGCTAAGCGTGGTGTGCAGCCCTGTAGTCCCAGCTACTTGAGAGGCTGAGGCAGGAGGATCACTGCAACCCAGGAGCTCAAAGATGCAGTGAGCCATCATGGTGCCTCTGCACTCTAGCCTGAGCAACAGAGCAAGACCCTGTCTCAAAAATAAACAACAACAATAACAAAAATTAGCCCTGCATGATGGCATGCACCTGTGGTCCCGGCAACTCAGGAGGCCGAGGCAGGAAGATTGCTTGAGCCAAGGAATGTGAGGCTTCAGTGAACTAGCGTAGCATCAGTGCCCTTCAGCCGGGACAACAGAGCAAGACCCTGTCTCTACAGAGGGAGAGAGAGGGAAGAAAGAGAGAGGGAGGGAAGGAGAGAAGGAGCGGGGAGGAAGTCGGGAAGGAGGGAGACAGGGAGGGAGTGAGGGGGAAGGAATCTCCCCCACAAAATGCTAATTCGTCACAAAGGGAAAAAGAGCGTAAGTTCCGGTGGAGACACGGACCCCACCTTAACTGCTATCACAGCGGACTCCGCGGTACCAGATCAGTCAGAATCCTGCCCCACCTGACGGGCAGGAGGAACAGACCACGGCGTCACATTTGTGCCCTTCCTGCAGAGATGCATAACCCGCATCTGTCTGCGATGAGACCTCAGGCAGGGCCACACGGGGAACCTTCTCCAAAAGGCCTGGCCTGGAAGCTTCAAAGAACGGTCAGGGAAAAGCCCAGGAAGGTCCGGACCGATGGGGACAGAAGCCAAGATGACAGCTCAGTGCAAGGTGTGGACCCAGGCTGGTCTCTTTACTGCAAGGGACATAACTGGAACAGACAGAAAGCCCTGAGTGGGGTCTGGCCCCATGTGATTTCCTGCCCTGGACCGCTGTGTTGGGGCGTGTACGAGAATGTCCTTGCTTTGGGGTGTGGTAGAGCACCACACCAGCAACAAACCCTCAGATGCTTCAGGGGAAAAAGTTCCTGTACTATTCTTGCAACTTTCCTGTAAGCTTAAGATTGTGTCAAAATACAAATTTTATTTTTAACGATGTTGGGAGGAGGAGGCACACGTTCTCCACTAGGCCCTGCTGAGCCTGAGCTGTCGGGCAGGCTGCGACCTCGGCTTTTGACAGCCGAGGAGTGGGGCTCGGTGAGGGTGGGGCCAGGAGCACAGGACACCAGAGCAACTGCTACAACTCCAGCCAAGATGGCGCAGGGTCCCCATCTGAGTCCAACACAGACTCATGCTGGATAAAATAGATTTTCTTTTTTTTTTTTTTTTTGAGATAAAGTCTTATTCTGTCACCCAGGCTGGAGTACAGTGGTGCGATCTCGACTCATTGCAGACTCTGCCTCTCAGGATCCAACAATTCTCCTGCCTCGGCCTGCCGAGTAGCTGTAATTACAGGTGCCTGCCACCGTGCCCGGCTAATGTTTGTACTTATTTAGTAGAGATGGGGTTTCACCATGTTGGCCAGGTTGGTCGTGAACTCCTGACCTCAGGTGATACACCCACCTTGGCCTCCCAAAGTGCTGGGATTACAGGTGTCAGCCATCGCACCCGGCCAGATTTGCTTTTTAAATGTTCTGTAAAAAGGCACAAGGAAGGAAGCTGTGCAGAGCTAGAAAGGAAGGCAGCACTCAAGCCACAGTGGTAAGCAAGGACAGAAACCAAGCTGCCAGCCTGAGGCTTGGGCCTGGTCTTGAGTTCCCTGAGGGCTACTGGTTAAGGCCAGCAAGAGAGAGTCATGGTCACAGGACCTTTCTGAATGGGATCTGGAGCTGGGCTGCCATCATGACAATAACAGCTAAGAAGGGTCTGTCCCAGTCCAGGAAGGGGACATGGAAATTTCTGCCCACCAACCTAGACATGGAGCCCAGAGAGTGACTAGCCCAGGCTGAGACAGAAGGACACAGCGCTCCAGGAAAACAAGGAACCAATGGGACATAGGATGCAATTGACTAGATCAAACGCTGTGCAGAGTCTTGTCGGAAGATGTAGGTGGGATGGGCCATAGGCACAGAGGAAACTCAGCAGATGAAAAAAGAAAGCCAACACTAACTCCAGGAAAAACAAAGAGAAAACCTAAGCAGAGTTCACTACTTGACTCGGTGGTGAGTTATAATACATAGATATACTAGTGTCATTGACTTAAACAAAAATGATGAAATTGCTCATTTGGGAAGACAGAAGAAGAGAAGGTGGGGTGGAGCAGAGAGCACTGGGTAAGAGGAAAACTCTCATTCTCCAGTAACATTTCGCCACGTATAAAGCTGCTAAACCAAGAAGGAGCAGCAGGAGCACACAATTTAGAAGTATGGAGAGAACTAAAACCAAAACACTGGCTGAAAGCTTTGGAAGAGGCTGATGCCAGGGCAATAATGAGGCACAGAGGAGGGCTGGGGCCTGCTGAGTGCTACAGGTTGAAACTGTACTAACTTTGGGGGTTCTTTTTGTTTCTTTTATCTATATACCTGTGTTTCTTTGGTAACTACTAAAATAAACACACCAGAATTCCAAACTAAAAATAAATAATAGGTTGGGTGTGGTGGCTCATGCCTGTAATCCCAGCACTTTGGGAGGCCAAGGCGAGCAGATCACAAGGTCAAGAGATCGAGACCAGCCAGGCCAACATGGTGAAATCCCGTCTCTACTAAAAATACAAAAATTAGATGGGTTCGGTGGTGTGTGCCTATAGTCCCAGGTAGTTAGTTGACTGTGGCAGGAGAATCACTTGTACCCAGGACGCAGAGGTTGCAGTGAGCCGAGACTGCATCACTGCACGCCAGCCTGGACAACAGATTGAGACTCCATCTCAGAAAAATAAATAAATAAAAATAAATAACAAAGAAAAGTGAGCACACATTCCCATCAAAAGTCACCATCATCTGGGACATTGAAAAATACTTTGAACACGTCATCAATTAAAGGAGGAATCAAAATGGAAACCACAATGTTTTAAATTGATGATGGAAACAGTAGGCCGGACGCAGTGGCTCACGCCTGTAATCCCAGCACTGTGGGAGGCCGAGGCAGGCGATTCATGAGGTCAGGAGTTCAAGATCAGCCTGGCCAACATGGTGGAACCCGTTTCTACGAAAAATACAAAACTTAGCTGGGCGTGGTGGCACGCGCCTGTGGTCCCACCTGCTCTGGAGGCTGAAGCAGGAGAACTGCTTGAACCTGGGAGGCGGAGGTTGCAGTGAGCCCAGATCCCACCACTGCACTCCAGCCTGGGCAACAAAGCAAGACTCAGTCTCAAAANAAAAAAAAAAAAAAAAAAAAAAAAAAAAAAAAAAAAAAAAAAAAAAAAAAAAAAAAGGAAACACTGTGGCTGAGAATTCCTGGATGCAGGTTACTTACGTGATACGTAGAATTTTATAGCCTTCAGGTTATGCCTCAAAAAACAAGAAAGTGATTTTTGCCAAGTGAAGAATCTACAGCTATCTTAAAGTTTCTCCTTTGTGCTGACCTGCAATTTCTTTTTTTTGTTTTATTTATTTTTTTTGAGACAGAGTCTTGCTGTGTCTCCCTGGCTGGAGTGCAGTGGCATAATGTCAGCTCACTGCAAACCGCTGCCTCCCGGGTTCAAGCGATTCTCCTGCCTCAGCCTCCCAAGTATCTGGGAATACAGGCATGCGCCAACATGCCTGGCTAATTTTTTGTCTTTTTGTAGAGACAGGGTTTCATCATGTTGGCCAGGCTGGTCTTGATTTTCTGACCTCATGATCCGCCTGCCTCAGCCTCCGAAAGTGCTGGAATTACAGGTGTGAGCCGCTGCGTCCAGCCAGTTTTCCAGCTCAGGAAGCTGCTGCAGTTCTGTTTGCCCTCCCTGTGTTTCTCGTGAGCCATCCTGCCCAGGAGAGCCCTCGGCTGCCATGGGGTCTTCTGTGAAGTCAGTGGCCTGACCTGTCCCAGGCCTGCTGGGCTTGGGAGGCCTCGGCATGTGTCAGCCTCCCTGTGGTGGTCTTGGAGCCAGGGCCTGCTTCTTGAGGTCACTTGAGGTGATGCTTGGGAAGTGCTGGGCAGGGCACCTGCTCCTGGGGGCCATGGATGGTCCTGCCCTTGTGGCCATGGGGAATCAGAGGGTGAGACCACGTGGCTGGCCAACCACCTCACTCAGCACCACGGCCCAGCGCCTGCCCTCTCTCCACAGGGAAGAAGCCAGGTCAGGTGGCAGTGAGGTCACCCAGCCTCGCACAGCCTGGGCCAGGCATTGGGAAATCCCGGGACCCAGGTGTCTACCCAGCCCCACCTAGGGCCCACACCCAGAGTGTGACAGGGCCCAGCCAGGCTCCAGGCGGGGAGACAAGGCTGGCTCTCAGGCTCCTCTTCCCGCAGGAGCCCCCTGGCAGCCCTGGCCCAGCGGCACAGGGACCTTGGGGGCTGAGGGTGCAGCAGCAGAACGGATGGGCCAGAGGGAGGGAGGGAGGGAGGGCACAGAGCCTGCCTCTGAAGATGCATCCACAGCCTGTGGACAGCCAGGGGACCCTGGTGAGGCCCCGCCTAGGGGGCCGAGTGCTGAGCTGAAGAGTCTGCGTGGGCATCAGGCCCTGCAGCCCTCACCCAGTGGACCCTGTCCTGGGGACATCCTGTGCCACCTGCTCATGGCTGCCCGGGGCTGGCGCCACCTCCCCCGCACCCTCAGCACTTCACTGAGCCCGGAGCCCCAGGGCCAGAGCTCACTCTTGACTTAGCTGAAGTGGTCACGTGTAAAATGGGGGACAGAGGGAGAGCGAGGGACCTGGTCACAGCCTGGGCACCATCTGCATCCTTCAAGGCCCTGGCCGCTGTCCTTTACCCGTACGCAACACTGAGCACCACAAGGTGGGCCCAGGATGCAGGGCACAGAAGGGCGCTGTCCTTGCCCACACGAAGGTTTCAGCCAGCACTTCCCAAAGTGGGGGCCACTCCCCGAGGCGCTTTACAGGGGCCCGAGCTGTGGCACTGTTGGTCAAAATGGCAGAGCCTCTGAGTCTTCACAGGCACTGTTGACACGGTACCTGTGGGCCAGGCCTGGTTTCCCGACTTGCTGAGCCAGGTGGCATTACCGCCACGTGCGCACCGGAGCACTCGGAGGCTCAGGGCTGCCTGGGACCTGCCGGAGCCCTCGGCTTGCTGGTCGACTGGCTGGTCCAGGTGTGAGCTCAGGTGAGGGTGGGGCCTGTGTGAGGGCCAGACGTCAGGGGCCAGGTGCTCCCAAGGGCAGCGAGGGGCCCCTTCATGCAGTTCCCACCCTTCAGTCACCCACGGCACCTGCCCGCAGCCTGCTACTCAGAGGGGCTGCAGCCTCCATGCTCAGGCCAGGCCATCCAGAGAGTCCGCCCCTCGCCTCCTGCTTCTGCCTCTGTGTGGATGCCCCTCCCCCTCCCCCTCCTCCCCCTCCCCGTCCTCCCCCTCCCCGTCCTCCCCCTCCCCGTCCTCCCCCTCCCCGTCCTCCCCCTCCCCGTCCTCCCCCTCCCCATCCTCCCCCTCCCCAACAGCAGCAGACACACTGTCTCGGCCATGGCCCCTGGGCCGCCCTTCCTGAGAGCAGGGTCTTCCCCACACTGGGCTCCCGGCACTGCCCTCAGCCCCTCAGGGAGTCCCCACCTGTCCTGCTTTCCTGCTTACAAGCTTGACGCACAGTCCAGGACCCTGCCAGAGACCCCTGCCAGTGCCCTGCCCCCCCACCATCCCCTCCTCCCAGTCATCCCTCCCTGCCAGGGGCTGGCTGCCTTCCCAGGAATGGGCAGTGAGCTGACCAATGGCCGGCCTGGGCCCGGTGAGGTGCCGCTGTGCCAGGCCCTGCTGCTGGTGGGGCACAGGTCCCCATGCCAGGCTCCCCTTGGCACTGTGTTTGGAGGGGTGGCTCCCTCTAGGCTGGGGGCATTGCCCTGAGGACCGTGCTGTCACCCAGGCCCCAAGCGCTGCCCAGAGGCCCTTACCACGGCCTCCCTGAAGCCCTTGCCCCTCTCGAGGCCTTGGGTCCCCTTCCAGGAGTGGAACGGGGTTGGGCCTGCCCCAGTGTGGGGGCCTGTGCAGCAGGGGGAGGGGAAGCCCAGGGTGGGGCCGGGACTCCAACAGGGAAGGGAGGAAGGGCAGGGGTGGCTGCGGGCACTAGGTCCAGCCCCGCCTCAGGGCCGTCGTCCGCGCAGCATCCGCTGGGGCCACGCTTGGAGGGCAGCTGACATTGGGGGAGCTGGCCCTGCCTCCACCCACCCACCCCATCAAGGCCCCAGAGCTGCTCCCGGGGGTCCTGGGTGACTTAGAGAGGCCCCTTCCTCTGACATCACAGGCATGCTGGCGCTTGCTGGTGGGGGTGTGGGGTGGGCCAGTCACCCATAAGCCAAGTGACCAGCACAGCCACCCCAGGTCTAGCCATACGTGGCACCACCCGGCCTTTGCTCCCTCCCAGGCCCCGCCCACCCCCTGCCACAGTGTGGGGCCCTTAGGTTGCAAAGGCCCCAGGCCCCTCTCTCCTCAAGGCAGGGCCAGGCCGGCTCCTCAGAAGCCTGAGCCGCACTTGGCTTCCCGAGCAGGCCCCTCCCGCCCCTGCCGTCATTTCTGGCAGGCCGTCTGCGTGAGCTCACGCGTTACATAAGGCATGCAAGCTATGTCTTGGGGGAAGGAGCTCCCCCTACAAAGGCCTCTATGTCCCCTCACCCTCTCCAGCCACGAGCCACCGCAAGACAAGGGAGGCCTGGGCATGAGAGGTGAGACCCGTGCCCAGTTCTCCTGCCACCCTGAGAACAATGGTGTGTGCCAGAGAGAAGGGACGGCAGCTCTCTGAATATTCCAGGATTCAGCACCCACGGAGTGGCGGCGGGCAGACCCAGCCCAGCAGCCTCCACGTGAAAAAGGAAAGGGTCCCTGCCTGCTCGGGAGAACCTTGGTTGCTGTAGTGGGCTGTTGCCCCCCGCCACCGAGAGTCACCCTCAGGACCCCCCGGAACAGTCACTCTCCCAGAATGAGGCTTCCCTTCTCGGGGCTGGGAATCACCTGGACCCCTCCCGTTCCGGGTGCTCCTGCACCATCCGAGGGCTCCTGGGTCATTCTTGGGCCCTGAGCCCAAGACAGCTCTGCCCAGGCTTGAGAGGCCGGGAGGAAGAAGCCGGGCAAGGCCCGCCGTCCCCCTGTGAAGCCCTGCCTGGGAGAGACGAGCCCCACAGACGCTGAGGGCCAACACAGGGCAGTGTTTCTTGGAGGTGGCACTGGGCTGGGGAGCCCCTCACAGCCACAGGGGTTCTCAGAGGACTCCGCCATCTGGGGAGAGGGGCCCAGAGCCCCCGGATCCCGTACTGCGTGCCTGGAGCCTGGGACTTGGGGGAACCCATGAGGACGCTGGGACCACCAGAGAACGCAGCTGAAGGGAGGTGCAGACAGTGTGTACCAGCGTTTCTGGGGACCGAGCCCAGAGGAGCAGGACAGCCACCTTCTGGCCTGGAGGAACAGCGGGGCAGGAGCCCTTCCTCAGGCAGCCGCCCCTTTCCTCCTCCGAAACCAGGGCAGGAAAAGAGCGTTCAGCCGAGGCCAAGAAAGCCCAGGTCTGTGCCCTCCTGCCCCTCCAGAGGCCGCCTGGAGGCCCGGGGTTTCGGCCTGGACGACGCCTGGGACGCTGAGCGACTCACAGGCCACCGCCGCTTCCCCTTTCGCTCCGAGGAAGGAACAGGCCCTGCAGAGCAGCCCTCGGGCTAAGGCTCTGGTGCCCAAGCAAAGGCAGGCAGCACGCTTGCAGACGCCTCCTGCTGGGAGCCGGCCACGCCCGCCACACCCTGTGCGGGGACAAAGCTCCCGGTGGCTGTGGCCGGGACACGCGGCGTGCGGGTGGCTGCAAGCCAGCAGCCCCGAGCGGCCCCGCCCGCTGGACTCCCGGCATGAGAACTTGCATGCCTCGCTTTTCAGAGACTCGGCTTCTTGGAACTTACACCCTCTTGGGTTTGCTATTTTTACCCACCCTGAGCCTTCCGGTCTCCATGGCGACGCCTCCAAACAGCAGATTCCAGGCGGCAATGACGTCATCTCTCCCTTTCCTGCCGCCCAGGCCTCTGAGGCAGTGCTGCCTGGGGCTGGGGGGTGGGGGGCTGCAGGGCTTCCCTGGCCCCTCCCATACCCGCCTCGTGCTCCCCCAAGCAGAGACCCAAGGCCTGTGGGCCCCGGCGGGGGCTCTCCTGACTGCGGCCTGCCCGTCTGTCCTCGGAGGCAGCGTCCTTCCTTCCCTCTGCCCCCCGGAGCAGTTCTGCAGGAGCCCTCCACCAGCCCGGCGGATTCAAGGCAAAAGGCAGCCACCCTCCTGCTCCGGATCCTGGGGAGGGGGCTGCAAGCTGGCCCTCAGACAGCAGCCCGCCTGTCTGGGAAGCCCCCTGCGGCCCCTGCATCGGAAACTTGCTCTCAGCTGGGCAAATTTCAGTGGCTCATGTCTGTAATCCCAACACTTTGGGAGGCCGAGGCGGGTGGATCACCCAAGGTCAGGAGTTTGAGACCAGCCTGGCCAACATGATGAAACCCCGTTTCTAATAAAAATACAAATATTAGCCAGGCAGGGCGGCGGGCACCTGTAATCCCAGCTACTCGGGAGGCTGAGGCGAAGAATTGCTTGAACCCGAGAGATGGTTTGCGATGAGCCGAGATGGCGCCACTGCACTCCAGCCTGGACAACAAGAGGGAAACTCCATCTCAAAAAAAAAAAAGAAACTTACTCCCAAAAGAGGCAGTGACCATGGTGGCAGGGGTCCAAGGAGCCTACAGAGTGCAGAGCAGGGTATGGCCTATAGCACGGCCTGCCAGGCCCCTGCTGTGGTGCCCGAGGGCATCCAGCCCCTGAGAGTGAGGCCGTCAGAACGCCCTGGCCCCAGGCAGCACAGCTCCAGGGTTCCAGTGTGGGCAAGGCAGGCGCTGCAGGGCCCGGCCCCACTTCCCGGTCCCAACCAGGCACCTGGGATGGAGGGCAGTCCCTATGCCAACGCCCAGGTCCCCCACAGCCATTGCCAGCTTGTGTCCCTGCAACCACACTTTTCCCAGCTGTCCCTGCAACACCAGCCTGCTGTCTGCCCTTGGCCCAAAGCAAGGATGGGGACACGCGGGACTGGACGGCCACTGGTGACCAGAGTGGTTGGGGGAGGCTGCCCATTCCCAGGGTCACCTGCAGGGGAAGGGCCACAGCCCTGGGGCACAAGCACACTTTGCTGTGGACAGACACCCACAGAAGTGCCAGAAGGCTTGGCAGTGCCTTGCGAGGGGGACAGGTGCTGCCTAGAAAGCCCTACGGAGGCCAGGAGGAGCCAGAGGAGCCACCCCACACGGCCCCTGGGGCCCGCCACCTTGCTGGAGGGTGCTGGGGTCCCACTGCCTAAGCAGGGCCTGTGACTCAATCAGCCCCACCCCCACCTGGCCTCGCCCCCATCGCAGGAGTGGAGGGAGGCGGGCAGGGTCTGGGGCGGGAGGCAGCAGGCAGGGCTGAGCGGTGCTGTGGGGGGCTGTAGCTGCCAGCACAGGCCTGGGTGACGGTCGCAGCCGCCCTTTGTCCCACCAGGACCCACATGGGAAAAGAGAACCCTCAGCAGGTGTCCCATTGGCCGATGTCAATGCTCCCAGAAACGGAACGGAAAGAAGGCGGTTTCGAGGCTCACATTCCTGCCTTCCCGCTCGATTTCAGGGACGAAGTCCCAACTCGCCTCTGTCTGACACAGGCAGGCACACTCGCAGGTCCAGGCACGAGGCAGGCAGGGAAGCCGCCTGTCTCCAGAGCCCCCGAAGACCCTGTCACAGACCAGGCGCCTGGAGAGCACCGCCCCAGGGTGCTAGGCAGGGCGTTTCCCACCGGCTCCCCTCCTGGCCCCCACCCTAAGGCTGGGTCCCAGGGTGAGGTGCTAGAAAGAGACCTTTCGAGACGGGGCCCAGCGGGACAGAGGCCTCCTGAGCGTCTGGGTGCCTGGGGCGGGTTCTGTGCTCCCCGGAGCAGATGTGGCTGCAGCAGGGATGTGGACACGGTGCACGTCCATGGAAGCGCCTCCTCCGACAAGCTCTGTCTGGACAGGAAGCAGGAGGGAGGCTGGGCGGCTGAAGGGTCCTGGGGGTATGAGCAGGGCAGGAGGGAGGCTCACACTGAGGGTGGGAAGCCCTGCACAAGTGGGGTGGCTGCACACCACTGGCACCCAGCAGCCCCCTGGACTTTGTACGCCTCGGCCCGCTGCCCTCCTGCTGTTGGTTCAGGCTCCAGCTGTCCCCGCCAAGCCCCATGGGAGGCCCCTGGCCTGAGCTCTGGTCAGCCAGGTGTGTCCTGCCTGACAAGGTCCGGTGGGTGCAGCCAGGGGGCTGGGCCCCGATGGCCGCTGGTGGCTGAGCGTGGAACTAATTTCTTCCATGGAGTTGACTGCCTGCCTCCCTACAGCAAGCCGCCGACACACCGGAAGGAGCGCCCGTTCTAGAGAGCTGGCAGCTTCCTAGGAGAGCAGGGAAAGTCAAGTCTCCAAATATCGTCTGTGGGACAGGGGGTCCATGTTCTTAAAAGGAATAGCCCAGGGTAAGCCGGGAGGTGCTGAGTTGGAGGAGGACTTCCCACGAGGTCCATCTCAGCAGCTCTGAAATGGGTGAGGGATGGGCATTCGGGGCCAAGACCAGCAGTGCAAAGGCCCGGTGGCAGGAGGGTGCTTGGGTCCCTGCAGGACATGTGCAGTGGGTGGAGGACAGAGTGGTACGACAGGATGCAAGGGGTGGGGTGGCAGAGGATGGGCAGCACGGAGGCAGCACGGGGACACGGTGCCTGTTTGCTGTTGACCTCCAGCTTTGCTCCCCTGGGGGACCAGGCCTGGGGTGCTCTTGACAGGCGAGGGTGGAGCAGCTGCTGTGTGTGGTGAGTCGGGGGCTGGGCCCCGTGCCTCCCCCCACTGTTGGGGCTCCTTGAGGTGCTTGAGCCCATGACTCCCCATCCCTCTACTTCCCTGCTGGGAAAACTGAGGGCCAGATAAGAGGAATCGATTCAAAACAGATGAGGTTGGTTTTTTTCTGAACATTTTGTTCCCAGTCCTACCCCTCGCCTGGCACGGAGCTGGAGTGAGCGGCTGAGGGGAGGGCCCTCGCCTGGCCAGGCCCAAGCCCCTCTGGGGCCCCAGCTGGCTCCTCCCAAGCCTGCCTAGGGACCTGCAGCCCACAGTCCTGCCCACTCTGGCCGAGCTTGGAGGTTACATAAACAGGCACATTCGTGACTTCAAAGGGTGAGGTGAGAGGCTGGAGGGACCCAGGTATGGGCTCAGGGTGCTGGGGCCACCTGCGCCACCAGCTGCCCCCTAGATGCTGCAGGGAGGGTCCTGGCACTGCGGGCCTGGCAATCCCCCCTGCCAGCACCTTCCACAGGCAGGTCCACCTCCAGGCCAGGCGCTGCCCGGCGGGCTCTTGTCGCCATGAGTAATATTTAACTTGGAAGGGCCTGTGGACAACTGCAGGGGAGAAGTTAACAAGTTTGGATTGCAATCTGCTTGCCAGGAGGGGGGCAGAGAGAGGAAGGGAGGGAGAGAGGGTAAAGTTGAGAGGAAGACGGAGGCAGTAGGCGGCGGGGAGGTGTGCTCCAGGGAGGCAGGGCTCAGAGGACACGCTGGGCCTGGGACCCAGGGCCGTGGGCTATGTGCAGTCAAGACCCTGCACTCCCACGAAGCCCAGGCCCAGGGCCAGGTGCCCATCGTGCCCAGGAGTGGGAGCTCTGAGGCTGACTGGATGTCCGACACCACCCAGGCATGGGGCTGAGCCCCCCCAAGCCTCAGTTTCCCCTGCAGGAAACACCCTGCATCCAAGAGAGGCCTTGGGGTCCAGCCCCGGGGTGGAAACCCCCACACACATGTGCACACATGTACACACACATACACACACGTACACACACATGCACATACACAGGCACGCAGGCACACACATGCTCACATGCCTACACGCATGAGTGCGTGCGTGCGCGTGCGTACACACACACACACACACACACACACACACACACACACAGACGGCTGTTAGCAAAACGGCCCCGCCTGAATTGCTGAGGCCTCAACCCAAGGCCGGAAAAGTCCATGACGCTGGAGCCGGGATGAGGTCCCAGCCCAGCAGGCTGGGGGAGGGCGGTCGCACCGAGCCGGGACAGAGCTCTCCCTGAAGAGAGGCCTCCCGACGCACAAACCCCTGCCCTCCGTGGGGTCAGCGCCCGCAGGGCTGAGCGCCATGTGCCTGGCTGGGTAGTGCTCCTGCCAGGGTCCCCTTCTGCACTGCAGGAAACACGGCCACTCCTGTGGCAGTATCTGGTCTGCTGGGCATCTCCAGCGCCTGCCAGCCACGGAGCGCGTGCCCCCAAAACTGGGAGTTTCCAGTGCGAGAGTGGGAGTCTGGGCCCTGGTGGGGCAGAGGCGGAGTGGGCGCAGGGGAAGGACAGCGCTGGGCCAGGGATCAAGAGCGCCCGGCTTTTCTCCTGCCTCCACCTCCGGCCGCCCAGACCACCTGGGGGCAGCTCCCTTACCGTGAGGGCCCAGTGTTCTCACCTAGGAAAGAGGAGAGCGACTTTCACTGTCTTCAGCCTCTTCCAGCTCCAGCTATCAGACCATGCCCGAGAAGGCTGGGGGGGGAGGGGGGAGGGTCCTCCTCCAAAGGGTCAAAGGGACAAGACGCCCTGGATGCACAGGCCCCGTGGGCCTGCCCAGATCTGCCCCCACGAGGACCCAGCTCTGCCAGCAGCCCAGGAGCCTGCGGCCCCAGCTCCATTGGGCCAGGCAGAACGTCCTACCCGTCCCTCACCCACCCAGCCCTCACTAGCCCCCCAACTCACCTCCATTCCAAAATACGGCACCTCTCTCTTTCCAATCAATTTTTTTTTCACAAATGTGGACTTTGACAGGAAGCACTCCTCCCCTGACCTTGCCGTGTTTGGGTTTGCCCCTGGGCAACAGAGTCTCCCTTCCTCCTGGGTGCAGCGCAGGTCACTGACCTGAGGGGGGGCAGAAGCTGGCTGCATGCGGAGCTGCACCTCCTGGGCAAGGGTGCTGGACCCTCGATCTCAGCATCACACTCACCCCACGGAAGGTGCTCAAAGCGACCTTTTCCCACGTCTGGGCTCCCTGCTACTATCCTTTCACTGGAGTTAACTTCATTTTAGAACTCCTGGCCCAGGCCGTCATGTCACAGCTTTCCAACTCATCAGCCCACAAATCAGGCTGGACACAAGTAGACTGGAACAGGGCGCCTGGTGGCAAAGGTGGGGACAGCCAGGCCACTCCCTCCAAAAGGTTCCTCTGACGGGGGCTGTGTAGGGCTGCAGGAGACACACGGGGACCCGGGGTCATGGACTCTTAGAGCCAGGGTCTCCCAGACAGGACGGTCCTGTAGCCTCTATTCCTCCATCACACTTTATTCCTCAAGGGGAACATCGACCCTTGCTACATTTGCGGACAGGTGGGTGAGCACCGACAGGGAAGTGACTTGACAGGAAGGGCGCGGCCCAAGCCATGCGAACGCGACAACAGCGCCCAATGCAGGGACGCCCCTCTCCTGCCTGGGCCCTGATTGGCAGGGCACCTGCGGGCCGAGCCCAGGGGTCCCCATCCCCCTGAGGCTGCAGACAGGTGGGGCGGGGCCTGGGGTCTCCCGGTGCCCTTCCCGCCCCCCGCGCCTCGCTGGCAGTCTGGGCACCGTGGCGGAGGCACTCCGGCGCACACGGAGGAGCGCCACTCAGCCTTCCAGCCTCCAGCCGCGCCACTGAGGCCTGCGGCGCAGCGGGGACACCCGCAGAACGGCCGGCCCGCGACGAGGGCGAACACTGAGGCGATGCGCTCGTGGCTTGCACGTGGACCTGCAGGAAATTGGAGCGGCGAGGCGGCTGGGATGGGCCCACCCCTGGGGGGCTCACGGGCGCAGCGACCCCGGCGGGGCACGAGGACAGGGCCGGGGTGGGGCGGGGCGGGGCCCTGCGGGGCGCGGCTTGGTTGTGTGGGCGGTGCCCGGGCGGGGCGGGGGCGGTGCCTGTGAGGAGGGTGGAGCTGGGGCGGGGCATGAGAAGCGCCAGGAGGAGGAGCGGGGGCGGGGCATGGGGGCGCCCAGAGGGAGGGGCGGGGCCTTGAGGGGCGGTTGTGGGGAGCCCGGGGGAAGGGGCAGGGATTGAGGGGCAGGGAGTGGGCGATGTCCGGGAGGAGGGCGGAGCTGGGGGCAGGGCATGGGAAGCGCCAGAAGGCGGAGCGGGAGCGGGGCGTAGAGGCGCCCGGAAAGAGGGGCGGGGCTTGAAGGAGCCTGGGGAGGGGCGGGGCCTGAGGGCGGGGCGTGGGAGGAGCGTCCGGAATTGGGACTGAGGCTGGAGGGCTGGCGCGGGTCTGAGGTCGGGTGAGCTGGCAGCGCGGGAAACCGCAGGCAGCGGCTGGCTGAGGCTGCAGCTAAGCGCGGATTTCCCCAGGACCCCGCAGTCCGTCATCCGCTAGTCCCGAAAGCGCTGGGCAGTGGGGTCAGGGGCAGTGGGAGGGAGTCCACCCGGCTGACGTCCTGCGGGTTCTCCGGCTCCTGGGCGCTGGGCGGCAGGCGGGGCCCTAGAACAGGCCACGGGCTGTGAGCTGTGACCGGCGTTGGGGGTCCAGGCTGAAGCCCGGAGGGACCCGGATGGCCAAGGCTCGCCCCACGTGGCCTGGAGGCTTTTTCCTGGCCCTCCCAACCCCTCAGCCAAAGGCTTTCCTTATGTGGAGAAGGGAGGTCACTATTTGGAGGAACTGACCGTCCCCAAGGCATGTCTCAGAGGGAACAAATCCCTCTGAGGAGGCGCAGGGGATTCCCAGGCGGCCTCTGCATGCACCTCCATTTAGAATGTGTCAGGCCGGGGCCGGGCATGGTGGCTCACGCCTGTAATCTCAGCACTTTGGGAGGCCGAGGCGGGCGGATCACCTGAGGTCAGGAGTTCAAGACCAGCCTGGCCAACATGGTGAAACCCTTTTTTTCAAAAAAAAGGAAAAAAAAATGTTAGAATGTGCCAGGCCGGCAGACCACAGGCAGCCCAGGCCTGGCTCACGATGCTGGCAGAACAAGCAGCCAGGTGCTTGGGCCTGGGGACACCAGCGGGACACTGGTTGCACATGAAGGCTGCAGAGTTGGTGACTATGGGCAGTGCAGCTGCTGGGTGTATGCTGGGGGGCCGTCTGTGAGGGTCTGTGGAGGCCAGCAAGGGGTTTTCACAGCCTGGAGGCACATGGGGACCCGAGATGGCGGGAGCTGATGTCACCAGCTGCCCAGATTTGAGCTGGTCTCCCAGGCTGGAGGGGCTGCCCCAGGTTGCCTGGAGAGCCAGGCACTTACTTCACTCTTGACCCCGACCCCCCATGGGAGGGGGCTGCAGTGAGCTGAGATCATGCCTCCACACTCCAGCTTGGGTAACAGAGGGAGACTGTCTCAATAAATACATAAAAATAAAGAGGTGTTGAGGACTGCTTGAGCCCAGGAGGCGGAGGTTGCAGCGAATCGAGGTCTCCGGGCGGCAGCGTAGGAAAGCTCACATCCAGTGTGGCCGCCCAGTCATGACAAGCAGACAGATGCCCTGGGCCTCAGTTGGCCCATCTGTAAGTGGGGCCAAGCGACAGCACCTCCATCACAGGACTGGGTGTGGGGTGTGCAGGCCGGCCCCTGGAGGCGAGTGCTGTGGTGCACTGAGGCCTGAGGCCCGGCTCCATCTGAGGCAGCTCTGAGAGGACCTGCCCAGCTCCCAGCCCCAGCCTGGCATCTCCCCTCTGCTCAGACCCCAGGCGCAGCTGCATCCTGGAGTCGTTCTGAGAAATCCGGGAGCTGCCCACCTCCACCCCAGGCAGGGGGTACCAGCCAGCCCCAGAGCTGCCCACCTTCCCTGACAGGTGCACAGGTCAGCATCAGGCCGAGCCGAGAGCGAGAACCCTTGTGCTGGGCTGAGCTGGAGCAGCAGGGCGGCCTGCACAGTTGAGGCAGCCAGGAACGGTCAGTGCAGCTGTGCCCAGGCCTGGGCAGGGCAGCCTTGGGAGGGCGCTGACTGTGGAGGGGTGTCCGGAGGGCCTGCTCCATCATGGAGAAGCCTGTGGGGAAGAAGGTGGTGGGAGCGGGGGCGGGGCTGGTCTTGGTGGCCACTCTCCAGCGACTCCTGATCCCAGCTGTGCCTGGGCCCCACCTGGGCTGCAGGCAAAGGGCCTGTTCAGAGATTCTGTTGGGCATCAGGCCACTGCGTCCAGCGGCCAGAAAGCTCCCTGGGGCCTCAGGACACTGGGCTGCCCTCTGGCCCAGGGGAAGGTTGCCAGGCCATGGGCAGGGAGAAAAGCAGAAGGAGGGTGGGAGGGGAGGAAAGTCTCAACCAGTGTCCCGCTCTGTTGTCCAGTCCCTAGCCGGCTGGGAGGACAGCTCCCAGCACAGGATGGACCCAGGGAGGAGGACGGACCTTCACATCACACCTCCCTCACACCACACAATTGGAAATTGCTCACACAGAAATGGGGGTATATGCCACTTTAGGAGGCCACGGCAGGAGGACTGCTTGAGGCCAGGAGTTTGATGAGAGCAGCCTGGACAATATAGCAAGACCCTGTCTCTACAAAAAATAAAAGTAGCCAGGGCCCTGGTGCAGTGGCTCATGCTTGTAATCCCAACACTTTGGGAGGCCAAGGCAAGAGGATTGCTTGAGCTCAGGAGTTTAAGAACAACATGGCAAAACTCTGTCTCTACAGAAAA
>NW_016107460.1:4305441-4320203 GCF_001604975.1 Cebus imitator | reverse complement strand
GCCAGGTGTGGTGGCTTGTGCCTGTAGTCCCAGCTACTTGGGAGGCTGAAGTGGGAGGACTGCTTGGGCCAGGGCGGCAGAAGTTGCAGTAAGCTGAGATTGTGCCACTACACTCCAGCTTGGGTAATAAATAAATAAAATAAAAATAAAGAGGTGTTGAGGATCGCTTGAGCCCAGGAGGCAGAGGTTGCAGTGAATCGAGATCTGGCCACCGCACTCATGTCTGGGCGACAGAGCAAGACCCTGTCTCTAAAACCAAAGCAGAAACAGAAATAGGGTCATTGACCGTGACCCAGCTGGGGCTTGCGGTGATGGGGTCTGGGTGGCACATACGGAGGGTACGGCTGGGAAGGACAGAGGCCACCGCCTCCTCGGCACCTGGTAGGGGAGAGGAGCCCTGGGCCAAGGCCATGCAGTGCTGGGGTTTGCGGAAGGCCCGGCGTTTGCACAGGGGTCTCCTGGAGCCTGGTTCTCCAAACAGTCCCTGAGGGAGCACATGGGGGAAAACAGAAACAGAAAACTGCCCGTTTTTCGGCCATATCTTCCAGGTCACTTTCTCTCTCTCTCTCTTTTTTTGAGTTGGAGTCTCACTCTGTCACCCGGGCAGGAGTGCAGTGGTGCGATCTTGGCTCTGTCTCCTGGGTTCAAGTGATTCTCCTGCCTCAGCCTCCCGAGTAGCTGGGACTACATAGGTGCGTGTGACCATGCCTAGCTGATTCTTAGAGATGGGGTTTCACTGTATTGGTCAGGTTTGTCTGGAACTCCTGACTCCAGGTGATCCCCCCACCTCAGCCTCCCAAAATGCTGGGATTACAGGTGTGAGCCACCGCGCCTGGCCTCAAGTCACTTTCTCTAAAAGTCAGCAGTTCTACCAGATGAACAGACAGGACCAAAGCCCCTGGCGGTGCCTTCTCGCGCCCTGCCCGCGGGTGTCCCAGTCCTCCCGGGCTGTACAGAGGTTGCTCGCTGTGTGTGTCCCTGACCCCCTGGGGGACGCGCAGGGCCTGGGCCACCCACTGTCCTTATTTTGAAATGCTGGGGCAGCGAGGGAGGCATCGGACGGAGCCACCCCATGGCTCGCCTGTGAACGTCTGCACATCATTCAGAAAGTTGAAGCCAATGAAGCAGGGTTGGAGCTCACAGCACACAGCTGGCCAGGCTGCCCACGGGACCCAAGCACAGTTTCCTACGACAAGTGGAGGCCTGTGCCCTGCAGGCCAGCTGGGTCCTGGAGGGTACAGGGACCAGCCAGCATCTCAGGGCATCAAGGGCTGTTCCCAGCCAGCAGATTTCCCACAAAAGGTGCTGAACGGGGGGCGGGAACGATGAGTCCGCAGAGCCGAGAAGCCAGACCTTGAGGGGGACCCTGAAGGGGCCCTGGCCACCCCCTCCACCTGCAGAGGTTTTCAACACCTCTTCCTCCGAGGGCTCTTTCCAGCTCTTCGCCCACAGGAGCCACTTCCTCAGCTCTGGGCATGGTGGACAGGAGTCCTAGGGCGCCCCGCCCAGAGCTGGCCTTCCAGCTTTCAAGCTGAACTTGGTGCGAGGCGGCTGGGAAAGCCGGAAGCCTGCTGTGTGTCTCCTGGGGCTGCTGTGAAAAAATGACCACACACTGGGAGCCTAAAATGACAATTATTCTCTGACAGCTCAGGCTGCCAAAGTCCAAAATCAGTGGCCTGGAGGGCTGCGCTCCCTCTCAAGGCTCGGGGGCGGCTCCTTCCAGCCCGGGCCCCTGGCATTCCTTGGCTTGTGGCCGCACCATCCCCCAACCCCAAGCCTCTTCCCCATGTCTGTGTCCAAATTTTCCTTTCCTCTTTTTTTTTGAGCTGAAGCCTTGCTCTTGTTGCCCAGGCTGGCGTGCAACGGCGCAATCTCTGCTCACCGCATCCTTCACCTCCAGGTTTCAAGTGAGTCTCCTGCCTCAGCCTCCCAAGTAGCGGAGACTACAGGTGCACGCCACCACGCCTGGTTAATTTTGTATTTTCTGTAAAGGTGGAGTTTCACTATGTCAGTCAGGCTGGTCTCGAACTCCTGACCACGTGATCCTCCCACCTCGGCCTCCCAAAGTGCTGGGATTACAGGCGTGAGCCACCGCGCCCGGCCCATTTTCCTTTTTTTCATAGGAACACTGATCATGCTGCACCCAAGGCCAGCACTAACCCAGTGTGGCTTAAGCTGATTTGATTAATGGGCGCAGACCCTGCTTCCAGTCAAGGCCACTTTCTCAGGTACTGGTGGGCATAAGTCTCTGAAGACAGCACGCAACCCCCGGCACTCTGTCAGCTTGGTGTCTGTGACTCATTTTCCCCAGAGGACAGGCGCCCCGAGAGGTCTCCACTCCCTGGCTGGCTCCGTGGTGCCAAGCACTCCTCCAGGCTTCCCAGGGAACAGAGCACACAGCACCACCCTCCTGGAAAGACCAGCCAGCATCTGTGCTCACAACTCTCGAGCAGGACAGTGGGGTGGAGCGAGCAGCCTGGGCTGGGCTCAGGAGGGGCCAGGGAGTGTCAGAGCAGGGTCTGGGGCCAATAAAAGCCCACCCCTGGGTGGGGGCTGAGGCGGGCAGGGGGCTGAGCCTCGAGGATGGAGAACAGGCTGTGGGAGGCATGAGGGGGAGTGGCGGGTTCTCTGGGTGCTTGAGGGGTGTTGGGGACCTCAAGAGAGGGCGGCTGGCCCTCTCTGGTCGGGGACGCTGGCCCAGAGACAGGCCATGGCTGGGTGAGGGTTCAGAAACAGGACCGCTGTCTCTTCTGGGCCAGGCCCCTCCTCAGCTGCCCTTGGCTATCTGGCTCTCGAGGGTGAGGGCAGGCCTGTGCCATGACCACACCACTGAGGCTGTGAGGAGGCTGTGGGTACCCACGGGCACCAAGGCATACCCCTACTCCCATGCCCCCATGTGTGGGCCTGAGCACCCGCCCTGCTGCCCCACGGATCCTGCAACATTTCCCAGGCAACGGTCTCAACACAGCCTGACTGCTTGGCACTCCCATACCCCATAAATGCTGCCACATCTGACTCTGGGCAGGCGTGTCTCCCTGGCAGCCTCGGGCTGGCAGGTGTAGGGGAGCACAGCCCACTGCCTGGCTGCGTCAGAAGGCTGCCCCGGCCTTTGGTCATCCTTGCCAGCAGGCGAGCACTGCCAGGGCACCTTGTGTGGGTGCTGTGCCATTTTGCCACGTGGTAGGGTGGAGACAGCCCAGTGCCTTGAGCATGTGCCCAGGCTGCCTGCTGGCCGCAGGTCTTGATCGGAAATTAGGAGGGGGCACCACCGCTGACTGCCCAGGCCTGCAGCCTCAGGGCCATCGCCGCTGCATTAACCTGATTTACAGGTGTCAGTGCTGAGCAGAGACTCTGAGGATGCCAGTGGCTGGACACTTGTTCCTTCAAGGTGGAGGAGTGAGAGAGGGCTGGCTCCCTGCCTGCGGCCAGCAGACCTCACCTGGCTTCTGAAACCAGCTCCATGGGCTGGGTCCCAATTCATGATCCATAGATGTGTCCTTTTATGCCACAGAGGGTAAGGGCCTCCCAGCCCATGGGCCTGCAGGTATGGGAGTAGGAGGGAGGCGGCTTCCATGCCCCCACCCACCAGAGCTCCTTCCACTCTGCCTGGGGCACAAACTCCCACGCTGAAAGTCTTTGGTAAACATGAATTTGCATGTGTCAGTGCCAGCCAGAAATTATTTTCCAATAAAGTGAAACTCCCTGTCACCACAGCAGCAGATGGCTTGGAAGATGTGAGCCTCTTCATCAAGTTCAGTTTTGAACCTTCCACCAGCAGCATCACAGTGTCGTGCTGGTAACTTGGGGATAGCCAGGACAAGCTGTGTTTGTTGGAGGCGAACGCGCTCACCTGTCTGAGAGTCTTGAGTGGCCGGTCCCTGTCTGGGCTGTGGGGAAGGCTGTCTGGCGGGAGGGCATTGGGGGCAGGCTTCCTGACAAGCGGAGGCACCCGCCACGTGTCCAGAACAGAAGTCAACCCCGGTGCCTTTCTCTGTGGACTTATCCCAAGCTGTAGATCACAGGGGCCTGCCCCGCCACCCCTTCCCCAGTGGTGACCTGGGAGGAGGGGAGATTAATCTGGAGTGGCAGATAACCCGGAGGGGAAGAGCCCCCAGGAGGACATCTGTGACATGTTGTGCTGCCTCTGCGTCCCCAAAGCACCAGAGGCCCTGCTTTCTGCCACACGGCACTGGCCTGGACTGGGGCCCCAGCTCCTCTTCTCTGGTGGCCAAGGGTAAATGAGACACCCTGGGGTGGCTAAGGCCAAAGGGGGTGGGGGCCCCCAGCTTCGGTGTTGCAGGCTGGAGCCAGGCTCAGCCAGCCCTGAGTCCCCACAGGCCTGGGTCTCCTAGCATTGGGCCACCTGCAGTGAGAGCTTCCCAAGCAGCCCATGTCAGCCGGGCAGCGCAGGTGTCCTGAGTCTGGGCCACTTGAGACCCCTCCCTGCTCCCGCTTCCCTCTGCCCCTCCTGGGCCCAGTGGCTGCAGCACCTGCGTCAGGGAGCCTCGAGGGGCCAGAGGGATGCTGAAGACCCCCAGCAAAGCTCTAGTGTTTGGCCTCCCGGGCTTGGGGCTGGGTCCTCCTGCCCAGAAAGGCCCCTGTTCTGGAGCAGCAGCTGCACACAGGGGTCCCTCACATGCTCCTCCAGGACAGGGCAGGGCCTGAGGTCCCCAGGTGCTGCCCAAGGGATGCGGGCATGGCAGGAGAAGGGTTCCAGAGGCTTGGAGCCCATCTGGAGGCCGGCGGTTTCACAGCAGGAGGGCACTGGATGGTGAGGCCACGTGGGGGACCACCCCTGGTCCAACAGCAGGTGGGGAGCCAGAGCAGGGAGCGGAAGGGTGAACGCAGAGGAAGGGACGAGAACACAGTCCCCACGCCCAGCATGGCCCAGAGACTGGAGCAAACCCTTGTGATCAAGGGCCTTCCTCCTGTCTGTTTTTTGAGACAGAGTCTTGCTGTGTCACCCAGGCTGGAGGACAGTGGTGCAATCTTGGCTCACCACAACCTCCACCTCCTAAGCTCAAGTGATTTTTGTGCCTCAGCCACCCAAGTAGCTAGGATTACAGGTGTGCACCACCACACTCAGCTATATTTTTATTTTTAGTAGAGATGGGGTTTTCTCCATGTTGGCCACGCTGGTCTCAAACTCCTGGCCTCAAGTGATCCTCCCGCCTTGGCCTCCCAAAGTGCTGGGATTGCAGGCATGAGCAACCACACCTGGCCTTTTTTTTTTTTTGAAATGGGGTCTCATTCTGTCATCCAGGCTGGAGTGCAGTGGCACAATCTTGGCTCACTGCAGCCTCCACCTCCCTGGGCTCAGCTGACCCTCTCACCTCAGCCCCACAGGCACACGCCACCATGCCCCGCTATTGTTTTATGTATAGAGACAAGGTCATGTTGCCCAGGCTAGTCTCAAACTCCTGGGCTCCAGCGATCTGCCTGGAGATTTGGCCTCCCAAAGTCCTGGGATCCCAGGCGTGAGCCACTGCACCTGGCCTTTCTCCTGTCCTAGGATGCTGCTGCCAGTCCTCCTGGAAGTCTCCAAGGCCTCTTGCAGACCGTGGTGACACTTCCAGGAGAGACCTAGAAGCTTGGAGCTGAAGCCGGGCAGCCAAGACTGCCAGGGAGCCCTGGACACTGGTGTTTGGGAGCGCGTGGTCAGCTGGCGCCTGCCATGTGGTGGACATAGAGCCGTGGAGATTCCACAGCTGGGCTTCTCTGCCTGAGAGCAGGCCCAGTCACCAGGCACCTCCCACAGGGCCCCCTGAGACCACACTGCCTGCAGCAGCCTCCCCGCACCCCCGGCAGCACTTGGAACTGCATCACCATTTGCTTACCCATGTTTCAGGGCCTGGGGGTTGATGCCTTCATCTTGTTCTGCTGGGAGTGTCCGACATCTAGAACAGAAATGTGTGCTGAAGAAAACCACTCATGCAGGGAGCGGGGACCCCCTGTCAATCAGGCCCTGCTCCTGACCCCTGCCCTGAACACCCACCCATGGCCTCCAGGCCAGGGCCACTTGGAGGACGTGGGCCACTTGCATGACCTGGGTTCAGGGCTTGGCCCCACAGCTGAGTTCTGGAGGGAGGGCACAGATGACGAGGGGCTGGGAGGGGCCTGGTGGGGAGTGGGAACAGCCAGGGAACCCTGCAGGAGAGGTGCCCAGCATGGCCCCAAAACTGCTGGGGCTGGGCAGGGCAGAAACTGCCACGGAGTCCCAGAGCCCTGAGTGGTGTCGGGCAAAGGCCCCGACCTGATCCCTGTAGACCCCAGCCCTTCTGTGAGGGAGAGGCCACTTCAGGGCCCAGTGGGCCCGAGGCGGAGGCAAGTGGCCTGAGCACAGCCAGGTGTGGGACGAGGGTGCCTGGGCGTCTGCTGCCACCAAGTGGCGGACTTTGAGGTCGCAGAGCCCAGGGTCCAGGCAGGAAAGCCCCTCAGCTGCCCCCGGGGTCCTGGCCCCGGCTCAGGCCTCGAGGCCCCAGTGAGTCCAGCCTTTGTCACTTCGCCTCTTGTTTCTTGGCCAAGGAGCTTGAGCTCCCCGCCTTTTGTAAAGCGACGGTGCTGGCGACGGCGGATTTCAGGCTTTATTTACTCCCGGAGTAGTCCTGGAAGGAGAGGCGGCGCCCAGAGCTGGAAGCGGGGCGGGAGCTGCGGGGTGCAGCCGCGAGGAGGCAGGGCCCGCGCGGGCCGGAAGCCGTGGGGGTAACGGAGGGGGCTCTGGCCCAGGGCTGCCTGGACGGGGAGGCGGGGCACGGGCGGGGCTCCCTCACCTGGCCTCCGCCCCACCCCAGGCCCCCTTCTGCGGTGCTGGACGAAGGAACCCCGGCCCCGGTTTCCTGCAGGCTGGGATCAGGGCCCCCCGGGGTTCCCACTGTCTCGGAGGCGGACGCCTCACCGCAGAGCACCGGGGGCGTGGCCTGGAGGCCGGGGCGGGGCCTGGAGGCCGGGGCGTGGCCTGGAGGCCGGGGCGGGGCCTGGAGGCCGGGGCGGGGCCTGTGCTCATTTCCGTCCGGCGCGCAGCTCCGATGGAGGCGGCCCGGAGGCCGCGGCCGGGGCTGAGCCGTCGGAGGCCGCCCCCGGCGGGCGGGTGAGGCTGGGGGCCGGGCGGGGGCGCGGTCGGTTTTCCCGCTCCCGCGTGCTTCCCGGAGCCCCCGCGGGCCTCCAGCCATCTTCTCCCGGTGGGGAAGGCTCCCGCCCCCGGGTCCTCCCCCACCCCGCCATTCAGCTCCCGCCTCCAGCCCCCACCCCAGCCTGAGGTTCCCCCGCGCCGCCCCAGGCCCTGCCCCATCATCGCGTCCCCCCTGAGGGCCCCCATCTCCCACTTCTGCCTTCCCCAGCCCCTTAGCAGTCTCCCCCAGCATCGTCTCATCCTGCCGAGGACCCCACATCTCCACCCCTCCCCCGCTCCCCGACCCCAGTACCTCTCCTCTTTTCACTGTCTGCTCTAGCAGGCCCTCCCCCAACCCTGCCCGCTACCTCCCCTAGTGCCCCCCATCTCCCCGCTCTCTGCTCCAGGCCCTCCCGGCCTCCCCCACCATAGCATTTCCCCTGCTGACTACCCCATCTCTCTTTTCTATCCGACCCAGGCCTTCTGGCGACCGCCCCTGGTTTCTCCTGGGGGGTGATGAACGGGAGCGTCTCTGGGTCGAGCTGCTGCGCACCGTGAGCCCAGAGTTGAGCCTGGATCAGGAGTTGCCTCCACTGCCCGCCTTCCCTGGACAGGTATGTCCACCAGGCCCATCGGAGTGGCGGAGGGGTTTCCAGGGTGGGGACCACCGCTGGGGCAAGACCCAACAGCTCTGTGTTGCAGGAGCGCAGCTGCAGCCCGGGAGCCACTGAAGTCTTCACTGTGGGACCCAAGACCTTCTCCTGGACGCCCTTTCCGCCAAACCTATGGGGCCCTGGCCGCTCCTACCGGCTGCTTCGCAGGGCAGGAGGGCACCTGGAGTCCCCCAACAGGTCCACTCCCCAGCACCTGGCACCTGATCCCTGCAGGGCACCCAGCGTGGAGCCGCAGCCGTCTGTGGAGGGTGCCGCAACCCTGCGCAGCTGCCCTATGTGCCAGAAGGAGTTCGCCCCCAGGCTGACCCAGCTGGATGTTGACAGCCACCTGGCCCAGTGCTTGGCCGAAAGCACAGAAGATGTGATGTGGTGAGCACCTTCCAGGGAGCCCAGCGCTGTGTCAGATGCCCGGACATGCCCTCCCCCCCAAGAAGCCCCTCCCCCACCAAAAGCCCCCTCCTCCCAGCTCTCCAGCTTGCACATTAAAGCAGGGTGCACCTGTCTGTTGTGATGAAACAGCTGCTTTTTTTCTGACATTTGGTTCAGGGCAAATTCACAGCAGTGAAATCAGAACCGGACAAAGCCCCAAGCAGGTCAGCCGACCCCTTCACCCAGCAGCCCCACTGAGGACGGGACAGGCTGGGGGTAGCTCGTTTTCCTGACTTTCTGGACAGACATGGTTAGCTCATGTGCAGTCACGGTTTTGTTTGGTCTGTTGAGACGGTCTCGCTCTGTCGCCCAGGCTGGAGCGCAGCGGCGCGATCTCGGGTCACCGCAACCTCCGCCTCCCGGGTTCAGGCAATTCTCCTGCCTCAGCCTCCTGAGTAGCTGGGATTACAGGCGCGCACCACCATGCCCAGCTAATTTTTTGTATTTTTAGTAGAGACGGGGTTTCACCATGTTGACCAGGATGGTCTCGATCTCTTGACCTCATGATCCACCCGCCTCGGCCTCCCACAGTGCTGGGATTACAGGCTTGAGCCACCGCGCCCGGCCAGTGGAGATGCTTTTTCTCATTTTTGAAGTCCAATGTGTATTTCTATATATTTGTTAAGTAAAGGGGAATGGAACCCAGTTTTGCTGACAAGGTAACACAAACTGCCCAGTGCTGGCCTCATGTCTGGTGATCTCTGGGCCCTTGGCCTCCTGAACAGGTACTGGGGCCAGGGCCGTGTGAACGATGCTGGTTCGTGACTTTTGGTTGGGTTAATGGGCGGTAGGTTTCACATCTCACATGGCCAGGAGACTGGGTCCTTCAGTCATGACTGACACCCTGGTCTTCTAGAAGCAAAAACAGATCAGGAAGGCGAAGGGAGCAGAGTCCAAAGTCAGCAGCCAACAAAACAAAAGAACGGCTGGCGCAGTGGCTCATGCCTCTAATCCCAGCCCTTTGGGTGGCTGAGGCAGGCAGATCACGAGGTCAGGAGTTCGAGACCAGCCTGGCCACTGTGGTGAAACCCCATCTCTACTAAAAATACAAAAAGTAGCTGGGCGTGGTGGCGTGCGCCTGTAGTCCCAGCTACTCGGGAGGCTGAGGCAGGAGAATGGCTTGAACCTGGGAGATGGAGGCTGCAGTGAGTTGAGATCGTGCCACTGCACTCCAGCCTGGGAGACAAAGCAAGACTCTGTCTCAAAAAAAAAAAAAAAAAAAGTCCAGGGACAGAAGGTACTGTTGGGGGCCCTGGGGAGAAATTCATGTTCTTGGCTGAAGCCCCGAGATTGCTGATGCTGTTGGGGTGCTACCCTCTGCCCCCCGGGTAGGGGCTTTTGTCTGGATCGCCTGCTTTTCCAGATAGCCTAAAAAAAAGACTCCCGGAGAAAGGAGATTCACGAGGAAAAAGTTGCTGTTTTGAGCATTTTAAGCCATTGCTGGAAGGTTGGCAGACGGCCTTGATTTTTCCTAAGTAGGCGTCAGTGAAGCCAGGTCCAGGCCTTGGTGTGTCTGGAATGCTTCAAGCACATTTTAACACTTGATTGTAGGGGAGAGCCGGTACTTTGGAACCAGAACTCACCTCTGAGGCTGTGGCCATGGCACCGGCAGGCTAGCTGGGGGACAAGCCCTCCCGTGTCTTCAGGAACAAGGGTTTGCATGGCCACCCCGGGCTCATGACCGCAGGACCCCAGCAAGGAGGCCGCCTGGCTGGAGTGAGTGGCCTAAAAGCTGGACTTGGCCTTGGCCCACCACCCTGTCCTGCGCAGGCGCCTCCTGCCTCAGCCCCCTGAGTAGCTGGGATGACAGGCGCACGCCACCACGCCTGGCTGATTTTTGTATTTTTAGTAGAGATGGGGTTTCACCATGTTGGTCAGGCTGGTTTCGAACTCCTGACCTCAGATGACCTGCCTGCCTCGGCTTCCCAAAGTGTTGGGATTATAGGCGTGAGCCACTGCGCCCCGCCAGTCATTAGGATTTTAACAGCCCTGAGGCCCCTCACATTGCCAGGTGCCTGCCCACTCTGCAGCCCTGCCCCCCTGCCCACACGCAGAAGCCACAGGAGGCTTCTGGGCCGGGCCCCCGCTGTCCTATAGCCTGGATGTACCTCGGGGCCTGGATGTGTCTGCTCAGCAGCCAAAGCCCCATGGACGTGGCAGGTCAGGCCGAGGGCTGAAGGCATCTCAGAGGGCCCCAACCAAGGGACACTGCCAGCAAACAGCAGGAGAAGATGACCTTGGTTCAGATCTTAGGACCTTCCAGTGGCCACAGGGAGAGCATGTAGAGGTGGGGCTGGTTCCTGGATGGGCAGAAGCAGGAAAGTCTCAGACTGAGTGACTCTCGGGGGCTTCAGAAGGCACTGGGTGGGCTCTGCCAGAGAGAAGGCAACTGCCGGCAGCTGGAGCCAGCCCCAGGAGCGGGGATCCAGCTATGGTCTGGAGAGGGGGACTTGAGGGCCGCAATGGCCACACGGACGGGGCACAGGAGCCCCAGGAAGGGACACAGCAGAGCCCAGGCTGAGCGGTGCTCCAGGGACTCCTCGGACGTGCCTGGTCTGAGGGCAGTGGCTGTAGGGGAGTGAGGAGTGGTGTGGTGACAGGTGGACACAGGGATACGTGTCCTGTGACTTATCCGCTCAGCGGAGGTGTGTCCCCAGCAGCGGTGTTCGAGGGAGGATTACCTGAGGGGACGCTGACCACTGGGCCTCCAGCAAGATCGAGGCCCGAGTCTAGGCTGCAGCCACCCACTGTGCCCCTGGACATGTCCCAGGCAGCTGTACTAAGTCCCCACCCCAGCAGCACCCTCTGGGCATCATGGCTGGAAGGTGACTCTCCTGGCTTCCAGGGCCACGCCTTGGCCAAGCCTGGGGAAGGTCACTCCCAGCCACTCCAGTTGGGCTGCGATGGGGCCGCGATGGGGCCAGATGAGGCCAGGGATAAAGTGGCTGTGCTCAGACACCCTCCTGCCCTGCCGGACGTCCAGGGCGCTGACCCACAGGCCTCGGTGGCTTTTCTCCTGCCACCTCTGCCTGGCCTGCCACCCTGCCGGCGCCAGCGCCCTCCTGAGAGGTGCAGGGGCTGCGTGGGGCCTCTAAATGTGGTGGGTTGGCAGCCCACATGCCGGCGACTGGGTCCTCCTCCGTGGTGAGGCTTGGTCCCCCCTCTTCGTCAAAAACAAATTCTCGGACTTGAGCTGCATAGCTGCTGCCAGCCATGTTTGCTTTTCCGCTTCCTGTACACGCGGTGGGGGCGTGGGCTCTCCCCGGCAGGCGGCTGCCCTCCTGGCTCTTCTCCGGGTCAGGCTGCCTGTCTGCCGGCTCCCCTGGCCTGCAGATGGGCTCCTGGGCTCTGCGTTCAGGCAGGCCCTACAATGAGCGTGTTCTCAAGCTGAGCAGGCGCCAGAATCCCATAGGGGGCTTGTTCAGACACAGCCCCCCACCCCCAGCTCAGACGCAGGGGGCGTGGGTGGCCTGAGCGTGGGATCGAGGGCCTGGCCTGGAGCAGCGTCCTCACGGGTGGGGTGTGGTCTGCCAGGTGCCTGAGCCCCTGCGGTGGCCCCATCCCTTACTTCTGAGCAGCCGGATCCTCTCCAGCGGCAGAAGCAGGGAGGGCCTGGAGGTCCAGAGGGTGCTCCCTGTGGCCAGCACGCCGTGGAGGTGGCCTGGTGACCACAGCTCCTCCCTTACAGGCTGACCCAGCTGGATGTTGACAGCCACCTGGCCCAGTGCTTAGCCGACAGCACAGAAGATGTGATGTGGTGAGCACCTTCCAGGGAGCCCGGCGCTGTGTCAGATGCCTGGACACGCCCTCCCCCGCCAGAAGTCCCTCCCCCGCCAGAAGCCCCTCTGCACCAGAAGCCCCTCTCCCACCAGAAGCCCCTCCCCCACCAGAAGCCCCTCCTCCCAGCTCTCCAGCTTGCACATTAAAGCAGGGTGCACCTGTCTGTTGTGATGAAACAGCTGCTTTTTTTCTGACATTTGGTTCAGGGCAAATTCACAGCAGTGAAATCAGAACCGGACAAAGCCCCAAGCAGGTCAGCCGACCCCTTCACCCAGCAGCCCCACTGAGGACGGGACAGGCTGGGGGTAGCTCGTTTTCCTGACTTTCTGGACAGACATGGTTAGCTCATGTGCAGTCACGGTTTTGTTTGGTCTGTTGAGACGGTCTCGCTCTGTCGCCCAGGCTGGAGTCAGGGGTGCAGTCACGGCTCACTGCAGACTTGAGGCTGATGACCCTCCCACCTCAGCCTCCTGAATAGCTGGGACTACAGGTGTGCGTCCCCACGCCCGGCTAATTTTAGTTTTTTGTACAGATTGGGGGCCTCTTATCATGTTGCCCAGGCTGGTCTCAAACTTCTGGTGTCAAGCGATCCTCCTGCCTTGGCCTCCTGAAGTGCTGAGATTACATGCCTCAGCCACCGGCCCAGCTTCCAGTCGGTTTTTTTTTTTTTTTTTTTTTTTTTTTTTTTTTTTTTTTTTTTTTTTTTTTTTTGAAACGGAGTTTCGCTCTTGTTACCCAGGCTGGAGTGCAATGGCGCGATCTCGGCTCACCGCAACCTCCGCCTCCCGGGTTCAGGCAATTCTCCTGCCTCAGCCTCCTCAGTAGCTGGGATTACAGGAACGCGCCACCATGCCCAGCTAATTTTTTGTTGTTTTAGTAGAGACGGGGTTTCACCATGTTGACCAGGATGGTCTCAATCTCTTGACCTCGTGATCCACCCGCCTCGGCCTCCCAAAGTGCTGGGATCACAGGCTTGAGCCACCGCGCCCGGACCCCTTTTTTTTTTTTTTTTTTTTTTTGGTGGAGTCTCGCTTTGTCGCCCAGGCTGAGGTGCAGTGGTGCAATCTTTGCTCACTACAACCTCCGCCTCCCAGGTTCAAGCGATTTTCCTGCCTCAGCCTCCTCAATAGCTGGAATTACAGGTGCCTGCCATCATGCCTGGCCAATTTTTTGTATTTTTAGTAGAGCTGGGGTTTCAGTGTGTTAGCCAGGGTGGTCTTGATCGCCTGACCTGGTGATCCGCCCGCCTTGGCCTCCCCAAGTGCTGGGATTACAGGCGTGAGCCACCACGCCGGCCCTCAGTTGAGTTCTAATTCCTCAAAGTGAACTTGCAGCTGTAGCGAGTTGTGAGAAGCGCAGGCTCCTGCTCCGTGTGCTGCGGGCTGCGTGCCGGGAGCTCCCGTTCCTAGGTTGAAATCCTCACCAGGTGGCGGCACAGGAGGCCAGGCCTCTGCCGGGCCAGGAGGTCGGGGCGATGGCTCCCGTGAGATGAGGGCCCCATAATGGAGATCCGGGGGACACAGGCCAGACGAGGGCCCTCCTCTGGAGCCAGAGTCTGCTTGAAGCCCCAGGTCCATGGTCATGTGTTAGGGCTGCAGGGGCTGAGACTCTTGTGGGGGCTCCAGGGCCTCATCGCCACCTGCCAGGGGCTTTGAGGCAGCTTATTCTGAAATGGGGAGTTTCTGGGGAAGGACAGAAGCAGTGGCTCGTGCAGACCTGTCAGCCACCGTCTGCTTGGCTCACCGTGTGGGCGGAGCATGGGGACCGGCGTCCTCAGGGAGCTTCCTGTCCACCTGCTCAGCCCCCTGGTTCTAGAGAGCTGGGCTCTGCTGATTCAGCCCTGACCCCCGTCTTCGGTGGCTGAGAGAACAGGCTGTGGGGTGGACGTGGTGTGGAAACCAAAGATGAACACTTGGACATCTGTATTTTCCTTTCAATCACGGCTACAGATGGGCCTCGAAAAACATGGAAACATGAACACACATCACTGAGTGAAAGAAAACGCTGCACATTGCGATTCCAACCCAAGGGTGTCCTGGAAAGGGCAACACCATGAGGACCAAAAACATCAGAGGGTGCAGGGGCGGGGAGGCGCAGGCAGGCGCCAGGGCGCAGGTCCTCCGCATCAGACGGTGCAGGGGCAGGGGGGCAGAGGCGGGCGCCAGGGCGTGGGTCCTCCATATCAGAGGGTGCAGGGGCGGGGAGGTGCAGGTGGGCGCCAGGGCATGGGTCCTCGAGGCCCCACAGTAGTGAATCCACACTGTCACAGGTCTGTGCACACCCATGGGACAGACGGTGCAGTGTGAGCCTGGCGGGGACTCTGGGTGTGGGGTGATGACAAGGGCACGCCCAGCAGCTGTCAGCAGTGCGCCCTGGTGAGGGAGGCTGGGCAGGGCAGGGCAGGGTTGCATGGGGACTCTGCACCTCCTGCTCATTTTGGTGGGAGCCTAAACCTGCCCTAACATAAGCCTACTTAAGAAAATGGCTTCAGGCTGGGTGCGGTGGCTCACGCCTGTAATCCCAGCACTTTGGGAGGCCGAGATGGGTGGATCACTTGAGGTCAGGAGTTTGAGAACAGCCTGGCAAACATGGTGGAACCCCATCTCTACTAGAAGTATAAAAATTTAGCTGGACATGGTGGTGGGCACCTGTAATCCCAGCCACTTGGGAGGCTGAGACAGAAGTGCTTGAACCCGGGAGGCGGAGGCTACAGTGAGCCACGGTAGCACCACTGCACTCCAGCCTGGGAGACAGAATGAGACTCCATCTCA
>NW_016107460.1:4292964-4305330 GCF_001604975.1 Cebus imitator | reverse complement strand
GCTTCTTGGAAACACCTACCCCCCCTTTTTTTTTTTAAATTATTTATTTATTTAAGACGAGGTTTTACCATGTTGGTCAGGCTGGTCTTGAACTCCTGACCTCAGGTGATCTCCCTGCCTTGGCCTCCAAAGTGCTTGGATTACAGGTGTGAGCCACCACGTCCGGCCGAAACACCTACTTTTAAGTAAAATAATATAAGCATCTTCATTAAAGACTTTAAAGGATGTGCAAGACTTTGAATGACCTTGAGGTCATTCAAATGACATTCAGGGGGAGTGTCACCCACAGGAGCCGACCAGCCACGGCTCCACAGGCAGCCGCCCCACACCGTGCCCACGCAGGCCCACCGTGCAGCCCCCGAGTCCCCAGAGTTTTCAGGAACCACTTCCAAAAGACACACCCTTGTGACCGGAGCCACTGGCAAATACCAGGATTCTTCAAACCACACTTCCGCACATCCTTCACTTTAATTTGTAAAACAAATGACTGAATATAAAAGTCTCCCTGTGACGGGCACAGCATTATTCACACATTTTGTACAAGCGCAGCCCACCTGCTAACCTGCATGCTGTCGGCAGCACGGCAGGATTTGGGTACGGGCCTCATGGTTCACAAATCGAGGAGGCTCACGGAAGGCGAGTTGCTTGTTAAGCACTTCTGGGACACACTGGGGTCTCTCCCACTCAGGGTGGGGTCCCGGCAGCCCCACTCCTCCGGCAGGTGTGACTGCAGCGGCCACAGGCCTGGCCCTGCTACCTGGACATCCCACGCTGGCTTGGGACACCTGTGTGAGACCCACGTCCCCAGGGCTCCTGGCTCTGCCCTGGGGTTTCTTACTCTCCGTCTTTGGAGTTAAGTCCCACCGGCTAAGGTTGGGAGGGCGGCCGAAACGCATCTCCACGTTCCACCCAGAAGCCCGAGCTGGCGGAGGGCGGGGTGCCAAGGTCTCGGGCCGTGGGGACGGGAAGGGGACGGCAAGGGGCCGGCAGTACGCCCAGCGCTGGCATTTTTGCCCTAGCACCTGGGGCCCAGGTAAGAATCCACGATGCTGTGCTCAGTGCAGGCATTGGCAGCACCCTGAGAAACCTGAGTGTCGGGGGCGGCCAGGCTCACCTGCTGGGTGTGGCCTAGAGGCGCGGCACCAACCTCTGACTTGAGATTTTCCCCATCCTCTCCTCCCCAAGCCACCAGCCGCACCATGGGATGGGGTGGCCCCGAGTCACGGAGGCCTGGGGTCTCTGCACCTGGCTGAGGGGTACATGGCAATTCCCACACCTGTGCACCAGGCCTCACTTAGAGGCACGAGGTGCTGTGACCCCCTCTCCCAGGGAGCCCAGAAGACGGCTCAGCCACACCTGGCACCTGGCGTCTGGCAGACCTGCCTCTAGAAGCCTCAGCTCTGGGCAGCTGTCCCTTCACCTGAGGAGCGGGAACACGGGGAGCGTGGGGGCCATCCTGGAAGCAGGAGGCCGCTCCGCGGGGAAATGCATGTTTCTGGGTGTCTGTAGGGTCATTGTTCAGCTTTAAGGCTGGGGTCCATCACAGGGACAACTTTTAGTTTTCTCTAATTCTGAGTACCGTGCGACAGGCAAGAATATTTTCCAAAACTCAGAAGCGTCGCCCGAGGCATCACGTAGGCACTGCTGAGTGTCAGCAATGCGGATTTAAGTTTTAGTTTTCCTTTCATCTTTTGGTTTACTGTGCTTTGGTGAGCCACGTATTAGAACTGCCACAATCTGGTTCCCGCATGGGTCCCGTGAGCTGGCTGGTCCAGCCGCCCTCTGCTCAAGGTGTCACTTCACCCTCAGGCCCCAGCGGCTGGGCCCACGCGCTGCGGGAAGACGACAGGAACTTACCGGAACATAAGACACGGCAGAGTTTGTACAATTCTTCGCCGCAGCGGGTCCCCACAGGCACTTAGACCCCCGCCCCACCATGTCCTGCTGGCTCCTAAACTGCCCCCCTACATGTGGGTTTCGTCTGAGCGTGGGGCAGGCGCCACTCACGGAAAAAAGGCATCAGAGGAGCTTCGACATCATCGGAACATTTTATTCCTCGGGACGCTACACGCTCGCTTTCCTGGCGGAGCAGGTCAGTGCACGGAGCTGTGTTTCCACGGAAGATGTGCACCTCCGGAACTGCGCGACAGCCCCTCAGCAGGGTCCCGCGGTCCGCCGCGACGCGGGCGCAGCAGCAAGTTCCTCCGGCGCGGAGCTGGCCTGCCGGGCCCAGGCACGAGGGGCCATTCCGCTCCAGCAGTGCCTGCGACTTCCTCCGCAGTCTCGGCGCGAGCGTCCGTCCCCAGCTGCCCTCGGAGCCGTGCCCAGCCTGGCATGCATATGCGGTGGTGAAGGATACAGTTAAAGGGTCAATCCCGCGTGTCCACAACAGAGACGCACGCAGCCTCACACGGACTCCTCCGTGGACAGCAGCAGCGGGTTGATATACTCGAAGCCTTCGAACTCCGACTGGTCAATCCTCTTTATGGTATCCCTGTGGGCAGGAAGGGTGGGGGGACGGCAGGGGGTGACCGTGTGTTCATTCCCTCGGGGGAGCAGAGTCACATTCACCTAAGATTCCTCCCCCACGCCCACTGGGGAGATGACGCCAGGAGGGTGTGCGTCAAGGGCGGGCTGGGTCAACAGCTGCCCAAGGTGCGGCCCCTCCATGGGGCTGCCCGAGGGGTGCTCCAGGGTCCCCGCTTCCCCGCCCCCAGTGGGCCTTACTCGTCGTCCGGGGTCAGCTGCACGGGCTCGCTGGTGAACTGGGTGTCAAAATTGTCCAGACCGTAGTCGTCCGTGATCTGTGGCTGGAACGGAGGGAGCGCCTGCTTCTTCTCCAGCTTGGAAAAACAACGTGAGAAGAGTCAGCTCCACGTGGGCATCAC
This sequence comes from Cebus imitator, assembly GCF_001604975.1. Classification (NCBI taxonomy): domain Eukaryota; kingdom Metazoa; phylum Chordata; class Mammalia; order Primates; family Cebidae; genus Cebus; species Cebus imitator. The sequence goes on along the minus strand of NW_016107460.1, from coordinate 4,302,442 downwards.
CCCCACCAGATCCAGTATTTTGCACGCACTTGAATCACAAAATGAAATAGTAAGAAACTCAGCATTTCAATCTGCCCAGCATTTGAATGCTAAGTGATTTTTCTTACAGCACAAAATATAGGAAATACCCAAAGTCAAAAAGTGTCGTCAAGCTAAAAAATGCCAGAAGTGTGGGCCATGCTGGCCACACATGGGACGGAGCGGGACCCGCAGGTACTCATGCGAGGCCTCCCCCAACCCTGGGGGTCCTTGTTCAGAGGGGCACCAACATAACCGGCCAAACAAGCTGTCTGACGGTGTCCTGGAACCCTGACCATGAAGGTGTGGGACCTGGCCACGGCACCTGCCCACGCGGGCACCCCACAGACCCGTCTGTCAGGAGCCTGCTGCTGGCCCGTTTCTGTCTATCCAGGCAGCGACTTCAGAATCTCAGGTGCTGCTTGCAGGAGGAAGCCAGGCAGGCAGGCCTGGGCCGTGGTGCAAGGCTCACTTCTGGCTGCTGCGTACCAGGCCTTGGTGAGGCGTCTACGCCGGGGAGGGCAGAATGCCACAACACACACGGGCGAGGACAGCAAAAGCCCTTAGCTCCCCTCACTCATGGCTATGTGGCAGCGACATGGCCACGCCCTCCCACTATCCCACAATAGGGTCTGAATGCGTCCCCGATTCCCCGCGAGAAACTCATTCCCCAGAGCAACAGAGTGGGAGGTGGGGCCGGACGGGAGCCCACCCTCACAGACGACTCCTGCAGCTGTAAAGAGGGCGTGGGCCTGGATTCCTCCCTGCCTTCTGCCGCTCGGGGCAGGCGGCCTCCCTCCCTCTCCTCCGGGGATTGGAGTGTTTGGGCGCCACCTTGGAAGCAGAGATCTGGCATCGCCAGACACCAAGCCTGCTGGCACCATGACCTGGGACTCCCGGCCACCAGGGCAGAGAGACCTGTGCTCCCTGGAAATTCCCCGGGCTCAGACACTGTTACAGCGGCACCAAAGACCGCGGCATTCGCCCACTCACCCCCCCTCACTCTCCAACCCACTTCCACTCATTCATTCATTCCCTCCCTCACTCTCCAGCCCACTCATTCATTCATTCCCTCCCCCGCTCTCTAACCCACTCCCACTCATTCATTCCCTCCCCCGCTCTCTAACCCAGTCCCACCCACTCATTCATTCCCTCCCTCGCTCTCTAACCCACTCATTCATTCATTCCCTCCCCCACTCTCTAACCCAGTCCCACTCATTCATTCATTCCCTCCCCCGCTCTCTACCCCACTCATTCATTCACTCTCTCACTCCCCGGCTCTCCAGCCCACTCACTGGCTCACTCACTCTAACCCACTTTCCCCCTCATTCCTCACCCACTCTCCAGCCCACCCTCAAACACTCGTTCACCTGCTCACTGGCAGTCCCCTTAGGTGTGTGCTCCTGTGCCAGGCCCGGCTTGCTCAAGGCTGAGATTCAGCTATAAGCAGAGCCCAGCCTGGTGGAGCCACCATTCACCAGGCTTGAGGGGAGGGCATCATGTCCGCTCTGCTCCCTGCGAAGCCTGGAGCCAGGCATGGGGCTGGGTGGGTGCAGCTGGTGAAAAATGCAGCCACCCTCCAAGGCCCCCATCTCCCTGCTGACTGAGCACAACAGCCCAGCTTATGGGCCGATCGCAGGGCACCCAGCAGCCACCTTCCCCCTGTGAGAGCCAAGGCTCCCAAGCCCAGAAATGCCCCCAGCGTGGCCTTGCTTTCGCGGTGCCCTGCCTCCTGGGGGCAACATACCCCAGCAGATCAACACTGGCACCGCACGGACCCTGCCCTCAGGACCCTCCAGCCGTTCAAGCTGGAATCAACCTGTTTCTGCCTATTTAGGCCTCCACCTCCGAATCCAGGTGCTGCTTGGCAGGAAGATGCAGGGCTGGGGGCCTGGGCCTCGGATGGAGGCTGCCGGTGCACCCCCCGCTCTCCACTGGGGGCCCAGGGCGGGCTCTTGGCAGGAAGATGCAGGGCAGGGGGCCTGGGCCTCGGATGGAGGCTGCCGGTGCAACCCCCGCTCTCCACTGCAGGCCCAGGGCGGTCAAGAACACCAACAACAAAAGCTGAACTGGGAACGGAATCATGGAAAAAACCCTCAGAGGTTTTTGGGAACTTATAAAGAAATGCCCACACACATTCTACTAATGTGACATCTACTAGGATGTCACAAAAACAGACAAATCCTTCGCACGCAAGGCTGGACATGGGTGAGGGCTGCGGCTGTCTGAACGCTGGGCCACAGCAGCTTCCACAGCCAGGCCACCGGCTAGAGGAGACTGCTGAGGAGCAAAAGGGAGGGACAGGGCTGTCCCGGCAGGCAGGGGGGTCGTGCACACAGAAGGGCTGTGGGGACAGGACGCCCCCTTCATTCATCAAGTACCTGTATTATTTGCCAATAAGAAATGTTTCCTGATAACATGTGAAAAAAAGGGAGCATTTCCCAAACGACTTTTCCTCCCTTAGTCCTGGGCTGCTTCAGTTTCCTAAGCAGCAGTGCTGGGCACGGAGCAGGACCCAGCTGGAGCTGCCCAGTGTCCTCCAGCCCCCCGCCCTGCCGGTTCTCTGCTACGGGTTTGAGGGGGCCTGTTTCCCTGACGGCATCCCCAGGGGCCAGCGTTGCCGCTTCTTGCTCAAAAGCCCTCAGTGGGCATCTCTGCAGCTCGAACGTGGGCTGCAGGTCAGGGTCCACAGTGCCTGACGTGGTTGCCCACCGCCACCCCTGCACCCAGACACAGGCGCCCTGGCCTCTCGGAGCAGTGTGTCTGAGTGCACACTGGCCCCGCGCCGGACTCTGGCAGTAGCAGGGGCCACCCCTATGGCCGTAACCACAGCAGGGAGCTGATACACAACAGGGCGTCTGCCCTGCAGCGATGGGGCCGGGGGCCTGAGAAACGGCCTGAGGGAGGTGAGGACTGGGGCCTGGGGAGGATGTGTGGGCAGGACACAGTCGTGAAAAGGCCCCAGGGTGGGCATGTGCCCCATGTGCTGGGGACCGCAGAAGGATCACAAGGCCTGAGGAGGCTGAAGGGGAGGCGGCTTCTGGACACAGGAGGACACTGCTGTCCGTAGGGCCGGGCAGGACACTGGAGGCTTGGTGGGGTGGCAGAGGTGGGGTGGGATAAAGCAGCAGGGCTCGAGGGCTGGGCTGGGCACCGCCTGGCAGAGCATGGACGGGCCCTGCAGGCCTCCAAGGGGTCAGCACGCCGGGGGCCGCTTTGGTCAAAGTCGCTGGCTGCATGGAAACAGCCCAGAGCCAGTTCTTGGCAATGATACGGGGAGGCTCCCAAGACCACTCTGCGCTGTTGGGGTGATGACCGGTGAGCACCTGGGCAGCCACCAGAGGCAGGCCTGGGCCCAGGAGGCAGTGCCCAGGGGGTGCAGGGGACTCCCAGCTCCTGGTGCCCAAACCACAGGAAACTCCCAGAGTGCCACAGGGTGGTGGCACAGCACACAGTTGTCTGTGCGTCCGAGTCATCAGTGCGTCTGAGTTGTCCATGTGTCCGAGTGTGTCCATCTGAGTCATCCGTGCGTCTGCGTGTCCGAATTTCTGAGTCGTCCGTTGTGTCCGGGTGTGTGTGTCTGAGTTGTCTGTGTGTCTGGGTTGTCCGTGTGTCTGTGTGTCCGAGTGTCTGAGTAGTCCGTGTGTCTGCAGCTGGTCCCCACATCCATTTTCATAAACACACTCAGGTCGGCGTTGTGGTAGCACCCCCCATGGGCACGGAGGAAGGAGAACTGTGCACCCCATGCACAATTAGTGCCTGAAGCATAACTCACTGCTTACTTATATCTAGCTTATATATACAATTATACTTAGTTCCATGTAATCTTTCTATTTAATCATACAGGTATCGTAGTCGGAGCTGTACTGACACATTTAGTGCTGATTTATAGACTCCTTCCATACAACCGTATAGTAGTTTGTACTAGGAGGAATGCCTGGAGCAGTCACAGAACAGAAGCAGTACATGGGAGAACAGCCAGACCAGGACGAGAACCAAAGACCCAGGCGGTGGCGTCCCTGCCTGAAAGGGCAAACGCCGTATGGCAGGCTTGGAGCAGGAGCCTCTCCTCCTGATAAAGGAGTTGTAGCACCTTGCATCCAGTTCCTGTGGAAAGTCGGCCTCAGGCCTGAGATCCTGGAAGTAACCGAGGGAGAAGAACCCCTCTGGTGTGACCAGTCGTGGCGGCTGTGCACCCTGTCAGTCTTTTCTCGCTTCTGTGCTGGCTCAAATCATCCTCCCATAAATATCTTAGAGAAGAGCACACGTCTGTCAGCTCCCACTGCACTGGCTTACAGCATCCTTCCATTAGAAACCCTTTGAAGCCTCCAGCCCCCAGATAAGAAGTGTTGCGGATCTCTCTCCTGGAAGGAGATGAGATGGCTGATCACTAGCAGCTCGGGATTGCAGTTCCCACTGAAAGAGCAGAGAACCAGAGGATGCGCACTTTCAGATCAATTTTTGTTGCTCACACACCAGGAGATTCCCAGCGGAGGAGCCCCACGTGTCGCCAGCGCAACTCTTGAGGCCGGTGAGGCGGTTTTGCCGCTGCCTTGGAGCGGCGGTTCTTGGTGCAGAGTCAGAAAAGCACCATCAATCTTAACACCGCTGTTTTGGCCGGCGCAGTGGGTTGCTCAGATTCTAGCGCCGGGAATCAACAAGTTGGACGTCCATTCAGAAACCCAACTATAAAGACGGTAATTATAAAGACCGCAGATGGATAAATCTATAATGAAGGGAAGAAACCAGCCCAAAAAGCCTGAGAATACCCAAAATCAGAACGCCTCTCCCTCTACAGGGGATCACAGTTCCTCATCAGCAACGGAACAAGGCCTGATGGAGAAAGACTGTGTTCCATTAGCAGAAGCTGACTTTAAAAAGTGGATGATAAGAAACTTCTGGGAATTAAAAGAACTTGTTCTAACCCAATGCAAAGAAACTAAGAACTTTGAAAAAAGGTTTGATGAAATGTTAACAATAACACACAATTTAGAGAGGAATATAAGTGAATTAATGGAGCTGAAAAATACAACATGAGAACTTCGCGAACTATGCACAAATTTTAACAGCCGAATTGATCAAGCAGAAGAAAGGATATCAGAGGCCGAAGACCAACTTAATGAAATAAAACGAGAAGATAAGATTAGAGGAAAAAGGATAAAAAGGAACGAGCAAAGTCTCCAAGAAATATGGGACTATGTGAAAAGATCTAATCTATGCTTGATTAGGTGTACCTGAATGTGACAGAGAGAATCAATCCAAGCTGGAAAATATGCTTCAGGATATTACTCAGGAAAACTTTCCCAACCTAGCAAGGCAGGACAATATTCAACTCCAGGAAATACAGAGAACACCACAAACATATTCCTCAAGAAGACCAACCTCAAGGTACATAATCGCCAGATTCACCAGGGTTGAAATGAAAGAGAAAATACTGAGGGCAGCCAGAGAGAAAGGTCAGGTTACCCACAAAAGGAAGCCTATCAGACTCACAGCAGATCTCTCAGCAGAAACCCTACAAGACAGAATAGAGTTGGGGCCAATATTCAACATCCTTAAAGAAAAGAACTTTCAACCCAGAATTTTACATCCAGCCAAACTAAGCTTCATAGGCGAAGGAAAAATAAAATCTTTTGTGAACAAGCAAGCACTCAGAGATTTCATCACCACCAGGCCTGCTTTACAAGAGCTTCTGAAAGAACCACTACAAATAGAAAGGAACAGCCAGTATCAGCCTTTCTAAAAAATGCCAAAAAATAAAGAACATCAACATAATTAAGAAATTGTATCAATTAATGGGCAAAACAGCCAGCCAGCATTAAATGACAGCATCAAACTCATATATATTGTTATTAATTCTAAATTTAAATCGACTAAATCCCCCAATCCAAAGACACAGACAGGCAAAAAAAGCCAAGACCCATTGGTATGCTACATCCAGATCCATCTCACATGCAATGATAGACAAAGACTCAAAACAAAGGGATGGAGAAAAATTTACCAACGAAATGGAGAGCTAAAATAAATAAATAGAAGGCAGGAGTTGCAATTTTTGCTGATAAAATAAACTTCAAAGCAACAAAGATCAAAAGAAGCAAAGAAGGATATTACATAAAGACAAAAGGATCAAGGTAACAAGAAGAGCTAAAGATCCTAAATATATATGCACCCAATACAGAAATACCCAGATATGTAAGACTTATAAAGAGACTTGGACTCCCACACAATAATAGTGGGAGACTTACAGATCAATGAGACAGAAAGTTAACACCGATATCCAGGACTTGAACTCAGACCTGGAACAAGTAGACTTAATTAACATTCATAGAACTCTCCACTTTAAATACACAAAATATACACTCTTATCAGTACATCACACGTATTTACAGGTTTAAATGAAATATTGGTTGGCTGCTTGTTAATTATTTTCTTCACTCATGACCCTGCCCCCCGCTTGTACCTAATAAATACAAAAAATACAGATGCTTCTGGGCATTTGGGGCTCTCGCTGATCTCCGCTCCCAGGTTCTTCAGTGTCCTGTCTCCTTACTTCTCAGATCCTGCACTTCAGCACGGCATAACGGTCACCCCACGACACTGTGGGGCCCAACAGCCCTACAGGCCTTAAATCCCAGCCGAGGTTCCACTACTCAAGGTGTCCAGCTGGATACCCCACACCTGCCCCGTGCCACGCAGCATCGGGGGACAGACGGGTTCGCGGTGGCCAGGCCAGGGCACTGCTGCCTTTGGCACACTCTGGGCACGAGAGTTTTATGGCCACACAGGTCGGCCCTGGGTAGTGGGGCTGGCACCAGCCCAGCTGTAGGGCCTACCCCTCCCCGTGAAGTCGTAGCTGTGATCCCCACTCCTGACGGCCTCCATCGCCCCACGCCTCCCACAGCCGCCTCCCGCCCGGTCCCACGGCTGCCCAGGCCCAGGTGCCCTTTCTGTGGGCCTCCTGTTACCCGCCCTCCTCCGCATCTTCCCGTTTTCCCCTCCTCTGTCACTGGCTCCTTGCACAGCACGTGAAGTAGCTGGGTTCCTCCCAATGAGCTCCTAGGAATGTGCCTGTCACTCGTGGGAAAGTCCCGAGGCTCCCATGACACAAAGCATCAGAGTCCTTGCTCCTCCCTGGAGCCTCCCACTGGCAGCCCTGGACCCACGTCACGGACGTGATGGGGGTGGGAGGTAAACCGCTCCTGGCTCAGAGGCAGAATCTCCCCGGCAACGTGGCAGCAAACAACTCTCAAGAGGAACGGCTGTCACCACGCAAACGTTTCCATCCGTGGGGAGACGAGCTGGCGCAGCACTGCCCGGCCACGTTGGATGCATGGGGTTGGGCAGCCGGTGGTGGCTCAGCTGTTAACCCGCCACCCCCATTCACATCAGTGGGGAGCTGGGACCACACCGGGAAATCCAGCACTTTGAATCCCAGACTCCTGATACTCACAAGGAGTACGTATCAGGTGTTCCACAAACCCTCGGCCTTTGCACCAAGCACTGGGGGTCCCACAGCAACAGGGACCTTCTCAGAGTGGCAGCCCCAGCCAGCAGCCCAGGACCTGCTGTCGGGACCCAGTTCCTGCAGGATCCGTCACTCAGTGCTCACCCAGGACGGGCCCAGCAACTTCCCCATGGCCTTTGCTCCCAGACAAACTGAAGGGCTCAGCATACAGGAGACTGAGGACGCGCCTGGACCCGGTGGAGGATGGGGTCTGGACACAGTCCATGGGAGCCCCCGACGAGACGACGAAACGCGCCCCACCTCCTGGTACTCGGGGTAAGGAAGGTGCATCTGCCCTGCTGGTGGGCGGGCCATCTTTACTCCAGGGCAGTGGGCAGGAGGGCCGGCTACATGAGGAAAGCAGGGGTAGGGACCCGGTGCTGCACACCTCAGTGGTCGCCGCTGACGGAGCAGTGCCGGGGTAGGCAAGGAGGGGCTGGGGTGGCTCGGGAGTGACTGTGACCCCGTTCCAGGTCTACCCTCGGACACTCGGGGGCGGGGCAGGCACCATGTGCTTTCACCATCCACCCTGCTGTTCCCACCGCCTTCCTGAAGTTTGAGAAGGCGATCCTGAGTCCACACGTGGGGACCAAGGCCTCGTGCCTGCCCCATTCCCACAGGAAGCTGACACCCACCGAGGGGCCATTCCCACGCTATGCCCACTACAGCCCGTGGAACTGAGTCCAACACAGTACTGAGGGGCCCCAAAGGAACCAAAAAGCAGCACTGCAGGAAGAGGCGGCCCCTTGAAAGGCTAGACCAAGACCAGTGGGCCGGCAACTGTGCTCTGAGCATCTGCCCCAGAGAAACACACACGCGTCCACACAGAAACGCATCTGCCCCGGAGAAACGCACACGCATCCACAGAGAAACGGTTCACAGGTGTGCAAGGCTGCACGGTTCACAATGGCCAGTAGGTGGAGCCCACCTGGTGTCCACTGAGGGCAGCTGTGTGACGCAGTGTCCACGCAGCGGTTGGGGTTCAGCCACACGGTGGAGGAGGCAGCGCCACGTGCTACCGCGTGGGTGCACCTTGTGGAGGCAACGCTGAGGGGAGGGGCAGGAGTGGAAGGCCACGGTGCGCCCAGGTCCGTTTCCACAACACATCCAGACCAGGCAAAGCTGTAGAGCCCGGCAAGGTGACCGCTGCAGGGTGTGAGGAGAGGCTGGAGTGGGCTCAGTCTCCTCTGGGTATGGGGCGATGAGCGATGAAGTGATGAAAGGGATCGAGGTGATGGTCATGTAATTCTGGGACTGCTCAAAACCACTGAGCTGTGGACGTTGGGTGAATGCAGGGAGCACCCACCTTCTGCCAAGCTCACCTGGTGCACCCCAACCCTGCTGAGGCCAGCTAAACCAATCTGGCCAAAATAGCCACACCTCTTTCTAGAAGCCTCAAGAGCTGATGGGCGGTGAGGAGGCAGTAGAAGCAGGGTGACGGGACACTGCCCACGAGGGGGTTCTGCAGTCGTGGGACCCAGGTGGCACCCAGGGCCGCTGAAGGCCCTCTGAGACAGCCGTGGCGAGTGTGAGCTGGAGTCACCTGGCAATTGCGGCAGAGACGCAGACCTCTCCCAGCCAGAGGCCAAGAGTGGCCTCGTGGTCCCCCCCCCACCCCGAGTACCAGCTAGGGTAGGGTTAGACTCCTGCTCAATTAAGACAGTGCTCCAAAGAGAAGGAGCCCGCCGCTCTGCAGGCGGTCTTCTGCCCTCATTCGTCCACTCCTGGTAAAGCCAGAGTGGCTGAGAGACAAGATCAGGGGCCCGGCAGGCACCAAGGCTGCACCCAGGATAAGGCTCTGGAGGAGCCCACGGCGCTGGAGGACCTCACGGAGCTGCAGGACCCCACAGCGCTGGAGGATCCCACGGCGCTGGAGGAGCCCACGGAGCTGCAGGAGCCCACGACGCTGCAGGACCCCACAGCGCTGCAGGAGCCCAGGGCGCTGGAGGAGCCCAC
>NW_016107460.1:4271990-4292220 GCF_001604975.1 Cebus imitator | reverse complement strand
GCTGGAGGAGCCCACGGCGCTGGAGGAGCCCACGGCACTACAGGACCTCACGGCGCTAGAGGAGCCCACATGGTGGGCTTGGAAGAGAGGGTGGGAAAGGCATGGGGAAGAGTGAGCTGAGACAGGCGAGGGGAGATGTCTGGGAGGGGTGCTGGCTCTCCATGTAATCCTACTACGCACCTGCCACAGGCTCAGCCAGGTGGCACCTGGACCCAAGTGTGTGGATCAGAGACTAGGCCAGGTGTGCCTGAGCCAGAGACGGCGCTGGGGTGGGGACACCACCTGTAACCCCGGCTCGGCAGGCACCTGGGCCATGGGATGAGGTTCAGAACCAAAGGCGGAGCTCTTCTTCCCTGTGTGACCAGAGGCATAAGGTTAATTGAAGAGTTTGCGAAGCTGATTCTGTAGCAGGTCGTATGCTCAGAACGTTTCCAAGTGTGTGCATCTGACAACCAAATGACCAAGAGTGGCCTTGCTCCGGTTCTGCAGCAGCCCAGCTGCTCTGGGGCAGGCACACGTTCTGACCACCTCACTCCTCATGCGGCGGCCCGGCCCCTCCCTCCCACCTTCCCCCACGGTCCCACACATGCACAGGTAAAGAAAGTCCTTCAGCCAGAAAGTGACTTGGGCCATGTAGACAAGGGTCCCCACTGCTCACAGGGGCTGGGGGGTGACCCCCCACGCTGGCCAAGGGGCTGCCTGGAAAAGTGGGGGTGGGGTGGGGAAGGGGAGCTCCTGCTGCCTCAGAGCTGGGCTTTCTCCTGATCCATCCCAACCTCATCCAAAATGCACTTGATGAGCTAGCCAATCTGTTTTTTTTCCTCAAAGAGTGTATTTTAAAGGTTTTATTTCAGCAGCTCTGCAACCATTTACACAGCTGGAAACAGAGTTTCAGACGGGGTAACCTCCCAATAAGCCTCTGTACACCGGAAACATCCCAGGTGGAGCGCACGCTTCCTACACTGACCCATGACCGACACCGCGTGGCCTTCACTGCCTTAACCTGCCAGACACGCCAGCCCACGGTCTGGCAAAAGCCCCTGCGCACAGAGTCCCTTGGAGCGTCCAGCCCCCTCCTGATCATGTGGCCCCCCGGGGGCTGTGGTCACCGCCGCTCGTCACAGGAGAGTACTGACCGCATGCAGCCAGCCAGGAACTGTCCAAACTCAAAGTACAGTTTCTACCGATCCCGTCCTGCCCGTGCACCACTGAAATCAGATTCCTAAATCAACCGGAGTATGTCCGACACTGCCTGCAGGCTTGTTCTCCTTCAATACCAGGGACCCTGGCACTGAAGCTGAGAATGCCGTGATTGCTGCTCCTGTCCAGCGACTGCTGATAAACCTAGCCACAAAACCACGGCAAATGCCCTTCTCTAGAGTGGCCCCCAGGATCAGCTCTCCTGTAGAACCAACAGGCAGTGCGGTCCCAGGCCAGGAAGCACGAGACATTGGCTCTGAGCCAGCACAGCCAGGGGTCATCAGGAAGTGCTATGGGCCAAACTCATCCAGCCCCTTACTCTCCTCGCTCCTGAGAACAAAATGTGTCTCCCCATCCCTCCTAGGGGCCCTGGAGGGCAGCCCCCCATTCCCAGTTGGCCCTTCTGGGAGACAGGAGCCTTGGCTCCATGCAGGTGCGCCATGCCAAGGATCACCCTGGCGGTGCACAAGCTCACACAACCCACCCCACCCACACGGCCCCCACCCTGTCCACCATGGGTGGGGTTGGGTTGGGGGTGTGGGGTTGGATGGATATTGGGGCTGGGGTGGGAGATGAGGTTGGCAGTGGGGTAGGGGTTGGGGTGGATATTGGGGTTGGGATAGGGTTGGAGGTTGGGGCTGGGTTGGGGGTGTTGGGTTTGGGATGGGGGTTGGGTGGATATTGGGGTTCAGGTGGGGGAGGTGGGGCTGGCAGCAGGGTAGAGTTGGGTGGATTTGGGGTTGGCATGGATATTGAGGTTGGGTTGGGGTCGTTGGATTTGGGGTGGGGGTTGGGTGGGTATTGGGGTTGAGGTGGGCGAGGTGGGAGGTGGGGTTGGCAGTGGGGTAGAGTTGGGTGGATCTGGGGTTGGCATGGATATTGAGGTTGGGTTGGGGGTGTTGGGTTTGGGGTGGGGGTTGGGTGGGTATTGGGGTTGGGTGGATTTAGGGTTGGGGTTGAGGTGGGGCTTGGGGTGGGGGTTGGGATGGGTGTGGGGGTGTGAATGGGCTTCGTGATGCTTTACCAAGTCCCAGTCTATGCTGCGGAAGAACGCATGGGACTTAATGTCAGAGAATCCAGTCTGTGGCCGGCAGCCGAGCCTCTCTTTGGGATCCTGGAGGTTAGAGTTCAAACAAGGACAAGTCAGCCCTGCCCTGGAAGCCCCAGGACCCGCTCCCCTCGGTGCCGCTCCCAGCGCTGACAAGCCCTCCCCCATGCTCTGACCCACCCGGCGGAAATCAGATGTTTCCTCTACTGAACATTACTTCCCCTGACATGGTCAGCTTTGTTCCGTTTTCCTTGGGCATCTGCTCTCGTTTTATATTGTTAGGTGTGAATAAAAACAGGCAATTCACAGAACACAGAGCTTAAATACCCAAGCAGAAAATCAACCCACATGCACGAAATGCAGCAGCTGATGTGAAAAAACGGCCAACAGCCGTGACTGGGCTGCCCCCAACACAGAGGCACAAACAAGAGACCTTGTCAGCGTGGCCAGAAACGTACCTTATTTAAAAATCCTTTTAAAACGTGGGAGGCTTTGACAGAGAGGAACCGGGGGATCCGGATGGGCTTCTCCAGGATCACTGCAAGGACGGAGCCTGGTGAGGACTCTCCTGTGTCATGTGCGGTTTGCCCAGCGCTGCCCAGACTCCGCTTCTGAGCAGGAGCTGTGGGAGCTCAGGCTTGGGGCCCCAGGACCCCTTCCCTTCCTACGGACCAGCAACATCTAGAACCCGGAGTCCCGCCGAGTCCTCCCTGGGCTTCCTGGTTACATGCGGTGAGATGTGTAGGGTCTGGCGTGAACCAGCGGCTCCCCTCCCCAACCCCGAGATAGCAAGTACGTGGGTGTCTCTGCACGCTGGCCACCAGAGGGCACTGCTGAAACATCCGCGGTCCCAGACCTCACATCCCCGGCACTGAATTCTGGACGGGGAGCTGGTCCAGGGCCTCCAGGTGGGAAGGAGCCCATGATGGTGGCTGTGGGTTTTGGGGTGGAGGCTGTGCTGCTGACCAGGACAGGGGAGAGTGTGAGCTGAATCGAGACAGGTTCTCCTTCCTGCTGACCCAGAGCGAGGGCAGTGCGGTCACCCCTCCCCACGGCCACGCTCCCATGCGCACAGCCCGGTGGGCGGCATGTAACAGGGTCCGGCCCGGAGAACGGTCCCCGGTGCGCTGTGTGACACTGTGACTCCCAGCCCAGGACTCCACCACCTGCGCCTTTGAAACGGAAGGAAGACAGCCGTGCAGCGAGGGTGAGCACAGGCGGGCACGAACCTTGGAAAAGGTAGTCCTCTGTGTTCATGTCCGGGTTGTCGGTGATGATGTCGAACGGGGAGCGCCCAGCCATCATCTCGAACATGAGGACGCCCAGCGCCCACCAGTCCACGCTGAACCCTGGGGAGAGCACGCGGCATCACCCGACAGGCGCCACGCCGGCCGGTGGCAGGGTGAGCCCGGCTGGGGTTGGTTTTCATGCCCAGTCAACATGAGTGTGAACCAGGTTTGAGTGGGGAGCACACAGGCGCCTGTGACTTCCGCTTCCCAGAAGAACCAGCAGCTCAGCCCGGCAGTGCGGCCTCCCCGCCACCGTCCCGGGCACCTGATCTTCCTCCCCGTCCCTGACACTGTGGAGGTCTCCCAGGCTGTCTCTGGGCTGTGGGTCCTGCTGGGGTGCCTGTGACCACATAGCTGGTGAGGCCCTGGTGGAATCTGCGGGCGGCCCTCCTCTCATGTCTGCGTTTACAGAACTAAGCTTGAAGGAGCCCTTCTCTACAGTAACGGAAATCCTCTTCTGTGTCTTCTTCCACAGTTGTTTTGCTTTTTAGAGATGTTCCAGCAGGCTGCTGGGAATGTGCTTCAGTGAATGAGGGTAGGAGACCCCGACCCGTTGTGCCCAAGGACGGCCGCTCCCCTGGGTCCCCAGAAGTCCACCTGCTCCCTGCTGAGGTGAGACACTGCCACCATCCCACACCGGATCTCTGTCCTGAGCTGGGTTCTAGGCTCCGCTCCAGGCCTCCAGTCTGCCGTCTGTCCTTCTCTGGCTACTGAGACTTCCACTGCAGCAGCTGGGGAGCCCAGCTACCCTGGGGAGAGTCACCTACCCACCCTGCCTATACCACCCGCCGTGTGATAGCAAAAGAATGTGTAAAGATGTGTGAAGGCGCGCTCATGACACGCCTCACTGAAAACTCCAGGATGCAAAAGCGGATGGGGTGTGTACAAACAGAGCACACGTGTGCACACACAGACACAAAACATACATGAACACGCAGCAAAACACACCGGCACACATACACAGGACTGCACATGCGTGCCCACCATGTCCCTGTTTCACACCCAGGGAGGGGAGAAGGGCAGAAACACTCAGCGTGCATGGCACCCTCCGCTGTAGAGGCTGTGGGGTCCTGTCCACACGCTCCTGCACCCACCTCCCCCCACGCACCCCAGACACCTGCTTCTCCCCCAGCCAGCCACGCCGCAGCACAGGGGCTCAGGCACCACACCGGGGCTCAGGCACAGCACAGGGGCTCAGGTCCTGCCCCGGCCTGGCTTTGCTTTCTGCGTCTTTCCCTTCCCTGTTTCCCTAAGGCTCCTTGGTAGGAGGAATCCCGTGACCTCCCCCAGGGGCTACTCAAGTGGACACGGGAGGTTTTCAAGGATTCAAGTAGGGGCTGAGGCCAGATGACGACTTCCGGCTGGGAAAAAGATGCGTCTGTGGATTCTGGGTGCAGGATGGTCAAGGGAAGCTCTCCCTGGCTGCCGGGCCAGCCCGAGGCCGCCTCGCCCCACGGGCTCTGAGAGGGGGCGGGCCAGCGGTACTCACCATACTCCTCTCCCCGCAGGATTTCGGGGGCGATGTAGTTTGGGGTTCCACAGAAAGTGCTCGTCGTGTCTCCAGGGCCCAGGCCTTCCTGTGGGGGGCAGAGTTATTGGGAGGTGGTTCCCGCAGACCTGACCCCGTGGGCAGGTGCCCCAAGGCACGCACCTTGCACATGCCATAGTCCGTGAGCTTGATGTGCCCGTCCGCATCCAGGAGGACGTTGTCCAGCTTCAGGTCCCGATAGATGATCCCCCTCTCGTGCAGGAAGTTGAGGGCAATGCAGATCTCGGCCGCGTAGAACCTGGGGGCGGGGACGCCATCATGCGGGCAGTGCCTGTACCATGCCAACAGCGCCAGCTCCCGCCTGCCCCACCACGGGCCTGGCATCCTCTCAGTGACCAGGCCCAGCATTTCAAAGTGCAGTGCACGGGGCTAGGAAGGGAAATGCCAACGAAAGCTCCAGGACACCACCCCACGTGCCTGCAGGTGGCCTGCTGTCCAAGACACAGAGCGACGTGGTGGCTTCCACATAGGGAGGAGTGGGGAAATCACAGTTTATTAAATAGTAACATTAAATGATTCCACGTTTATTTATTTATTTTTTTTGAGATGGAGTCTCGCTCTGTCACCCAGGCTGGAGTGCAGTGGCATGATCTCGGCTCACTGCAACCTCCACCTCCCGGGTTCAAGCGATTCTCCTGCCTCAGCCTCCTGAGTAGCTGGAATTACAGGCACCTGCCACCACACCCATCTAATTTTTGTATTTTTAGTAGAGACAAGGTTTCACCATGTTGGCCAGGTTGATCTTGAACTCCTGACCTCAAGCGACCCTTCCACCGCAGCCTCTCAACAGTGCTGGGATTACAGGCGTGAGCCACTGCGCCCAGCCTAAGAACGGAATTATTACATGGTTAGCAACTCAATTTCTGGGTGTGTACCGAGAAGAACCGGATGCAGTTTAAGAGATTACACCCGTTTTCACAGCCGCACTGTTCACCGTGGCCAACATGGACACCACTCAAATGCCCCCCAGGGATGGATGTATAAGCAAAGTGTGGTCCCTCCATCCAACGGGGCATTATCCAGCCTAAAAAAGGAAGGCGATTCTGAGACAGGCCACAGCATGCATGAGCCCTAAGGATGCCACGCTCCGGGAGATCAAAGGACAAACACTGTGATGCCACTCCTACGAGGTCCCTAGGGTCCCTGAGTCAGAGGGACAGAACATGGGATGCGTCTGTCTGGGGCAAGGACGTAGTGCTGGGGCAGGGGACAGGGAAGGAGTCCTGTTCCTATGAGGTCCCTAGGGTCCCCGAGTCGGAGGGACAGAACATGGGATGCGTCTGTCTGGGGCAAGGACGCAGTGCTGGGGCAGGGGACAGAGAAGGAGTCCTGTTCCTATGAGGTCCCTAGGGTCCCGAGTCAGAGGGACAGAATGTGGGACGTGCCCATCTGGGGTGAGGATGCGGGGACGGGAGGGAGAGTCTGACAGCCAAGCTTCAGCAGGGAAGAGGGGTGCTCTGGAGATGGGGGCCGGCGGCAGCTACATGGCACAAGGTGTGCTCCACGCCACTGAACTCCACGCCCCAAACACTACCTTTTATGTTGTGTGTACCTGCCAGTTTTAACAAGAGCGTCGTGGGAAGTGCGCCGTTCTAATGTGTCACCTACGGTCCGCAGGAGAATCTAATGTGACTCATAAAACTGCATGGAACGTTTTTAAGTAAGGAAATGAGGAAAAGGAGAAACCATGGAAGATAGGAAAGGTTCAAAGAGCTGAAATCAGCCCCTGAACCATCCTGGTGGCCCCATGGCTGTTGGGGGAGGCTCTTCAACTGTCCCAGAGGCCCCTCGGCTGCTGTGGGCCGCCCGAAGACATCAGAGAGGAAAGGGAGGGCAGGAAGGAATGTCTCAGGTCACTCTAGAAAAAGACCATTCTCGTTCTGCTCCTAATGCTGAGTGAACACAAACGGGGCAAAGGGCAGAACCAGGGCAGAGCCATCCTGAAGATAGCACAGTCCCAGGACACCCCCACTTTTCTTGGATGAGGCATAGTGCTGCTTCAGGAGCGGGGCCCGGGACACTGGCTCTGAGGCACCGTTATTCAGGAGACCCTCCCGAATGTTGAGACTCTGGAGCAACTGTGGAATGTGTCACACTGTGGGGAACGTGGCACCTCTGCCATCCTCCCTGGACCTCCCTCCCTTGAGCTCCCCACTGACCCCTGGAGAACGTCCCTGGCCCCCTCTGCGAGCACCCACCCGGCCCCCTCTGGGTACGGCCACCCGGCCCTGTCTGAGACCGCCTACCTGGCGTGCTCCTCGGGGAGCTTCCTCTGCCTCTGCATGTGGAACATCAGGTCCCCGCCGTTGACATACTCAATGACCAGGAACAGCCTGTGGAGAGAGAGGCGCTGGAGGCTGCAGTCACCATGGCAGACGGTGGCCTCCTTAGACAAAAGCCCCACAGAAGCAGCCTCTGTGGGTCCGAACACTTCCGGAGGTTCCATCTTGTAGAGGCCTGGAGTGTGGGGGGCCGGGGACAGCAAAGAGCAGCGGGACCACCCTAGAGGCAGAAAGGGTCTGGCAGGGACGGGCTGCAGGGCGGCTTGCACAGTGAGCAGGTGAGGGAGTCACATGGGGCCTGGACGGCCTCTGCTCTTGGCCACCGTGCCGTGTGGACCTGGGGAGCGAAGTGTGGGTGGGCCCCAGAGTGAAGGAGGTGGCCTGTCACCAGGTAGGAGCAGGGGTTGCTTGGACCAGACCTGGGGGCTGGGGCAGGATCTGCCACAGGCTGGAGTGACTGAGGTAGTTCCCTGCCTGGGGCAGCTCTGCAGGCCCGGGGTGGGGTGGTCTCAACGCCTGGCTTCATCATGTCCGCGAAACTGGGATGCCACTTCCTGCCTGCCTCTCCCTGACCCCAGCTTGTCCCCCCGGGAGGGCTGAGGGGTCCTCCGAGGGGACAAGCTGGGGTCAGGGAGAGGCAGGCAGGAAGTGGCATCCCAGTTTCTCCGACATGATCATAGGATTTTAAGATATCCGTGGATGTCGTCAGGACCATGCAGGCACTCCCGTCTCAGGGACTGAGCCACGTGGTTTCTTTCCCTAATAGGGTCTTTCAGTTTTCAAAATTAAATTCGCAAACAGTCTCCCAGAAACACCCTGTGATGGGCACCGCTCAGGTTTTTGGACCAGCAGCTCCTCTGGCACCTGAATTGTTTATCTGCCTCAGACCAGCTGCTCCTGGCTGCCCCTCGTGGAGCGGGAAGCGGAGAGGGAGGCGTGTGGTGAATCTGCCCGTTTCCCTCGATCCCACACCAGCTGTTACACCTCAAGGCACCTGTCCCTGCTCCTGCCCTCCACGAGCTCCCAGGATTATGCCAGAGAGGACAGAGAGCAGTTTACACAGAGCATATGAACGGCTGCAAATCACCCGCAAAGTTTCTGATTAGAAACAAACTCCTAAACATCAAAAGAGCCCTGGGCACGAGTGAGGAGCTGGAGGCGTCCACCTGGCCAACAGGGCATCCTGAAGAACAAGCCGCACCTGTGGGGAGCAGCTCAAGGCTCCATCCCTCGCCTCTGTCTCCCCTGTCTCCAATGGACGTGCCTGGAAATTCTCTGGTAACCTTGCCCTCGCCCTTGGGGACTTGCCAGTCCACTGCTGCCTGTTTTGTAAATAAAGTTTTATTGGCACAAAGCCATGCTCATGTGCACACCTACTATCTGTGGCTACTTTCGGGCCACCGTGGCAGAGGGAGTCACTAACAGAGACACTGCAGCCTGCAAAGCCGGAAATGCCTACCATTGGGCTCCTAATCCTTGGTATAAAGAAAACGGCAATGACAGGGCAGCCCTCGGTGTGCCAGGAACTGTCCTCAGCGCCTCCGTGGAGGAGCTCGTTCAGTAATGCCAACCCCACAGGAAGGAAGCTCTGTGAGGGCCGCTGACCCCTGGACAACACCCAAGACCTAAGAGTTCGACAAATTCTTTAAGAAAGAATTTATTCAAAACCCTTAGAGTACCAGGTGCGGTGGTTCACACCTGTAATCCCAGCACTCTGGGAGGCTGACGGGGGGACAGATCGCTTGAGGTCAGGAGTTCAAGACCAGCCTGGCCAACATGGTGAAACCCGTCGCTACTAAAGATACAAAATTAGCCGGGGTCGGTGGCGTGTGCCTCTGATCCCAGCTACTCAGGAGGCAGGAGAACTGCCTGAACCCGGGAGGCGGAGGGTGCAGTGAGCTGAGATAGCGTCACCACGCTCCAGCCTGGGTGACAGAGCGAGACTCTGTCTTAAAAAAATAAAAATACGAAAAACACAAAAACCCTTCGGGTGACCTCACTGCAGATTTTTCGCCACCGGGAGTTACATGCCCCAATGGGTGCTGGTCCCTTCCGACCATCCCCTCCAAGAGGGAAGACGTTCACCCAATAGCGCTGCTGCAAGGTGCCCGGAAGGGCCTCCTCCACCGCTGTGGATTCATCAGTTTATCACGGCCCACAGGACAGGGCCATTTCCAGAGAAAATAAAGAAATCATGAATTCTAGAGAATCGTACAATAAAATGCCTCAGAAAGCTGAGAGAATTTGGGGGACATTTAAACACAGAGAGGAGAGGTGGAGGCTGCTTCCTTTTCCTCTCCAGAGAAAAACCCATTGCGGGAACTGCTGGAAGCCATTTCTCTCTGCCGGAGGCCTAGGACCCAGGCAGCATGCTGAGGAAGGAATTTATTTAATTTGCAACTGCTTAAGCCGCAATGACGGGTTTGTGTGTACCGATAAAACCTTAATGCTACTTTTGACATTTCTTCAGGGCAAAAATCCACCCAGACAACCTGGTGTCGATTCACTCTGAAGGCAACTCTGTGTGGCTGGGGCTGAGCGGCTGCTGGGACAAAACGCCCGGCACCCACGGCTGAGCACCCACGGCTGAGCACCCACGGCTGAGCACACACTGAGCCTGTTCCTCTCCTCACAGGCTCGGCTTATGTGGGTGCCCCGCAGGCGCTATCCTGCGTAGAGGCTCTCAGGCAGGAGCTCGAGTCCAGGCCAGCGGGCACGTGTGGCTTCACCCACAGCCTCTTGGCGACATGTGCAGTCCCAACCCCAAGGGACGCTGGGAAGTGTGGCCTGGTGGGGGCTGGGGCTGCCCTCCGTGTCCCGGCAGCCACACTCACCATGCTCATCCCATGTTTGCATTCACCACACTCGAAGGGAGAGGACCGAGCAGAGCCCAGGCAGGAGGCGGGAGGCACCTCAGAGCTGTTTTTTTGAGATGGGACCGCGCTCTGTCGCCCAGGCTGGAATACAATGGCGTGATCATGGCTCACTGCAATCCTCCCACTCCAGCCTCTCGAGGAGCTGGGACCACAGGCCCACACCACCACCGCCTGCCAATTTTTTTTTTTTTTGAGTCGGAGTTTCACTCTTGTTACCCAGGCTGGAATGCAATGGCACGGTCTCGGCTTACCGCAACCTCCGCCTCCTGGGTTCAGGCAATTCTCCTGCCTCAGCCTCCTGAGTAGCTGGGACTACAGGCACGCACCACCATGCCCAGCTAATTTTTTATATTTTTAGTAGAGACGGGGTTTCACCATGTTGACCAGGATGGTCTTGATCTCTTGACCTCATGATCCACCACACCCGGCCTGCCTGCCAATTTTTAAATGTTCTGTAGAGATGGGGTCTCGAAATATTTCCCAGGCTGCTCTCGAACCCCCGACCTTAAGTGACCCTCTGGCCTTAGCCTCTCAAAGCGCTGGGATTACAGGTGTGCACCACCGCAGCTGCCTGTCCGCAATACTTAATCAAATACACAAATGTGAACAACGCACAGTAAAAACGGATTCATCAACAACCAGCTCCGGCCTCAGGAACCAGGTGAGATGCTGACTGCATCTGGGAATGCCACTACCCAACAGACTTGGGAAGGGGAGGGACAGAAGCAGCCGGGGGCTGCCAGAAGCTCCCAAAACCTCCCAGGAGATGGCTGGGGGCTGGGGCAGCTCCAAAACCACCCAGGAGGCAGCTGGGAGCTGGGAGAAGCTCCCAAAATCGCCTAGGAGGTGGGCCCTGTCCTCGGTGCTGTCCCCTCCTTGCCACTCCCCACACCCGCTCTGGGAATGCAAAGTGGCCGGCTCAGAGGGAGGAACAGCAGCCATCTCCTGTAGGCACAGGAGACTCCGCTCTGAGAGTCAAGAAGTAAGAAGATGGGTCCGGGCCGGCCGCCACCATGTGTGTACAGAAAGTTCTGGTGGAACACAGCATGTGCATCCCTTGGTACAGTGTCTAAGCCTGCTTCTGGTTAGAATGCAGAGTTGCCACTCCAAGTCCCTCTGTGTTAATGCACTTGAGCCCATCACCAGGAAGTAAGTTCAGCCCTTGCCCCATTTTATAGATGAGGAAGCCGAGGCACAGACAGGTTGGGTGACGTTCTTCGGCTCACACAGCTCCTGGCTTATCAGACCCACCATCAGACAACTTGGGTGGGCCCAGGACCCTCGCTTGGAAACCCCACTTTCAGGTCCTGCCCCGCCTCACTGCGGTGACTACAGCAGTGACAGAGCTGCCCCAAAGAGAGAGGAGGCCGGGGTCACCTGAGTCCAAGGAACAGGAGAGGAGAACGAAAGATCAGCACAGGGGCCGGACACAGGCTGGCGGCCCACGGGACACACAGGCGTGGCCACAGCACCATCACTACAGGGTATACTGGGAAATCAGATTCCTGACTCAGAGAGCAAGACTTTGGGACGCCGAGGTGGGAGAACTGCCTGAACCCAGGAGTTTGAGATTGGACTGGGCAACATGGCAAACCCTCATCTCTAATAATAATAATAATTATTATTATTACTAGACAAGAACTGAAAAAAGTATATGAAGACTTCAAGAGTCTCTTCAAAGAGGACGGGAGTGAATGAAAAGGTAAACCAGGTTCCTGAATGGGAAGATCCAACATGAGAAGGATGTCAATTTCCCCTACATAATGTGTCAACTTAACAAATCCCAATGAAAAAGGGCCAGCCCTGGTGGCTCACGTCTATAATCCCAACACTTTGGGAGGTCGAGGCAGGCGGATCACCTGAAGTCAGGAGTTTGAGACCATCCTGGCCAACATGGTGAATCCCTGTCTCTACTAAAAATACAGAGATTAGCTGGGTGTGATGGCGCACGCCTGCAATCCCAGCTACTCGGGAGGTTGAGGCTTGAGAATTGACCGAACCCAGGAAGCGGGGGTTGCAGTGAGCCAAGATTGCGCCACTGCACTCCAGCCTGGTGGACAGAGCAAGACTCTCTTAAAAAAAAAAAAAAAAGATACTTAGCCTAGAAACTGTGTGGAATACAAAGAAGCATAAGACACAGTCCTGCCCTCTAAGAGTCAGTAATCTAANAAAAGGAAATGCCAGCTTCTTTTATTTTCTGGAGCCAGGCAGGTTGACTCTAAAGTCCACATGGAAAAATAAACAAGAGAAAAGGAAAAGCAAGAGGCAAAACCGCCCGGATGGCACTGGAGTACGGACCCAGGTGGTTCCCTCTCGGTACTCTCCCGCGTGGTAAAATGGGATACGATTTCAGAAAGAGGCTGTTTACGTGGTCTCTGTTGTCATCTAGTAGTTAAGCAGCAAAGGCACAATTTCAGGGACATTCCTGAAAGTTCCTTCAACTAAGGAGACCTTGGGTGGCTCCAGGGCCACCACCCCATCCCTGCCCCCCCCGGGAACCATACAGGGTGCAGAGGCATGGGATGTTCAGGTCTAGGTGGAGGAGGGGAGGCGCCATGGCCTCATCTCTGCTCACTATCAGCAAAACCATCTCCAAGCCTGGCAGTGGAGACCACCGGTCCTAATGTGACAGTCTGTGGAGCGTGTGATCCCCAAATGGCAATGACACCTGCCCCTGACCTGTTCTAAGAGTGGCTGCTACCTCTCAATTAGAAACAAACAATGGATCCCTTTCTTCCGTGTTCTGCACAGCCATGTGGCCTGCGACACCACAGAAGGAAACAGCAGGGCCCCTGTGTGCTGCAGGTGTGTCCCCAAGGGCCCTTCACTGCCCAGGGCTCCAGGAGGATTCACGCACAGCTGTCCATGGTGCTCCCGAAGAGTGCAGGACACCCTTGTGATGCAGAAGGTAAAGCCACCCCCTGGCTCCTCCCAGGCCCCGGACGCCGGGAAGAGCCCCTTCTCCCATGCACAGCCTTGTGGGGACCACAGACCAAGCATCTGCTCTGAAGTGCTAGGGTTTGGGGTGGCACTTTTACCGCTTTAGGCAACCCCAATGAAAAGTGAGCAAACCAGGGCTGATGAGCCGTCACTGTGTGTCGGGAGAACAAAGGCTGAGGTGGCTGTGCCCACGCTGGGCCCTACAGGTGTCAATCAGCACCTGCTCCTTCTGTTCTGAGCTCCCTCGACTCTGGCACATGGAAGGGTTTTGAAAGGGCGGTGACTCATGTTCCCAAAGAGGCACCTGCCCTTGCTGAGGTCGTGGCCGGGGCTGGGCTTGCTGTGGCACCTGCTGGGCCCTTCCCTCTACTGCCCCCACCCCCACAGAGCTGCCTCCTCCTCCAGCCCCGAGGAGGCAGCACCCTAGGGCCGGACCCCGTCACACCCTCACCTCTTTCTCACACACCCACAACCACCCCCAAGTGTGTCTCCACCCCAGGCCCCAGCACCCCCGAGGCCTCCACGTCCAGGCTGGCCCCGCCCTGTGCCTGTCCTGCCAGCACTGCCCTGACTTCTGGGAACTGGGATGACTCCCCCGCATGGAGACAGGCCCCCCTCCCACCCCCTAAGGCCTCCCTCCAGGCTGTGACAGGCCCAGCAGGTCCTTCTAGCTTTTGTGGCCCAGACCCTGCTCCCCACGCCAGTGCCTGCTCAACACCAGCCCTGCACTGAGCATCCCGGGACCTCCATGTCCCAGGGCGTCTTGGCCAAGTCCAGCTTCTGAAGTCCCTGGCACCTTCAGGCCCGGTTATCTTCTGACCCTGACACGCACCATTGCCCTTGTCCTTCCCACAGGCCTGTCCCCCATGAGCCCCTCCCTATGCGCAGTCCCAATCTGCTCCCTGCAGGCCCTCCCCGGTGCCACGGCTCCTGACGCTAGTGACCGATTCTGGGGACCTCACTGTCTGCGGTTAGTAACGCTGTCCCCCTCCAGAGCCGCGGGCAGGCTTCAAACTGTAACTGATGAAGAATAACACACAAGGCCCAGTGCTGGGCGAAGTGCTTTTCACATCTAAAGCCACTCTGACCGAGAAGAACTCACTCGAGTGTCTAAGTCAGTGACGGCTTGGGAAGCACATCCACAGATAAGCAGGGCTGTGTGTGTGTTTGTTCTTTTTAAAGAAACACATTCTGTGGGTGAATGAATGTGAAATAACCGTGGCAAACAGTAAGAGGTTTTATTTTAGAACAGTGAGTGAACGGGCATATTTTAGGGTAGTTTGCTCACCTACCATCTGAGATCATCGTGCCTTAGAGAAAAGTGTCCTCGGACTTCAGTTTAATGGGGCGGGGGACATTGAGAGTAGTAACTTCGGCTAAACCTCTAGTTACCCAGTTCTCCTGAAATAGCTTCAACTGAAGTGATTTCAGGTCTTGGAGACTTGGCTCGTTTTAATCCCACTGCTGTTTGGAAAAGGGGGGCTGCCTGTGTGGATATGGGCTGTGGTGCTCATCAAGCAGATGTTCACTGTGTCTTCAAATGCGAATGATGTTTCTCTCCATCTGTACACATGAGGTGAGAGTCATGTTGAGCTCTGACGTTCAGAGACTCTCTGTAGCCACCCAGCGGATGTGAACACGGCCGGCCGGAAGGGGCACGACCAGATTTGGGGCAAAAAGGAAGCAATTCTGACTTCTTTTTTTTTTTTTGAGACAGTCTTGCTTTGTTGCCCAGGCTGGAGTACAGTTGGTGTGATCTTGGCTCGCTGCAACCTCTGCCTCCCGGGTTCAAGTGATTCTCCTGCCTCAGCTGCCCAAGTACCTGGGACTACAGGCATTCACCACCATGCCTGGCTAATTTTTGTATTTTTAGTAGAGACGGGGCACCACATTGGCCAGAATGTTCTTGATCTCTTGACCTCGTGATCTGCCCACCTCGGCCTCCCAAAGTGCTGGGATTACAGGTGTGAGCCACCGCGCCCAGACTGCAATTCTGACTTTTTCCCACTCGGAGACCCTTTGTGAGAACCAAGCTTGTGTGGAAACCCTTGCAGTTTCATTCCCCAGGTTTCCCCCGACGTGGCCCAGGAGCCGTGAGGCCGCCCAGAGTGAATGGGTGTCCTGTCCTGCGTGTCATTCACCTGGCCCTCAGCCAGAGGCCCAGGCAAAACCTTAGCTGGATGTTCCGGTGAACATCAGGTGGGTGTCCAGAGCTGTGCAGTCAGTGAGGATTTGTGGGAGTTTTCACAGCTCCCCAGCATTTGACTCAGGCAGCGGCCAGTCCTACCCCCAACCCAGAGCTCACACACAACACTACTGGTCTGACCATTCAAACACACGGTGCCAACCAGAAGAAAGGCCCCCACGACGAGGAAGCGGGTCCCCACGCACCTGCCTCGCTGTCGACAGTTGGGTCCCCGCTTTACCAATCCCCACAGCAGCTGCATGGGGAGGGCGCACCTGCTGTCTGTTTCCAGGGAGGAAATGGGGGTGCCAAGGGTCCCAAGGTGAGGGGCCGCAGAGCTGACAGGTACGTGCACCTGGACCTCGGCTGTGCTGCCATCAGGAAACACTGCAAGAGGCTTTGGAGCTGTCGGGGACACACTCTTCTCGGGTGTCTGTTTCT
Organism: Cebus imitator; assembly: GCF_001604975.1. Taxonomy (NCBI): domain Eukaryota; kingdom Metazoa; phylum Chordata; class Mammalia; order Primates; family Cebidae; genus Cebus; species Cebus imitator. The sequence continues at coordinate 4,276,410 of NW_016107460.1, read as the reverse complement.
GTGGGGTCCGCAGGGATCTCTCAGGTATTTCCCAACTCGGAAGGCGCACACAACCGACAGCAGTGCAAGCAACGCAGGTGAGCAAGCAAGGCCGGTCCATGCAGATGGCCAGTTCCCACCGGCCCCAGCCAGCTCCGCGTCTCTGTGTGACCCCGCGTCTCTCTGCGACCCCGCGTCTCTCTGCGACTCCGCGTCTCTCTGCGACCCCACGTCTCTCTGTGTGACTCTGCGTCTCTCTGCGACTCCGCGTCTCTCTGTGTGACTCCGCGTCTCTCTGTGACTCCGCGTCTCTCTACGACTCCGCGTCTCTCTGTTTCTCCACCTTGGCGGCCGATCACCTGTGTCTGTGCGGACTCCGAAGACTCCTTTGAGCGGCTGTAACATCTTACTAGTCCCCTAGTTCACTAGAGAGTTACATACAGTCTGACACATGTCCATGTTCTATTTGTATGAGAAACGATGATGTCACTTTTCAATTTTTTTTTAAGAGACTGACATCTAATACCACTGCAACTAAGTGTCAGGTGTCAAATGCTGGGGACTAGAGAACAGACAGCAGGGTCCCACTCTTCAGGAGTTCGCATCTCCTGAGGGAGACAGGCCTGTAGCTAACTTTGGGGTTAAAGCCGACTCCTGACAGCTGGGGAGAGACAGGCTGCCCTGACCAACCACATGTCAGATACTCTGGGAGTCACTAAAAGATTCAGTTTAAAAAAAAAAGAAAAAAAGGCAAAACAACTGGACATGTGTAGGAATCACTCCCGGGATGCGGCCTTCCAACTGTGCATGCCACACGTTGCCACAGGACAGTGAGTCGTGCTGCTGCGGGGGTCCCATGGAGACACCCCACAGGTGGCAATTCTTTCAGTTTGAGTTTATGGACCTAGGAACCTGTGACTTGGGAGAAGATTCCAGACTCAAGTGCAGAAGGGGCTGCGCTTTGGGCCACTTGGGTGGAAGTGAGGGTGGGACATTGGACCCCTTTACATCTACTTCCCTACGCGTTCACACAGGAAAAGGAACCAAAGTGAAACAAAACCCTTCTCGGAACCTTCCCATTCAGGAAGCGCGGGGGCATGGGGCCGCCTTCCCCGAGCTTATTCCAAAATCACAATGGATGGCAGTCGCCAAGGACAGAGGCCTGGAAAAGTGTGATGGGAGCGCACAAAGGGAGCACTGACTCTTTCTGGGAAGGAGGGTATGGGAGGAAAGGGGACAGAGCCGTCAGGCGTGGGCGGAAGTGCCATGCCAGAGCATGCACTGGGGCATGGGACACCGGGGCCTGGTCACCACGAGCCTCATCTACATGCACAAGAAACTTGGAGTTTACCCCAGAAGTAAGAGGGGAGGAAATGAGAGGAGCTTTGAGGCAGGAGAAAGGCACTCAGATCTCTGTTTGTCACATATGGCTCAGATCCAACATGGGGAAGCCGACAGTGGAGAGCCCTTGGGTCGGGTTGTGGCGGGGGGACCCTGAAACACACTGAGGCGGTGGAAGCAGTGAGAAAAGAACCCGACCAGAGAGGCACAGCAGGCGGGGCAGGGCGGGGACAGCCAGGTCACACCAGCTCGTGGGACAGACAGGTGGCTGCTGAGCAGAGGCAGGAACAGGACCCTGAGGTCAGGAGTGCAGAGAGCGCAGTGGAGGGGCACAAGATGCCAGGCGTACAGATCAGAACCGGGCAGCAGAGGGTGGTACCCAGGGCCCGGGACCCCTGTGCTCAGGAAGCCCAGCCCGAAAAGCTGGCCCGGAGCTAGGGCTGGGAACGTGAACTGCAAACAATGCCCTATACCGACATAAAACGCTTCTGCATAACGACCAGGCATAGTGGCGCACAACTGTAATCCCAGCACTTTGGGAGGCTGAGGCGGGAGCCCAGGAGTTTGAGACCATGCTGGGCAACATAGCAGGACCCATCTTTATTTAAAAAAAAAAAAAGCATAGGCCGGGCGCGATGGCTCACGCCTGTAATCCCAGCACTTTGGGAGGCTGAGGCGGGAGCCCAGGAGTTTGAGACCATGCTGGGCAACATAGCAGGACCCATCTTTATTTAAAAAAAAAAAAAGCATAGGCCGGGCGCGATGGCTCACGCCTGTAATCCCAGCACTTTGGGAGGCCGAGGCGGGTGGATCACGAGGTCAAGAGATCGAGACCATCCTGGTCAACATGGTGAAACCCCGTCTCTACTAAAAATACAAAAAATCAGCTGGGCATGGTGGCGCGTGCCTGTAATCCCAGCTACTCAGGAGGCTGAGGCAGGAGAATTGCCTGAACCCAGGAGGCGGAGGCTGCGGTGAGCCGAGATCGCGTCATTGCACTCCAGCCTGGGTAACGAGAGTGAAACTCCATCTCAAAAAAAAAAAAAAAAAAAAGCTTTGGGGGCTGGGCATGGTGGCTCATGCCTATAATCCCAGCACTTTGGGAGGCCGCAGAGGGCAGATGACTTGGGGTCAGGAGTTCAAGACTGGCCTGGCCAACATAGTGAAACCCTTGTCTCTACTAAAAATACAAAAATTAGCCAGCCATGGTGGAAGGTGCCTATAATTCCCAGCTACTCGGGAGGCTGAGGCAGGAGAATCGCTTGAACCCCAGAGGCGGTGACAGCAGTGAGCTGAGATGGTGCCACTGCCCTCCAGCCTGGGTGACAGAGCGAGACTCTGACTCAAAATGAACAACAGAAACACGTTAAAAAGCTTTGGAATAAAAAAAGCTGCTCACTGCACCCAAACTGTGTGTGCGTGAACAGGATGCCTTGCACTTGTGACAGTGAATTCTGCGGCCCCTGACTGGGCACAGGAGCCCGACAGCTGGCTGCAGGTGATTTCTGGGTGTGCCTGTAAAGGTGCTTCTGGAAGAGTCTGTAGACTGAGTAAAGCAGATGGCTCTCCCTGAAGCAGACGGGCATCGTCCGGTCCCCCGGAGGCATGAAGAGAACAAGAAAGGGGAGCAAGGCTGTGTTTTCCTGACTACCGAGCTAGCCACCTTCTGGGCCGCTTGCTCCCAGCTCTGAGGCCTTCAGACTGGCACTGGAATCCACCCCATCGGCTCCTGGCTCTTAGGCCTTCAAGCTGTGCCACAGGCTCTCCCGGGCCTCCAGCCTGCAGATGGTGGATTGTGGATTTCTCAGCCTCTATAATCTCATGAGCCAATATCTTCCAATAAATCTCTTCACACACATACACACACACACTCACACGGGCACACTACTCTTTCTGTTTCTCAGCAGAACTCTGACTAACGCAATGCTGACCACCTGCTCTCCGGCTGGGAGTCTGGAATCTTGCTTTGTGTCAGATAGCAAGAGTCGGCACAACAAGCCCTCGACAAAAACCCTGAGTCATCACAATTCGTTGCTGGACGAACTGGGAGAGGGCTCTTGGGAACTTGGACTGGTTTCTTCTGGAATTCTCCCCATGAGCCTTTTTCCTTGGCCAAGTCTCCTTTATCCCTCCGGTGCAGGGCACCAGCTGTGGCCCCAAGTGCAGCCACATGACTAATACCAGGAGTCCTCCCAGCACATCATCACACGTGGGGATGGTCTTGATGACTTAACGCAGAACACAGTCAATGACTCTTCAAATAAACACATCAGGTAGGTCAAAGTCAAATGGCCCCCAAAATGCTAAACAAAGCATACATTTAATATCTCAGATCACTAGCTTTCAAACGTTTTCAAAGCCACAGAATTCCAATACATGTAAGGTTGAAAGTGAAGCTGAACGTGTTTAAGCAGCACAGAAATCCCCCCCTCTCGCTTACCTTCATAGCCCCGGCACCTGACCCAGTGCCTGCACTCCGTGGGATGCCTCCCATAAATATGTGGCAAATGGAATTAAATAACCTAAGTTCAGATCATGAAATTTACTTAACATGACACCAACCACGGAGAACAACAAAGAGAGCCTGCTGACCTAAAAACACCCACCCAGCCACAGGGAGAACCTCAGAGGTGACATGTGACACGTCACACCAGACTCAGCTTCTGTGCAGTTCCAATCTGAAATCTGCAGAATATCAGAAACGCCCTTCTTTTTCTTACCGACTTGTGGTCTGGAAGCAGGAGTGTAGCCCGACCAGGAAGGGGTTGCTGGATGCCTGCTCAAACACGTGCTTCTCTGTCTGTACCCAGTCGATGTCCTGAAACAGAAACCAGAGAGTGGCAATGAGGCTTCTGAACGCTCTTCACAGGCACCCTGGACACGGGGGAGGCAAGGGGGGAGTCTCTCCCCTCTGCTTTCGGGAAGACAATGCAGAGAGGAAAAGAAAACACCCATTAGGAACTGCATCACCACCAATGTCACCATCCACCCCACCTCCACCCACACCACCATCATCCCTGTGGCTGTCACCATCACCACCACCATCACTGTCACCATCCACCCCACCTCCACCCACCCCACCATCATCCCTGTGGCTGTC
>NW_016107460.1:4267945-4270470 GCF_001604975.1 Cebus imitator | reverse complement strand
GGCTGGAGTGCAGGGGTGCGATCACCGCTCACTGCAGCCTCGACCTCTGGGGCTCCAGGGATCCTCCCACCTGAGCCGGCTGGAGTGCAGGGGTGTGATCACCGCTCACTGCAGCCTTGACCTCCGGGGCTCCAGGGCTCCTCCCACCTGAGCCGGCTGGAGTGCAGGGGTGTGATCACCGCTCACTGAAGTCTCGACCTCTAGGGCTCCAGGGATCCACCTGAGCTGGCTGGAGTACAGGGGTGCGATCACCGCTCACTGCAGCCTTGACCTCCGGGGCTCCATCGATCCTCCCACCTCCAGGGGCTGAAAACCTGGTGGGTTGGCTGTGACTCCTCCACCCCTCCCCCAATGGCCCTCACCGGCAGCACCCACCCACTGTGGGCCTGCAGGGACGTGAGTGTTGCCATCATGACCTACATAGCCCTCAGCAAAACCGAGTGGACCCTCCTGGAGGCAGCGCTGCTGAGTTCAAGGCATACCCGGCTCTACGTGGGGCTGGTGCAGCACAACTGGTGGGAAGCGGCTTGCCAGTGACCCCCCCGGGGAACAAGAGGTGAGCCTGGCCCCAGAGAGTGCAGTGTCTTTGTGGGGAGAAAGAAATTTCTAGAACCAACCATTCAAGCATTCAACAACTCCTGGAATCAGGCTCGTCTCGAAAGAGAACCCGAGTCCCCATCTGTGCATCCTGGTGCACAGGGAATGATTTCAAGACAGAACAAAACCGCAGCAGGGACTCCTGCAAATGCCTTTGTGAGGTCCCGCCAACTTGCTCTCATACTTCCCATTAACCTTCCAGCTGGCTGGGGTGGGCTGTGAAGGGGGTGGGAATTGTCTCGTGCTGCCGTTGGCCAGCAGCAGGGCTGTCAGCAGGGCACCACACCTCTCAGGCCTCCGTTCCTCCACGCACGGCATGGACGCTGGCACCCACTTGTGAGCTCAGCATCCAGGAATGAGCGGTCGCTGGACCGCCTGTGCACTACACAGACATGGCCTGCTGGGAGGGCGAGTAGAGGCTCAGCCCCAGCCCCAAGCCTGGCTGGCAGGGAGGGGGCCCCTCTGTGGCCCATTGGGGCTGGATAAGCACCCACCCAGCTGCCTTCTGTGCTCTCGGCACTTGGTGACAGCAGCATTCCTGCCACCCACACATTGGCCTTTTTTCTGCTCAGAGACACAACCTGCATTCAGCTATAAAAGCGAAGGCCAAAAATACAAGAAGCCAACAAGTGCATGAAGACGCTGAAATCATCAGAGAAACACCAGTCAAAGCCCCAGCTGCACGCTCGTTAGGATGGCGATCATCAAAATGACATGTGCTGCTGCGGACCTGCAGAAACAGGCAGTGTGCTGCTGGCAGGGAGGTGACATGGCGCGGCTGTGTGGGAGACAGCCTGGCAGGTCCCCACCGGTTAAGCAGAGAATCACCACGTGACGAAGCAAGTCCACTGCTAGGTCTGCACTCGAAAGAACTGGAAATAGACTCAAACGGATTCTTGTATGTGAACTCTGCAGCAGCACCGCTCACAACAGCCGAGAGTGGATGCTGCAAATGCGCCTCAGCAGCCGCACGCACACACGTGGGGTACCCACCGTCCAGCAGGACAACATTACCCGCCAGGCAGAGGGGAAGGCCTGAGGCGGGCACAGTGCCCACCGTCCAGCGGGACATTACCCATCAGGCAGAGAGGAAGGCCTGAGGCGGGCAGAGTGCCACCGTCCAGGGGGACATTACCTGCCAGGCAGAGGGGAAGGCCTGAGGCGGGCAGAGTGCCCACCGTCCAGGGGGACATTACCTGCCAGGCAGAGAGGAAGGCCTGAGGCAGGCAGAGTGCCCACCATCCAGCGGGACATTACCCACCAGGCAGAGAGGAAGGCCTGAGGCGGACGGCCCCTGAAGCCAGACACCAAGCTCACAGACTCTGTTTCGTAAATTGCGCAGAAGCGGGAAGTCTGCAGAGGCAGAAGGCTGATCGCAGGCCACTGGAGCTGACGAAGAGGGGATGTGGGGAGTGGGGAGGGGGTCTTCTTTTGGGGTGAGGAAAACATTCAAGCCATGGGAGAGAGATCCAAGATGGCTGATCACTAGCAGCTCGGGATTGCAGCTCCCACTGAAAGAGCAGAGAACCAGAGGACGCCACACTTTCAGATCAATTTTTGTTGCTCACGCACCAGGAGATTCCCAGCGGAGGAGCCCCACGTGTTGCCAGCGCAACTCTTGAGGCCGGTGAGGCAGTTTTGCCGCTGCCTTGGAGCAGCGGTTCTTGTTGCAGAGTCAGAAAAGCACCATCAATCTTAACACCGCTGTTTTGGCCGGCACGGTGGGTTGCTCAGATTCTAGCGCCAGGAATCAACAAGGTGGGCGTCCATTCAGAAACCCAACTATAAAGACGGTAATTATAAAGACCGCAGATGGATAAATCTATAATGAAGGGAAGAAACCAGCCCAAAAAGGCTGAGAATACCCAAAATCAGAACGCCTCTCCCTCTACAGGGGATCACAGTTCCTCATCAGCAACGGAACAAGG
>NW_016107460.1:4261308-4266195 GCF_001604975.1 Cebus imitator | reverse complement strand
TCTTGTAAAAAAAAAAAAGGAAAATGTTCTGGACTCAGACCGAGGTTAAAGGTGCCCAACACCATACGCAATGTTTGAAAAGCCGCCTAACTGCACACTTTATTTCTTTATTTGATTTCTTTATTTTTTTAAGACAGAGTCTCCTCTGTCGCCCAGGCTGGAGTGCAGTGGCGTGATCTTGGCTCACTGCAACCTCCACCTCCTGGGTTGAAGAGATTCTCCTGTCTCAGCCTCTGAGTAGCTGGAATTACAAGTGTGCGCCACCACGCCTGGTGAATTTTTGTGTTTTTAGTAGAGCTGGGGTTTCATCATATTGGTCAGGCTGGTCTTAAACTCCTGACCTCAAGTGATCCACCCATCTCAGCCTCCCCAAGTGTTGGGATTACAGGTGTGCGCCACTACGCCCGGGCGTTTAACTATACATTTTAAAATAGCAATTTCTATGTCATGTGTATTTTACTATAATTAAAAGAAAAAGGTCTATGAAGTCAGAATTAAGATTTCAACGAATAGGCCAGGAGCAGTGGCTCATGCCTGTAATTCCAGCACTCTGGGAGGCCGAGGCCAGCAGAGTGCATGAGCACAGGAATTTGAGACCAGCCTGGGCAACAGAGCAGAACCCCAACTCTACAAAAAAACACAAAAATAGGCTGGGTGCGGTGCTCACACTTGTAATCCCAGCAATTTGCAAGGCCAAGGTGGGCAGATCGCCAGTTCAGGAGTTTGAGACCAGCCTGGCCAACATAGTAAAACTCTGCCTCTACTAAAAATACAAAAAATTAGCTGGGCATGGTGGTGGGCGCCTGCAGTTCCAGCTACTTGGGAGGCTGAGGCAGGAGAATTGCTTGAACCTAGGAGGTGGAGTTTCCAGTGAGCCAAGTTCATGCCAATGCACTCCAGCCCGGGCAACAGTGTGAGACTCTGTCTCAAAAAAAAAAAAAAAAAAAAAAATCACAAAAAATAGCCAGGAGTGGTGGTGCACACCTGCAGTCCTCGTTCCCCCGGAGGCAGAGGTGGGAGGATCACCTGAGCCCGGCAGGAGGTGAGCCATGATCACACTTTGCACTCCAGCCTGGGTAACAGAGTGAGATGCTGCCTCCACAAAAAATACAAAAGTTATACAGCTGGGGGAGTCACCCATGCCTGTAGTCCCAACACTCCAGAGGGTGAGGTGGGAGGACCACTTGAGCTGGGGAGTCTGAAGCTACAGTGGGCTGTGATCAAGTCACTCCAGCCTGGGTGACAGAGTGAGACCCTGTTTCAAGGGAAAATCCTATAATCAATGAACATCTCCCCCAGAAACAGCTGACGTGGGAAGGTCTGCTATAAAGAGCCACAGCAGCTCAGCGTGTCCCGAAAAGCTGTGGCCTCGTGCAGGACGGAGCGGGGCAGAGCCTCTGGGCTGCTTCCTGTCCCACCCCATCATCCACCCAGTTCAGCTCAACTCCAGGGATTTCCTAACAAGGGTGACAACATCCTTGGAGACCAGAACCCCCACCTTCACCTTTTCTAAGCTCAGACACACACACGCTCTCTGTGTGTCCACTCGTGGCTGTGGTGTGCAGTGCGCTGACCGCCGTACGGACTCGCAGATACCACAGAGTTGGCTGCGCTGTGCAGGTTTGTGGAGCACACACTGGGATGTCCACACTATGGTGCAATCAACTAACTAGGCACTTGCCAGAACACATCCTGGGTTCGGCACGCATGACTATTGTTTTTCCACAAACTGCATCAATATGAGGCCAGGGCTCTCGTGCACAAATTAATTCCGCTAAAGCCCAGAGCGTTCATTACAGCCTTTGACTGTCCTCTTCCCAAGGAGGTGGCCCCAGGGCAGTGTGTGTCCCAGGACCCTGTACCCCATGAGAAGTGGCACCTACCCCAGGGTGGCGTGTCCCGGGACCCTGTGCCCTGTGAGAAGTAGCACCTACCCCAGGGTGGCGTGTCCCAGGACCCTCTGCCCAGTGAGAAGTGGCATCTACCCCAGGGTGGCACATCCCGGGACCCTGAGCCCCATGAGAAGTGGCACCTACCCCAGGCGGCGTGTCTACAACCCCGTGCCCCATGAGAAGTGGCACCTACTCCAGGTGGCGTGTACAGGACCCTAAGCCCGCAAGAAGTGGCACCTACTCCAGGTGGCGTGTCTGGGACCCCATGCCCCATGAGAAGTGGCACCTACCCCAGGGCAGCGTGTCTGGGACCCCGTGGCCCATGAGAAGTGGCACCTACCCCAGGGCAGCGTGTCCAGGACCCAGTGCCCTGTGAGAAGTGGCACCTACCCCAGGGCGGCGTGTCCGGGACCCCGAGCCCCGTGAGAAGTGGCACCTACCCCAGGGCAGCATGTCTGGGACCCCGAGCCCCATGAGAAATGGCACCTACCCCAGGGCAGCATGTCTGGGACCCCGAGCCCCATGAGAAATGGCACCTACCCCAGGGCAGCGTGTCTGAGACCCCAAGCCCCATGAGAAGTGGCACCTACCTCGTCATCATGCACCAGCTCTTTCTTCACCACTTTCATGGCGTAAATTTGGTCGTTCTTCTTCAACCTCACCAGGAGAACCTTGGCGTAACTCCCGCGCCCGATGACTCTGATTAGGTCGAAGTCCTGCAGCCCAAGCCCCTGAGAGATTTTGATTCCATCCATCCCATCGATAACTGGCTTAAGGTCCTATGGAGGGAGAACAAGACCCCAGAAAGTGAGGGGTTGCTCCAGGAGACCCAGAGGACCAGGCATCGCTCGTGTGGCCCCAACACAGATCTGATCCTCGGAGCTCAGAGTCCCACAACCCGAGTCTCAGCTCTGCGCCCCACAGATCCCACCCGCAAACTCCCGTCTAAACTGGATCTCAAAAGATAAGAACTTAGGCCTGTGTGCTTCCGAGGAAGGCACCAGAAAGCCGAAAGCTGTCTCTGCAGACCACGGCTCTGGTCACAGGTGCAGGTGGGAGGGACCCCGGGCCCTCAGCCCTGTCAGTTGGGCTGAACAGGTGGCCACAGGAACATGCGACCCAGGGCCTGGGCTCATCCTTCCCCATCAGGGCCCCTGCTCAGGGGAACGAAGGTAAAGCAAACGCAGCTAATGCCTGCTGCTGCCAGACCGGCAAGCACGCGTGATTAGAAACTATTAGAAATGAAAGGAGAAAGGCGCTCCGAGGAAGAACAGAAGGCTCTGCCTCCCGCCGTTATACTTGGCAAGGATGTCGGGGTGGAGGAGGTCGCTAACTGGGAGGTGCCGTTCTGTGCAGCAAAATGGGTTCTGCTTTTTCTGAGACAGGGTCTTGCTCTGCTGCTCAGACTGGAGCGCAGGGGTGCGATCTCGGCTCACTGCAGCCTCTGCCTCCCAGGCTCAGGCAGTCCTCCCAACTCACCTCCCAAGCAACTGGGACCACAGCCCCACACCACCATGCCCAGCTAATTTATTTCTGTAGGAACAGGGTTTTGCTATGCTGCCCAGGCTCTTCTTGAACTCCCTGACTCAAGCGATCTGCCTGGCCCAGCCTCTCAAAGTGTCGGGACTGGAGGCGTGAGCCACCGTGCCTGGCCTTGGATTCTGCTTCTAAGTGCCCCAGCCTCCCTCTAGACAGGATGGCCATGCAGGAGCATGAGTTGTGAGGGTGACATGTGCTGGGACTCTGGAAAGGCATGCTTCGCCGGTGCAGCCCTTTCCTGGGTTTTATGAGGTGAGGCTGAGAGCGCAGCAAGCTTCTGTTCCCTTCTCAGGATTTATGGGGCAGAGATGGCCAGATATGAGGCTCAAGTTGAGCCCATTGGCTCAAGTTGGGGAAGGACATGAAAGGGCACCAGAGGTTTTTGCAGGGTGGCCAAATGAGGCAACTTTTGGCGGTGGTGCAGACACAGCTTGATAAAAATTACAGCTCAGAAGCCAGCCCCTGGGCCACCGCACCGCCTGGGTGAAGAGGGTGCAGGGGCACAGCTTCCCCCCAGTGTGTGGTCCCCAGAACACCTTCAGGGACAGCTGCCTCCAGGGATTCATCAAGGACGTGCCTGAAGCAAGACCCAAGAATAAGGACTTCCCTCTAGACACGCCTCCCCTTCTGCTGTGAGGATCAGCGGTGTTCGGGACCGAGTCTGCTTCACATCTAGATTTCCACAGCTGTTCCACAGACAGGCTCACAGACTTTCCAGAGGACGTCAGAAATGGTAGCGAGCTGCTTTGCACTCACCTCGGAGTCATCTTTAATGCTGTCATGTTTCCGGGATGAGGAAATATAAGGAACTGGTGAGAGAGGAAGGAAGGAAGGGGCATTAACGGGTGCCGTCAGGAACACGCTGGCAACACAGCGACCCCGTGGGCCTCACTCCTCCGCAGGGTGGCAGTGAAGGGTAACTCTACACAGCAGCCAAGTCTGATTTTAGTTTAGAGGCTTCTGAAAATGCAGTTTCCTGGGTCCCACCCAGACCTGCTGACTCTGACCATGGGACCTGGGGAGGTACATTTGTGACATACATCCCCAGGGGCGTATCTGCAGATAATTAGTCATCAGATTTTGGTGTCTAAAGAATGGGTGGGTGGGGGCAGGAGTGGATGAATGGGGGTTGACTAGATGGAGGATGAATGGATGCATGGATGGAAGATGGAAAGATGGAGACGTGAGTGGACAACAGGTGGATGGGTGGAAGGTGGCTAGAAGATGGCTGGCTGAAGCCTGGCTGGATGGCTAGGTGGGTGGATGGATGAGGTACGGATGTATATATGTTAGAGGATGGATGGGTGGAGGATGGATGGAAGGATGGATGGATGGATGGAGGATGGATGGATGGAGGATGAATGGATGGATGGAGGATGAATGGATGGAGGATGGATGGATGGAGGATGGATGGATGGATGGATGGAGGATGGATGGATGGATGGAGGATGGATGG
>NW_016107460.1:4253974-4255858 GCF_001604975.1 Cebus imitator | reverse complement strand
ATGGATGGAGGATGGAGGATGGATGGATGGAGGATGGATGGATGGATGGAGGATGGATGGATGGAGGATGAATGGATGGAGGATGGAGGATGGATGGATGGAGGATGGATGGAGGATGGATGGATGGATGGAGGATGGATGGATGGATGGAGGATGGATGGAGGATGGATGGAAGGATGGATGGAAGGATGGATGGAGAATGGAGGATGGATGGATGGATGGAGTATGAATGGATGGATGGATGGATAGAGGATGGAAGGATGGATGGAGGATGGAGGATGGATGGATGGAGGATGGATGGATGGATGGAGGATGGATGGATGGAGGATGAATGGATGGATGGATGGATAGAGGATGGAAGGATGGATGGAGGATGGAGGATGGATGGATGGAGGATGAATGGATGGATGGATGGAGGATAGATGTATGCATCGAGGATGGAGGGATACACGCATGCATGCATGCATGAGGTATGGATGTACACAAATACAGTGGATGGTGGGTGGAGGGCGGGTGGACAGGCAGTTGTTTGTGAGGTAACTTTTGCGTGAGGCACTGAGTGCACTTAAGTGTTTTATGTTCTGTGGTCTCATATGTCCTTCCAGGCTCCCAACAGGACAGAACTCACATGCATCAAGTGAAAGTGAGGCTCTCGTACCTCGTGCAGTGGTACAGGTTTGGAGGCCCAGAGCTGGGCTGTGGGTCCAGCTGGTGTTTGAGATCTCTGAATGCTTCTCAGCATAAAAGAAGTCCCACCCCCAAACAAAACCTCACAAAACTCCAAGGACCATGCCCCAGCCACGCTGTGCACGCAGCAGCCACCTCGCCAGCCTTTCCCGACAGGGCTCAGCTCTGTGCAGCTGCCAGACTGTGGAGGTGCCCAGTGGTGGCCGCTGTGCTAAGTGCCTTTGAGAACCCCGGAGCTGGTGTACAGGAAGAGGCTCTGCACCCCCAGGCTCCCACAACAGTGCTTCACGGAGTCATCCCTGTCCAGCAGCCTCAGGGAGGGCCAGTGTGCCCTGCCCGTCTCTGCCGAGGATTGAGAGGAGGCCCGGGAGAGCTTTGTCCCCAACCTTGGGGAAGGGTGGCCAGGCTTTCGGACAATGACCCCTGTAGAGCAAACGGGCCTGGGAAAGGACTCGTGGCCAGAGGCAGATGTGAGCAGGGTGAGGCAACGCCCAGGCTCCACCCAGCCAGAAGGGAGCAGCACCTACTTCCATCTGTCTCCTCGGAAGGAAGGTCGGTGTCCTCGTTCTTGTCGTCTACTGGAGGTTCTTGGGAAGGCATGACAGAATCCTGGCAGAGAGACGGGGGGATGGCAGTGTGACTGGGTGCTGGAGCAGGGTCACAATGCAGCTTCTGTAAATACTTTGTGACTTTTTGTAATTAAAAAAAATTTTACAGACAGGGTCACACTTTGTCATCGTCCAGGCTGGAGTGCAGTGGCACGATCACGGCTCATGGTAGCTTCAACCTCCTGAGGTCAAGCAATCCTCCCGCCTCAGCTTCCAGAGTAGTTGGGACTACAGGTGTGCACCACCACACCCGGCTAATTTTTGTATTTTTTGTAGAGATGGGGTCTCACCATATTGCCCAGGCTGGTCTTGAACTCCTGGCCTCAAGTGATCCTCCCACCCTGGGCCCCCAAACTTGGGATTACAGGTGTGGGCCACCGCATCTGGCCACTTCAAAACTTTCTATGATTTACGTATTTACATACTACAATGCGTATATTGTAACACAGTGCATAAGAACATAATTGTGGCCGGGCGTGGTGGCTCATGCCTGTAATCCAAGAACTTTAGAGGCCAAGGTGGGCGGATTACCTGAGGTCAGGAGTTCAAGACCAGCCTGACCAAGATGGTGAAACCCCGTCTTAAAAAA
>NW_016107460.1:4242985-4252696 GCF_001604975.1 Cebus imitator | reverse complement strand
CTACCCCCCACAAGCTGCGGACAAGCCACCGCCCTCGGACACACCCCTCCCCGCACCTGCAGACAAGCCACCCTCCCCGACAACCACCCCCCGCACCTGCAGGCAAGCCACCCTCCCCAACACACCCCCTGCATGCTGCAGCAGGGCTCAGTGGGTTAATGCTCAGTCCAGGCCAAGGCCTGGGGTTCAGTGAGACGAAGGGGGTCACGCAGAAATCCCAGAGATGGCCTGAGGGCTCAGTAAGGCAAAGTCGACCAGGCCCCAAAAGGCCTGGAAGCTTCAAGTCCAAGCACTCAGGGACAGGGGAGGGAAGGTGCCGACCTCATCACAGGCTGGGCATGGCTTCCCAAGGAGGATGCCAGGGAGGGGCTCCAGACATTCGGAGCCTCTTGGCGTGCCCAGTGCTACTAGGTCAGACCTGGCTCTTACCTCCATAGCCCCAAGAGCCGGTGCAGGACTGGGGTATGAATGAACCCTAACCCTGTCCCACTGAGCAGAGGGTGCCAGGGGCTCGTGGGGGCTCAGGAAGATGGGTCCTACCCGAGACTGCTGCCTAGCCTCACGTTGCAGCCCAGAGACAGGACAGCACCAGGGCCCGTCTTGAAGAACCCAGGGCCATCAAGGTGAGCTTGGACGGTGGGCTAGCGGCCATACCCCAGCCCTGCCTGTGCTCCCCATGGGCTCCCCAGCCCCAAACTCACCATATGCCTCCTGCAGGTCAGCGGGACGAGGCCGTGGCAGCGCTTATGGACCAGCAGTTTGCAGTTGATGCACCTGTAGCCTTGCTTCGCGAGGCCCCATATCCTCTCACTGCACTGGCCGCAGTACGCTCTCTGCAGACAGGAACAGAACGTCAGGCCCAGGCCACGCTGAGGGGCCAGGCACGGCCTTCCACACCCGCACCTTCTCAAAACAGGACACTGAGCCGGGCCACAGGTGGCCCCGGTCCCTTGTCCCTTCCAGGTGCCAGGCTGGCCAGAGCTCAGTAGCCCCCTCTTGGGTCCATGCCAAGGTTGGGGGAACCAACGGCCCCAAGGGGAGGCCTGGAACCCTGCTCTGTCTCAGGCAAGGCCCCCTGGCTTACAGAGGCAGGGGGCTGCAGCTCCTGCCATGCTCTGCGTACATCGGCCTGGAGTCCTGTTTAGGGAACTGGGTCCTGTCTAGGGCTGAGCAGAATGCGGGGGATGCCCCCTGCTTGGCGTTCATTCAGACAGAACCTCCTCCCGTTCAACAGCCTCTGAGAAGGCAAACTCAGACTCATGAACATCTTGAACCGCTACATGGCAGCCGGCAATTATCTCAGTATTCTTTGTTCAGTATTTTTCAAGATTTAAAACCATCCTTCTTTATTCTTCATAGTTCTAAACAATTCAAAAATGACACTAATTATCAGCTTATTTGGTGATGTTTTCATGAATGTTTAAACGTTACAAAAGGCACAAAAATGAATGTTGTTGGGACCTGCCTGGGTGTTTGCTGCCTTGCCCAAGTGCCCGAAGGGGTCCTGGCAGTTAAGGGGCGCATCTGCACTGTCACCGCGTACCCGGAGTCTCCAATTTAGATTTTTTCCAGACAACCTTTCATATGCTTTTCCCTACTTTACCATTTTTCACGAATTTCCTTCCTATTAGACAGTCTCACTTCACTCTCGAGTTAGGAAGCACAGACACAGAGGACTGTAAACGGCCGGCACTGAATTCATGTGAGGAGCAGGGACCCTCAGCACGTGCAGGCGTCAGGTGCAGCTGAGCAAACAGGGCCCATGCCCTGTACGGAACCCTTTTGCTATCAGGAAGAGCCTGCTTGGGACACCAGCCCCTGGGGACTCTTCCCCACAGCGTGACTAGCACCTAGGACAGTGCCCAGCACACAGCGGGCACCAGGCAAGAAAACACGCACTCACCATTGCTTTCAACTTCCATAACAGGAAAATGAGCTAGCTGCACATCCTTGGCACATGCCACCTACACCAGCCCACCCACGGCAGAGCCAGGCCAGGACCGTGCATTCTATCTGAACGAGGGAGGGGTGAGGGGCATCCCACCCAAGACCTCCAACTTGAAGCCAATCTAGCTTAATGCTGGCATCAGGAGTTTTGCCCCAGTCGGCACCCGCTGAATGCACGGACCCTGGAGTGAAAGGAGACGCTTCGGCTGTGCAGACCTGCTCCACTATCCTCTGTTTCCACAGCGCAGGAGAACACCAGCTTCCATTTCTAATGCCGTTATTTAAAAATCAAGTTTTTTTGGCTATACCGTGCCTAACGTGTTTGGCTTTCTTTCGGTCACCCTTTAAGATCTTACTCTGCAATGCTAGGGTCCTATTTAAGACCAAATTCGCAGCCACCAGGTGTCTTTACCAATTAACCAAGGTTGGTCGGGTGCAGTGGCTCATGCCTGTAATCCCAGCACTTTGTGGGAGGCCGAGACAGGTGGATCACTTGAGGTCAGGAGTTTAAGGCAAGCCTGGCCAACACGGTGAAACCTCATCTCTACTGAAATACAAAAATTAGCCAGGCATGGTGGCAGCACCTGTAATCCCGGCCACTCAGGAGGCTGAGGCAGGAGAATTGCTCGAACCCGGGAGGCAGAGGTTGCAGTGAGCCGAGGTCACGCCACTGCACTCCAGCCTGGCAGAGTGACACTGTCTCAAAAAAAAAAAAAAAAAAAAAAAAAACCCAAAAAAACTGACCAGGTTCCTTTCCGTGGGGAGCCACTCTTAGCTGGGGTCAGGCCAGGACAACTGCTGACAAGGGCAGTGTCAGTCTGTCGAGGGCCGGTGGCCACCAGAGACCTCGTGTGTGCTTTGCAGGTGAGGCTGCCCAAGCTCTGTCAAAGGCTCTTGTTTCAAACCTACATTTCAATTAGCAACATTTCAGGAAACATGACATTAAAAAAATAAAACCTAAACTCCAAGTTTCCATCCTCAGAAACTTACAGGAATTCATAGCTTAATGGCTAAAATGTTTAAGTCTGTTTTACACGCTGCCAACTTGTTCCCTGCTCTTATTTTCTTTCTTTCTCTTTTTTTCTGAGACAGTCTTGCTCTGTTGCCCAGGCTGGAGTGGAGTGGCATGATCTCAGCTCACTGCAACCTCTGCCTCCCGGTTCAAGCGATTCTCCAGTCTCAGCCTCCCGAGTAGCTGGGATTACAGGCACCTGCCACCACACCCAGTTAATTTTTGTAGTGACAAGGTTTCACCATGTTGGCCAGGCTGATCATGAACTCCTGACCTCAGATAATCTGCCTGACTTGGCATCCCAAAGTGCTGGGATTACAGGCATGAGCCACCACACCTGGCCTCCCTGCTCATATTTTCAATGCCCCATTTCCATGTTTTAGACACCACATCTTTACCTATTCTGCTGGTCGGAGCCCCCATCTGGGCTTTTGCCAGCTCAGGATCAAGACAGCCAGCTTCCCAATGTGTTCTGTCGTTTTCAACTGCGAGCTCAGATGCCCGATTCATTTATCGGAGGAAATTCTTTGAGGCTGGCTTGAAGAGGAACTGCGTTGGCGTCTGCCAGCCACCTGAGGGCACTGCTTGGACCAAGCCTGACAGGCACTGCTGCTCCTGGGTGGCATCTTCTCATTTCCCTTCCCCACCCTCACCCTCTATAGCCTCTTCTTCTCCAGGGACCCGAGTAGTCACCCCTCTGTCCACTCATGATAAAGGCCAAAGTCCTGGGCCGCCCACCCAGCTGTCCCTGTGGCATTCGTAGCCTGTGTGCCACCAGCAGGGGGGGTTCTTCAGCAGCCACAGCTCGGAGATGTGGCCCACCATGGTTTATACCCCACGTGACGGAGTGGGTGGTTCACAGCAAAGGGAGCGGCTAACTCCAAACACGATTCCCACTCTTGCTTGTAAAAATAATGCTGAGCTGATCTTCCCCAAACACAAACCTCCAAATGCGGGTGATTTCTTTTGAAGAGAGGCCGGACGGGAACATGGCAGGGCCGCACATTTCCTGTGTGATTTCCAGAGAGTAGGGTCCACATCTACCTCATATCCCCAGGGTTGGCAGACCCCATGACAGCAACCCTGGGCTTTAATTACTTTTAACATCTTCGATACTGACAGAGAAAACATCGTGTGTTTCCTTGATCATCTGTGGTCAAGCTGTCCTCATCTATGAACAACCATAGTCTTACTTCATCAGTCATTCACACCCGTGCTCAGCTTCTCAGTCCCAGCATCTACCAAAAGCCCTTGTGTAGGAGCTCTTTAATCCAAACTGTGAGTTGTTTGGATCTCTTCTGGGTTTTATGTGCTACAAACACTTTTCCTGTGTGTTTTTTTGCATTTAATTTGGAAAGTAAAAAAATCTGAGAAGTCTGTGTGGCTGAGTCTGAAGACCCTCTGGTCCTCACTGCCAAGTTTTGCTCCAGAGATCTGCACGGCTTCTAGGTTTATTTTTTATTTATTTATTTGAGATGTAATCTCACTCTGTAACCCAGTGGCACAATGTTAGCTCACTGTAACCGTCACCTCTGTTCAAGCTATTCTCCTGCGTCAGACTCCTGAGTAGCTGGGATTACAGGCACACAGCATCATGCCCAGCTAATTTTTGTATTTGTAGTGGAGATGGAGTTTCACCATGTTGGCCAGGTGGATCTCGAACTCCTGGCTTTAAGTGATCCACCCACCTTGGCCTCCCAAAGTTTTGGGATTACAGAAATGAGCCACCTCGCCAGGCCCAATTTTTTTTAACCTTAATCCACCTGCAGGTTTACTGTGATGGGAGCCAGCAGCCTGGATTTCTGCCCCCCTCCCCCCTCCCCACCCCGTTCTGGGGCCGATAATTAACCAATCGCCTCCTCAGGATTTACTGGGGGATCTCCTCCCACCTCCTCTACAGGAAGTGCTCGGCCCCAGGGTCCCAGGGCCAGCTCTGACCTAGCAGCTCTGTCCCACTTAGCGGGCTTCCCTGTTCCCCCAGCACTGTCCCTCACGGAGAGGAGGCAGCCCCTCCTCACCTCCTCCTCCAGAACCTCACTGGCTCTCTCCCTTTGGCTCCCCCACTGAGCACTTCCTTCTCATGGTACAATGACAGTCATTTCAAGTCCACACAAAGACCCAGGCAGGGAGCCCCAGTCCCGAGCGACTGACACCCACTCTTTCATCCTCAGCTCACCAACAAAGAGCACGGAAAAGTCCTCCTGGGTGCTTGTTCCCCTTTAAGTCTTGCTGATTCACATAAAACCAAGCGCTTCCCTCCTGAAATGCCTCCAATGTCACTGAAGTGACAGTGGAGGTGATCTGAGCGGTCCTGCAATTAACACGAAGTGAGCGCTACATGGAGCAGCTCTGAGGTCTGGGCAGAAAACATCACTGGCAGGAGGGGAGATCAGAACCTGGGCACAATTAGGGGGAAATGGGGCGGGGTAAACCACAGGGCGTCTGCCCTCCCAGTGCAGGCTTTGGCCCCATCTCGCCTCGGCCTCTGTGTTTGTGAAAACTGGCTTGTCCATGCGCCCGGAAGGGCTGCACTTCCACAGTAGAGCAGGGCTGTGGTGGGTCCACCTGCCACCTGCTTCTCCAATGTCCAGAAAAAGTAAAAGCTTCTGCTCCTGGTGGTGGGGAGGGTCACTTATGGTCTGCACCAGCTATCGGCAGAACGGACTTTTCTCCTAAAAGCTGCTTGGTCAAAGGCCAGCACCCTGCTATGCCTGGAGCCCTGGCCCGTGTCACTGGGTGGGCAGGGTTCACTCAGGCCACGTGCAACAGAAGGAGGGTGAGTGATTCCTCTGTGAGCCCAGGAAAAATGCTGTGCGCAGCTCCCAGAGGTTGTGGGGGAAGGAGCTCGAGGTGCTGTGGCACTGTGACGGGTAATGTCACCTAGAAAACTGGTGACATACTGCTTCCAGGTGTGTCTGAGGGTGCCACCAGGAGATTGACATTTGAGTCAGTGAACCGGGACAGCAAGACCCACCCTCAGGGTGGGTGGGCACCGTCTAGTCACAGTTGAGGGCTAGAAGCGTGGCCACCTCCAGCCACACTCTCCCGAAGCAGGAGCAGGCAGAAGCAGGCGGGAGGAGCGGCTTGCTGGGTCTCAGGCTTTCATCGCTCCCCCATGCCGGAAGCTTCCTGCCGTTCGTCCTGCCCTTGGACATCAGGCTCCAGGTTCTTCGGCCTTTGGACTCTGGGACTTACACCAGTGGTTTGCTGCAGGGTTCTGGGGCCTGCAGGGTTGACTTCCCTGCTTTTGAGGCTTTCGGACTCGGAATGAGCCACCACTGACTTCCTTCTTCTCCAGCCTGCCAGACGGCCTATCACGGGACTTTGCCTTGTGAGCGTGAGGGCCAATTCTCCCCAGTAAACTCCTTTCACGTACGCCCATCCTATCGCTTCTGGCTCTCTGGAGAGCCCTGACTAATAACGGTACCTTCGCTTTGGACCTCTAGCCCCCAACTGCAGGACAGCAGGCTTCTATGGTTTAAGCCGCTAGTTAGCGGTATTCTGTTCTGCAGCCCTGGAAAGCTCACCGCATGTCCTCGGAGAAGGCGGCCAAGGTGGGCTGGGGTGCCGACAGGATCTCCGTGCTGCAACCCTCCCTGGTACCATTCTCCACAGACACCCCCAATGTGGCCACCTCCAGCCACACTCTCCTGAGTGCCAGCCTGGGCCAGGCTGCCTGTTCACCCACACCCACCTGCCCTAAGCACACAGCCACCTAGGCTTTCCACATCCTGGTGCCCCCAACCTCATCCTCAGGGCCTCCCAGACACTGGCTCAACTCTCCCGTGCCTGCCACGTTCTCGGTACTCCTGCCATCTCCTCTGCACTGACCTCAGTATGATCAGAAGTCCTCTGGGCTCTCCAGGCAATGTCGAGGTCTTCCCAGCACTGGCCTGCTCATCTCCTGGAGCCTAGTTCCCTCCACACCCCTCTTCAGTCACTCAGGAGCTTGTCCTGCATCTCTGCCTGGGTCAGCCCGAAGAGGAATGGGAGTCCAGACCCATTCTTGCCGCACGATGGGGACCGCACAAACAGTGGACAGGAGTGGCTCCCCTGCACAGAACTGCCTGATGGTCTAGAGGGCTGACCATGGGAGTAGAAAGAGGGGCAGGTGACCTGGGGGCACTCCAGGAGACGGAGGGGCCAGATGCCCAGCGGAGGTTGACATGTGAGACCATATGGCAGGTGGGCGTGGAATGCAAAGGTAGCCCCAGGGCCACCACTCCTGACAACCGGGCAGCTTCCATGAAGCTCTCTCGCAGTGACACATGTCCGTGAACCCTCCTGCCACTGAGCATAGGGAGGGTGGGGTGGAGACAGAGGAAGCAGCAGGGCTGGGACTGAACCAGCACACAGTGGCCTCAGTGCCTCATTGGGCTGGAGATGGCTGGGCTGGCAGCCACCTGTCATGGGGACAGACTGCAGGAGGCACAGGGCTGACTGGGCGGTAGCATGTGAGGGGCCGTGGGGTGCTCTGTGTGGAATCCCACAGTGGGGACAGGCCCTGTACACTTCCATGCATCCCCAAGTCACTCCCTGTGTGGGACAAACTCCGGGGCCACTGAGGCACCCCAGACACCTCCCCTTCCACGGTGAAACAGAACAATTACAAAAGCATCTGAATCACCCATTTCGTAGAAAAGCATCATAATGAGGAACAAGGGAAGCAACCTAAGCGTCCTATGTAAACGGCCCCCGTGGGCGGCTGGTGGAAAGACAGAGGGCCAAGCAGGGATGGGGGCTGAAGGAGCTTCCGGGGCTCCTGGTGACTCTTGCTGCCGACAGGAAACCCTGTGTGCGGCTGGGAACACGTATCTGGCACTTCATGTGGAGTGTGGCCACCCTACTCTGGATGCAGGCAGGCTGGGGCCTCAGGCCAGCGAGTGAGCTCTGAGCCCTGGTAAGAGTCACACAGCCAGGCAGACACAGACGCCATTCACTGGGCAGCCTCCACACAGGAAAAGGCCCAGAGGGCACTTCCCGCCTCAGACAACCCTAGCCAAGGCCCCATCCTGCACCAGAGAAAGCATCGCTGTAACCCTGCCCTCAGGCACCGAAAAGAGCCCAGCCTGCGCTCAGGAGGACTTGCTTCCCCTCCTCTCTCTCTGCTTTTAAAAGTAACAAAAGGCCCCTTGAGGGACCAGTCCCGAGGGGCACTCACCCTGTTAAAGCGCTTGGCTTGGAAGAGATGGCCGTTGGCACGGTACAGTTTTCTCCATCTTCTGGCTCCCCGGCGGTAGATGGACTCTGGAAAGGACAGGATAAAGGCATAAAGACACGGGTGGCGGCCACAAGCCACACAGGGTGCAGCTGGGACAGGCCGCTCCTGTCCGGGTGGTGGTGGCCGCAACGTCCTCCCAGGCTGTCAAGGCAGGGCTGGAATGACGGCCTCCAGGTGGCCTCTCTCTGCCTCTCCTCACATGATCTCCATGGTGTCAAGGCCTCAGCAGCTGCAGACAGTGACCCAGCTGAGGATGGAGCTGGGGTCCTTACGGCAGCTCACTGACTGTGGAACCGTGAAGTCGCTCCAGGCCAGCACGGGCCAGCCCGTCTGCCCTCCGCCTGTTTTCCTCTCCACCCACCCTCTCCCCAGGCGGCCCCATGAAAAACAGGCCTTTTTCTACACAGGGACAGTTCAAATGGGCCTCGATATTTACACATGACTGTCAGAGGAGGGAGAGTGGAGGGCGCGCTCGGGCCTGAGCCAGCCTAAGACACAGAGCGCCGCTGACTTCAGCAACTCGCCAGACACAGGCGGCGCGAGGCCCGGGCTCTCCAGTCGAGTTTCCTTTAACCTAATAAATCTCAGGGCGGGAGGGCCAAGTCCAGAAACCACCTTTCTAGCCCGCATCTGACAGTCGGCCCCCGCGGACGGCGCTGTTTATGAAAAGTAACCAGAAGGCTGGTCTGGTCCCTCCTCGTAACCGGGTCTCCCTTCGCGCCTCCGAAACACTTTGAAACTAATGTGTGTGTAAACAGAATCTTCAGAAACACAACATACAACGGGGAGCTTTGTGCTTTTATAAAATTCCATCATAACAGCGACTTCATGACCCGAATAAGAGCGCCACGAACACACTGAAGTGGAAATTGCAAGGGAATGTTTTTAAAACAAGCGAACGACTAGCTCTGGCTGGAAACCGCTGCAATCAGGTCACACGGAGGGGAAACCTGCTCCCCTTCCTCTAAGTGGGAGAATCAGCGCGAAACCCAGAAGTCAGCGGTCCTCGGGCGCGCGGGGGCACTAGGCCCACGTGGCCCTCAGCAGCAGCAGCCGGGGTCCCGACGCCCCGGGCACAGCGCGAGATCGACAGAGGCCTGGCGACACAGACGCGACCCGCAGAGACTGGAGGGCAGGCTGGGCCGTGCAGCCTGCGCCCCTTCCGCCCTGCACCCACCTGGGCGCCCGGCCTGGGCTCCGCACGAGGCGCAGCCCCGGGAGCGGCCACTTTCAGCCCCGATGGCCCTCAGCCCTGTGGAGGTCGGGTGAGCCCCCACGTGGCTCTGCCCACGAAAAGGGGGCCCGTGTCTTGCCCTGACCAGCCCACGGCAGGTCCCAGCTCCACGAGTCCGCAGGTCTAACCGTCCCCTCGGGAGGCGCCGGTGCCCGCCAACCGTCTCTGAAAAGAGAAAAGCGCGTGGAGCGGAGAAAACAGAGGTGCTGCGGGCCACAGGCGCGACGGCGCACAGCTGGGGGCGGAGCCGAAGGCGGGACGCACAGCCGGGGGGCGGAGCCGAAGGCGGGACGCACA
>NW_016107460.1:4226209-4242449 GCF_001604975.1 Cebus imitator | reverse complement strand
GGGGGCGGAGCCGAAGGCGGGACGCACAGCGGGGGGCGGAACTGAAGGCGGGACGCACAGCCGTGGAACGGAGCCTAGAATGGGACGCACAGCCGGAAAGCGGAGCCCAGGGCTGATGCACAGCCGGTGAGGTGGAGCCGAGGGTTGGACGCACAGCCAGGTGGCCGAGCCAAAGGCGGGAAGCACAGCCGGTGGTCGGGGGAAGCCGGGGGGCGGGGGGGAAGCCGGGGGTGCGGGGAAGCCGGTGGGGGGGCGGGGAAGCCGAGGGTGGGACGCACAGCCGGGGGCCGGAGCCCTGGGGCTGATGCACAGCTGGGGAGGTGGAGCCGAGGGCCTGACGCACAGCCGGGGGGCGGAGCCAAGGGCCGGACACACAACCGGGAGGCGGAACCGAGGGCCGGACGCAAAGCTGGGGGCGGAGCCGAGGGTGGGATGCAAAGCCGGCGGCGGAGCCGAGGGTCGAACATGCAGCTAGGGGCGGAGCCGAGGGCTGGACACAGCCGGGGGGTGGAGCCGAGGGCTGGACGCACAGCCAGGAGACGGAACCCAGGGCCGGACGCACAGCCGGGAGACGGAAACAACGGCTGGACGCACAGCCGGGGGGTGGGGCCGAGGGCCGGACGCACAGCCGGGAGGCGGAACCAAGGGCTGGACGTACAGCCGGGGGGTGGAGCCGAGGGCCGGACGCACAGCCGGGAGGCGGAACCAAGGGCTGGGCGCACAGCCGGGGGTGGTGCCAAGGGGCGGGGCCATAGCCGAGGGGCGGAGCTGAGGGACGGACGCACAGCTCTGGACCTAGCAGGCCGGATGGGGACACGTGGGACCCACCCCCAGTGCACCTGGGAAAGTCTGAAAATGCGCCAACTGGACGCC
The DNA here is from genome assembly GCF_001604975.1 of Cebus imitator. NCBI lineage: Eukaryota > Metazoa > Chordata > Mammalia > Primates > Cebidae > Cebus > Cebus imitator. Next base: position 4,241,576 of record NW_016107460.1, on the reverse strand, counting down.
CTTCAGGTTCAATCAGTAAAGAGACTCAGTGATGTCCTAGTAGATGCCAGGCTCATCAGGCAGCCCCCAGCAGGGTGAACAAACTCTCCCAGGGGACACAGCACACAGCCCGGCGTCCCCAGTCCCCGCCGGGACGAACTCAAGTGTCCCCATCCTTCCTTGTCCGGGGGCCCATGTGTCTCCGTCCTGGCTCATGGGCCCCGCTGCGCTGTGAACTCCTCAAACTCCCCTTGCTTTCCGGCTGTGACAGTTCTGAGTGCAGGCTGGGTGTCTGCAGGACGCCCCAACGTTGGGACTGGCCTGATGTTTGTCTCAAGGTGAGACTGCTCTCAGAGCCTCCTTAGCTTCTGAATCAAAGCAGCACCTTCCTTGAAAAATCCACATTCCTACCTTTTTGGGGGATTCTGCAACTGCCAAAACAAGCAACCACAAACCCTGCCCCAACTTTCTAACTTCAGACAACTGACTAGAAGGTTCCCCAAGCACAGGGGGCCTGGACATGCTGTATGGCAGCCACTCTGCCTTTCTGGGCCTCTGGATGGGGACACTGGGGGGACCCGGTGTCCTGCCCCTCAAAGGTCACAGTCGCACCTTCAGCGTTTGTGTTTCTGCCTATTCCTGACCTAAGCAACAGTCGGCGCTGTGAAAAGAAGGGCGTGGGGGCACCGAGCCCATCCGGGGAGCACGCTCTGAGAATGGCCCCAGGCCCCCCAGGTCTCACTGCGAGGAGGCTGTGGGCCGAGCACTGCACAGCCCCTGGCCACCTCTGCGGAGAAGGGTCCCAAAGACAAGCCCAGCTTAGCAGGAGCCCCTCCAGGGGTGTGTCTGGACACAGCCTGGGGTCTCCCACAATGCCCCACACACAGTGGATGGCACAGCCGCGTGGGTCCGGCTGAGCGCTGGCTGTGGCAGGAGGCACCTGGCTCCAGAGTCAGAGCTGGCTCAATGTCACATGCCCACTGGGGACCCCATCCTGCCACCTCCCTGGGTGCCAGGCTCCACTGAGGCAAGCAGGGAACAAAATTGTGGGGAACACAAGGGCCACTACCCCTCCTTCAGCCTTAACTCTGACAATCTCAAGGGGCTCTGTGCGTTCCTTTGAGATTCTATAATTAGGAATTCTGAGGAGCTCAGTTTCCATGGTAATCTCGCGCCTTGCGCGCTGACAAGACGTAGAAAACACATTTTAACACACTAAGCTTGGAGCAGCAGGCTGGGACAGGTGACAGCCCTGGGGTGTGGGGGCAGTGAGGGAGGGGCTGCATCCCTGGCAGCAGGTCAGGGGGCACTTGAGGGCTCCCTGTTCCCTGGACACGGCACTGCTACATGGGGTGACCAGCACAGCCCAAAGCAATGCCAGAGGACAGGCCTGCAGTGTCCAGACAGGGGCAAGTCAGGAGCCAAGCGACATGCAGACAGCCAGGTGCCTCCTATGGTGGCCCAGGTCAGTGACCAGGAAGACGGGATAGTGAGGTGCCCTTGGGACCGGGGGTCCCCAGAAGCCGGGGTGCAGCTGTTACCAAGGGTGCGGGTAAAACGGGCACTGCCACCTCCAGACTCCGCGTCTTCCCTGGGCAGTGACTTCCACTGGATTCTGAGCTCCAGGAGCTAGGGGCCGCCTGCCTTCCTCTCCAGCCTCCGCGGCACAGTCAGCTGCCAGCATGTCCTGGGCAAATCAAGACATGAGAGTAGCAGTGACCACCAATGCATGTCCAGAGCTACGGTGTCCCGGCGCTGCCCACGGCCCAGACGCTGGAGTTCGGGGTTTTGGGTGGGACTCTCCACTTTGCCTCACTCAGCCTGGTTGGCCATCAGTCCACAAACTGACCTGCGCCCTCTACGGTGGGCACTGGGCCACCCTGGCAGGGGACTGTCAGAACAATAGGGCACACGGACGCGGAGTCCTAATAAGCCAACAAAAGCCGCAGGAAAACGCCATTTGCCTATTTACTGATGCAGAGCCCCCGAGCCTTGGCTACCCTGCACCAGGGTTCCCACCGCCTTTCCGGCTGGAGCGCCCCCGGCAGAGCTGCCTGTCAGTCCTTCCTTCCTTCTGCACTGGAGAGTGCCCGCCATGCAGGCACCGTCAGAGGGGCTGAGGGTGGTGGGAGACAGGATATGGGCTGGTGGGGTGGGCCAGCAGGACCAGAGTGTGAAGAGAAACAGGGAGGAGCACCCGAGGACCTGGGTGGCCCAGAGCGGGGGCGGGGCAGTGGAGGCGCAGCCCCTCCGAGGGACCAGCCTGGATGGCAAGCCTGCAACTCAAACTTCCCATTTCTAACTAGGACCTATTTCCCATCTGAAAATGCGACTGAGAACATGCTATGCTTTTAACAGGGACTGAAGAATAACACAAAGCCATAGAAGCAGATGTGGAAAAAGGTTTCGGGCACCGCTGTGGTGGGGACTGGATGGCTGCCCGGGGCACAGGGTCTGTTTTGGGGATGGGCAGCCACAGCCCAGGCTCCCACAGAGGCAACCACTTCCCGCTTCCTATAGCCACTAAGTGCAACCACACAGCACAGAAGAGCTTGAGAGAAGAGGCACAGCCAAGGCTGAGTCCGGCTAACCGGGAGCCGAGCTCTGCTGATTTCTGTCCTCTCACGTCCAGGCACATGGGACACCCAGACCCCTGGGAACAGGCAGAGCCTGGCCCTGTGGGTGCCAGGGCCATGTGGTGTGGCACGGCACAACGGGTATCACAGGGACAGGCAGGTGGAAGTGGGGCCCAGGAGGGATGGGTGGGCGTGTCCCTGGGACGATGCAGCAGCAAGAGGGCTCCTCAGGTAATGGCGCCCCTCGGGGAGGTGACCCCAGGTGAGGGGCGGGCGGCAAGCCTGGGCCAGTCTCACAGTCCAAGCCTCAGGTCCCCTTGTGGTGGAGCTGGGCAATGCCATTCCCCAGCCATGGGCCATGGCCACAGCGTGCAGCTGCCCCCATGGGTGGCTCTGACGCCTGAGGCCTTGGGCTTGCTCATCTGGGGTCTAAGCCAATCAGACGAGTGCATTCCTCGGTGATGTCATGGGCCCAGGGTAGCCAGATGACCGAGACATACAATCAGCTTGGAGTGGGCAGGGGGCAGGGTGGGCAGGGTCCCCACACCAGAGAGGCCAGGGAATGAGCTGGGCTACCCACCAGCAGCACATGGACACATGGCGGATGAGCTGCCCATCACCTGTAGCCAAATAACCTGTGGGCAGCACCCGCCTGGGCCACTGCCCCAGCCAGGCAGCCCCTGCAGCCCAGGCCAGCAGACCAGCCCGCCGAGGCCACCAATGCCAGCAGACTTTGGTTTTTGAACTGGAAATTTTAAAAGTCTATAAAACAGAGCCTTGTTCACTGAGAAAGAGTTTCCTGTGGAGGAAACAGGCCTTGGCAGCCGGGTCTCTGGTGCCTGCTGCCAGCAGGGGCAGGAACCACAACGGGAACACACCGGGTGAGTGCTGGATGCTGTGTGAGAGGCCCCGCAGGACCCCCGGGGGACGCTGCCCTAGGCAGCCTTGGACAGAGTGATCGGGCAGCAGCTTCAGGACAGGGCTACATCCTTGGGCCCTGGCAATCCCACCTGTGGGAACTCAGCTGGCCGACGCCTTCCCACAGTAGCCAACGTGGACACCTGGGACAGGAACTGCACTCCGTGGAAAGAGAAGGAAGTGGTACCTGTCGGCGAGAAGCAGCCAGCGGCTCCTTCCAGGGAGCAAATCCCCGCGTGGATGGGAGGAGGTCCTGGCTTGGACGCGTGGCCCCCGAGGGACAGCCACTGTGACATGGACTGCCTGAAGGGCCCTGAGCAAATCTGATGGGGAAACCTGGTGCTGCCCTCCGCCCAGGCTCCAGCCTCCTTCGAGTACTCGGGCCACCTGCAGAGGAAGGTGGGGGCACCACAGAGCCCGCTGGGTTTTCCTGGGCTCCCTGGGAGAGTGTCGAAGGTCACAGGGACCCATGGTCACTCTGCATCTTGTGGCCAGCCCAGGGCCCCCGTCTCCCTCCTCAGGAGAGCAGGGCTGGGACAAGGGCCACGGCGTCTGGTTCCCAAGAAGCCAGGCCCCCCACAGTGCCCTCCGTCCGCAGACGCTGTTGGCAGCCGTGCGGGAAAGTGCCCCGAGAGATGTTTGCGGAAGGAATTACATCCCAACAGTTCGGCCTCACAGTCAGTTCTGCTGAAAACACCCTAATTTGTTGTAACATAAATCAAGGTTTTGTGAAATGACTGAGAGCCTGGCCAGTATTTTCAGTTTCCGTGGAAAGATGTATGCCAACTTCCAAGCAGTCGGCTGTAAATAAATTCACACCAAATACCGCCCCTTCTACGGAAGACTTTTTGTTCTGGATTCACTAACACAAACACACACTTCAACGCCAACAAGAAGCTGCTCACTGCTGAGCTCCGTGTCCCCCACCCGAAAACAGACCCGAAGGGCCTGGCTCACAGCCACACCAGCAAGGCCGAGGTGCGCACGTGCAGCTGAGTCAGAATAACTCAGAACCAGGAACTGAGCCTCGAGGGGACGCCATGCACCTGGTGGGAGTCCCAACCTCCTCCCATGAACAATCCGTAAGAGCCGGAAAATGTGCAAAACCGTGTTAGAGGCATCTGAGGAGGTGGCGGCGCCAGAGAGATGCGCCACTAGGCTGCGCGTGTGCAGGCGCCTGAGGACCCTCCAGAGGCCACACAGAAAGCCGGGCCGGCCATCCCACTGGAGACAAAAACCAAAACCAGGGTTCAGGGCTGCTGGGGCCACCAAGAGCCACGACTGCCTCAGTCAGCTCAGCTGCCATGCAAACTACCATGGGCTGCGCGGCTTCAATGACAGGCATTTACTTTTTCACGTTTCTGAGGCTGGAGTCAGGATGAGGGCACCCGCAGGGCTGGTCTCTCTTCGCCGGCTGGCAGCCACACGCTCACCATGCTCTCACGTGGTAGGGAGAGCACAGGCACAGCCTCTCTTGCGTCTCATCCTCTCATCCTAGAAGGGTAGGATTTATCCTACCACAGAGGCTCTACCACCATGGCCCTACCTACCTACCACCATGACCCTAACTAACTACCGCTGTGGCCCTAACTAACTACCGCTGTGATCCTAACTACCACCATGACCCTAACTAACTACCGCTGTGGCCCTAACTACTACCATGACCCTAACTACCTACCACCATGACTCTAACTACCACCATGACCCTAACTACTGCCGTGACCCTAAGTACCATGACCCTAGCTAACTACCACTGTGACCCTAACGACCGCTGTGCCCCTATCGCTGTGACTCTAACTACTACCAAGACCCTAACTACCGCCGTGATCCTAACTGCTACCATGACCCTAACTACCGCCGTAACTACCACCATGACCCTAACTACCACCATGACCCTAACTACCACCGTGACCCTAACTACCTACTGCCGTGATCCTAACTACCACCATGGCCCTAACTAACTACTGCTATATTGCTAACTACTGCCATGACCCTAACTACCATGACCCTAACTACCACCATGACCCTAACTAACTACCACCATGGCCCTAACTAACTACTGCTATAATGCTAACTACTGCCATGACCCTAACTACCATGACCCTAACTACCACCATGACCCTAACTACCACCATGACCCTAACTACTGCTATAATGCTAACTACTGCCATGACCCTAACTACCATGACCCTAACTACCACCATGACCCTAACTACCATGACCCTAACTAACTACTGCTGTGGCCCTAACTAACTACTGCTATAACACTAACTACCGCCATGACCCTAACTACCACCATGACCCTAACTACCGCCGTGACCCTAACTACCGCCGTGACCCTAACTAACTACTGCTGTGGCCCTAACTACTGCTATAACACTACCACCATGACCCTAACTACCACCATGACCNAACTAACTACTGCTGTGGCCCTAACTACTGCTATAACACTACCACCATGACCCTAACTACCACCATGACCCTAACTACCGCCGTGACCCTAACTACCGCCATGACCCTAACTAACTACTGCTGTGGCCCTAACTAACTACTGCTATAACACTAACTACCACCGTGACCCTAACTACCACCATGACCCTAACTAACTACCGCTGTGGCCCTAACTAACTACTGCTATAACACTACCACCATGACCCTAACTACCACCATGACCCTAACTAACTACTGCCGTGACCCTAACTAACTACTGCTGTGGCCCTAACTAACTACTGCTATAACGCTAACTACTGCCGTGACCCTGACTACCATGACCCTAACTAGCACATGAACTTAACTACCATCATGACCCTAACCAACTACCACCATGACCCTAACTGACTACTGTTGTGGCCCTAACTACTGCTATAACGCTAACTACTACCGTGACCTACCATGACCCTAACTAGCACATGAACTTAACTACCATCATGACCCTAACTAACTACCACCATGACCCTAACTAACTACTGCTGTGGCCCTAACTAACTACTGCTATAACACTAACTACTGCCGTGACCTACCATGACCCTAACTAGCACATGAACTTAACTACCACCATGACCCTAACTAACTACTGCCATGACCCTAACTACCTGCCTCCATGACCCTAACTACCTGCCAAAGGCTTCGTCTCCAACTACCGTCACGCTGGGGGGTTAGGGCTTCCACACAGGGATTCTGGGGAGACACTCGGTCCATAACGTTTGGCCCGGGACCCCGGAAATGCACGCCCTGCTTGGTTATGCTGGCCCACAGCCAGGGAGGATCCTGGCCTCAGGAGGAGTGGGCCTCCAGGCTCCCCCACACCTGGTTCAGACGAGACTGCCGATGCCACACTGGGGGAGTTAAGGCTTCTGGGGCCGCTGGGATGCAGTGAACATATTTCGCATGTGAGACGAACACAGGACAGACATCCCCACCCCAGAAGTGAGAACCAGGATGCCATCCTGGCTCACGCCTGTAATGCCAGCACTTTGGGAGGCTGGGGCAAGTGGGATCACCCGAGGTCAGAAATCCCCAATCCCAAAGTGCTGGGATTACATGCCTGTGTATCATCATAAGTTCGAGACCAGCCTGGCCAACATGGCAAAAACCCCATCTCTAACAAAAATGTAAAAATTAGCTGGGCATGGTGGTGTGAGCCTGTAATCCCAGTTACTTGGGAGGCTGAGGCAGGAACATTGCTTGAACTCGGAAGGTGGAGGCCGCAGTGAGCCGAGATGGCGCCACTTCACTCCAGCCATCCTGGGCAGAAAAAAAAGAATCAAATGGAAAATCTAAAAGTAAGAAAGTGATTGAAATTAATAATTTAAAGTGTAGATTTAAGAGTAGATTGGGTGAAATAAGAGATGTCAGTAGAAAAAAATCCAGATTGAAGCACACAGCAGGAAAAAACCAAGACAGAAGAAATCCCGAAAAAAGAGCACATTAGACTTGCAGGTGTGTGAGACGGTGTGAGGCGTGGGGGTCCGAGGGGACACAGAATGGGATGATATTTGAAAAGTCAAGGGCTGGCACTTGGGAGGAGGCCCAGGCGGGTGTGTCATCAGGAGTTTCAGACCAGCCTGGCCGACGTGGTGAAACCCTGTCTCTACTATAAATATAAAATGAATTAGCTGTTCATGGTGGCAAGCGCCTGTAATCCCAGCTGCTCGGGAGGCTGAGGCAGGAGAATCACCTGAATCCGGGAGGCAGAGGTTGCTGTGGGCCAAGATTGCGCCATTGCACTCCAACCTGGGCCACAAGAGCAAAGCTCTGTCTCAAAAAACAAGAAAAGTCAAGGGCTGATATTTTCCAAAAGAGACAAAAGGCATCATCTCCCTGATTTGAAAAGCTCTATAAACCCCAATTAGGAGAAGTTCTTGGTTTCCTCTCTCCTTCACAAGGCTGCTGTTCTGATGAAGGCGTTTTTAACAGGCGTCAGAGAAAACAGGGGCTGCCTTCCATGGCAGCAGTGAGGCTGGAAGGAATGACAGACACCCCAAGACAATGCGAAACCTGCGGGGGGAACCCCCTGCCTACCCAGAACTCTACCCCACGTGGAGAACATCCTCCAGAAAGAAGGCCAAAGACATTTTCCAGACAAACAAAAAACAGACAGGTAGCTGCCAGCAAGCCTGCGCTGTACTTCAGGTGGGAGGAAGAGGGTCTCCATGTAAGCTCTGTCCTGCAGAAAAACTAGAGTGCCTACAAGGGTAGCCTGGGGGTCAATTTGAAGGACTGCTGTTTAAGACAACACTTGGTTTGTGGGTCTGAAACACACGTAGAATTTACAGGCAAAGTAATTAACAGCACAAACAATACAGAAAGAAGAATTAGGCCAGGCGAGGTGGCTCATGCCTGTAATCCCAGCACTTTGGGAGGCCAAGGCGGACAGATCACTTGAAGCCAGGAGTTTGATACCAACCTGGCCAATATGGTGAAACCCTGCCTCTAAATACAAAAAATAGTGGGGCATGGTGATGGGCACCTGTAATCCCAGCTACTTGGGAGCTAAGGCAGGAGAATCACTTGAACACAAGAGGTGGAGGTTGCAGTGGGCCACGACAGCGCCACTGCACTCCAGCCTGGGCAACAAGAGCAAAACTCCAACTCAAAAAAAAAAATAAATAAATAAAAATAAAAAATTAAAAAAAATTAAACCATTGTAAAGTTTCGAAGGAAATGGTAAAATTATTAATTTAAGCCGCGTTCCAAGGATGTGACTCATAATTTCTAAGGTAGACATTAAAATAACATGAAGAGAAGTATGACTTAACAAAGCCACAATAACAAAGGGAAGAAAGTGGAATAAAAACACTTGATTAAACCAAAAGAAGACAAGAGAGAGAAACAAAAGAGACAGGACAAATAAGACCAACAGCAAGACGACAGAGCTACAACGTAGCACATCAGCCTGACACCAAATGTAAACGGACTACATCATCTAAAACACAGCCATTTTCACGCTAGATTAAAAATAACTTCTGCTTTTAAGAGCCGTTTCTAAAATACAGAGAAAAGAAAGTGTAAGGATGAAAAAACAGCATATAAATACTTAAGTCCCCTTCCTCCCCTCTCGACCCCCCCATGTCATACAGATCAGATGTTAATGACAACACTTTTCACCTTAAAGAGCAACATTTCGTGAAGATAAAAGCATCAATCAAAAGGAAAATATGTCCGGGTACCATGACTCATGCCTGTGATCCCAGCACTTTGGGAGGCCGAGGCAGGCAGATCACCTAAGGTCAGGAGTTCAAGACCAGCCTGGCCAACACGGTGAAACCCTGTCTCTACTAAAAATGCAAAAATCAGTCGGCATGGTGGTGGGTGCCTGTGATCCCAGCTACTTGGGAGGCTAAGGCAGGAGAATCACTGGAACCCAGGAGGCAGAGGTTGCAATGAGCCAAGATCACTCCATCACACTCCAGCCTGGGCAACAAGAGCAAAACTCTGACAGCTGGAAAAACAACAAACAAAATAATAGCAAACAGAATCAAGCAAAATCTAAAAAGGCCAAACAAGGTGTGTTAAAGGAATGTCATCGGTCTACCGTTAAAAGGGAATCCACAGAATTTGCCGTATTAACAGAATAAAGGAAAAACGTTCTGTCACGTCAACAGATGAAGGAGAACAAGCATCTGAAAAAATTAAGCACCATTCATAACAACTTTCAACCAGGAATAAAACAGAACCTCTTTCATTTGCTGGTGGGGCGTCGCAAAGGAAAAAAAGCATTTCCGCAAACAGCACCCTTAATGGTGGAATTCTTAAAGCTTTTTCCTGAGATCAGGCCCAAGAGGATGCGGCTGTCACCACTTCTGTCCCACACTGTTTTGGAAGGATCAACAGTGCCAGGGTAACAAGGCAACAGCTGAAGGAAAGGTAAAAACAGACAGCCGGTCGCTGGTCAGATGGCAGCACACAGAGGGTTCCGGAGCAACCACGGAGAAGCCACGAGGACCAGCGCAGGCCACAACCAACCAGCGAATCACATTCTCTACACACTGCTATCCACAAAAAGATTGAAAAACGAACTGTAAAAGTAATACTGCTTAAAATAGCATAAACACTGAAATACCAGGGAATCATCTGAACAAAAATATTATTGAAAGAATTTAAAGCCAGGTGCGGCGGCTCACGCCTGTAATCACAGCACTTTGGGAGGCTGAGGCAGGGGAATCACTTGAGCCCAGGAGTTCAAGACCAGCCTGGGCAACATAGGGAGACCCAGTCTCTACAAAAAAAAATACAATAGCTGGGCATGGTGGTGCACACCTACAGTCCCAGCTACTGGGGAGGCTGAGGTGGGGGGACTGCTTCAGCCCAGGAGGTCAAGGCTGCAGTGAACCATGATGGTGCCACTGCACTCCAGCCTGGACAAGAGACCCTGTCGCCGCCCACCCCCCAAAAAAGAGCCCAAACAAAGGCCTAAAGATATGTTCATGGATTGGAAACCTCAGTACTGTAAAGATGCCAGTTTCCCAGGCTGATGTTTAAGTGTCTTACTGGGCTTTTGGAAATAAAGAAGCCCATTGTAAACGGCGTATTAATCAACAAGCCCATTTGTATGGAAATGTAAAAAGCCAAGAACAAAGATGATCTTGAAAAATAAAAACCCCAAACCGAAGGCTCACAACGACAAGTCACCAATGGTGATTATACAGCGGAAGAAATCCGAACGGCACAGCTCGTGGGAGAAACACGAAGGGGACAGGTGAGTCCAGCAAGAGGCCTCCACAGCCAGGACCCAAAAGCCCTAATTATAACGTCAGCTTTCACTTTCTGTACGTCAGAAGACACCACCCACGGAGAGGAGGGCGAGCTGTGGAGTGACGGAAGGTGTCTGCATCATAAGCAATCAAAGCATTTGTCTCTAAAACACACACAGCCCCCACAAACAAGCAAACAAAGACGAGCGAGCGGCCAGTGACATTTGTCAACACCCCAATTGTGAAACGGGCAGAAGACGGGAACAGGCAGCTTTGTGAAGCAGGGTCCTCCATCCCCCGGGAACCTTGGAGAAGCAGCTCACCTCAGCCGTAAGGAGGCCACAGCGGGGAGCCTTTCAGGCCTGGTCCCGGTGCTGGAAGGGGTGGGTCCGGGAATGCCCACACGCCCCACTGTGCCATCAGCACAGATCCAGCCTTTGTCTCAGTTTCCCAGCGCGCGGCCCCCCTGACCCTAGGAATCCTGGAGCGTGGTGAGAGCGTCTTTTTGCATGCTAATGAGACGACGGGGCACCGGGAGCCCCCAGGCAGCTCCAGGACGGAAGGTCTTTAGCAAGACGCAGAATGCCTAGCAGGTCGGAACATTCTGTCCCACAGCTCAGGGTGCAGAGAGGAGACAGGACAGAGGAGTAGTCACAGGGGCAGGTTGTTTGCTCAGTCGTGCCTGTGGCATGAAGCCTCCACAAAACCCCTACATGATCTGGTTTGGAGAGCGATTGCGTGGCTGAATACCGCGTGGCGCTGGAGGGTGGCGCACCCGGAGAGGCCCGGACGCTCCGAACCCCCAGACCTGAGCCCGGGCAGCCCCCCTGCTTGGCGGCTCCTAATAAATGGCTGCACTAAGCAAAGTGTTTCCCTGAGTTCCGTGAGCGATTCTAGACAACCCCTGAGCCTAAGGAAGGGGTGGTGGACACCCCGATTCACAGCAGGATGGTCAGAAGCCAGAATGGCACCTGGTACTTACGGCTGGCTCCCGAGTGGGACGGTGTGGTGGGAGCGAGCCCGTCCTCTGCGGGGTCTGCACTAACGTCAGGCCATTCATGTCAGGGCTGAATGGAGGTACCGGACACCCAGCGGCATCAGAGTGGCCGTGGGTGCAGAAAAACCCACATGACTGGGTCAGAGAAACAGCACAGAGTGTGGACTCACAGCCGCTCAAGAGAAACGTCTGTTTCCTGCAAACTCCACTCCTGGGTGTACAGAAATGAAGGCCCGCCATGGGCAACAGAAAGTGCTCGGATGTCTGTGGCAGCCAAACCCAGGACCCTAGTGTGGGTGACACCCCCACGGGCACCGAGGAAGGAAATTGTCCAGACCCCAGGCACAAGCAGTGCCTGAAGAATATCTTATTTATAGTGTTACTGCTCAGCTGCTTCCTTTATATCATCCTTCATATATAATTATCTATTAGCTTATAGAATTAGTGCCTGAAGTGTAACTTACTGCTTACATATATCTAGTTTACATAATCCGACAATAGTTATATCTACTTAGCTCTGTATAATCTTCCTATATAATCATACAGGTATCGTAGTCGGAGCTGTACTGACACATTTAGTGCTGATTTATAGACTCCTTCCATACAACCGTATAGTAGTTTGTACTAGGAGGAATGCCTGGAGCAGTCACAGAACAGAAGCAGTTCATGGGAGAACAGCCAGACCAGGACGAGAACCAGAGACCCAGGCGGTGGCGTCCCTGCCTGAAAGGGCAAACGCCGTATGGCAGGCTTGGAGCAGGAGCCTCTCCTCCTGATAAAGGAGTTGTAGCACCTTGCATCCAGTTCCTGTGGAAAGTCGGCCTCAGGCCTGAGACCCTGGAAGTAACCGAGGGAGAAGAACCCCCCTGGTGTGACCAGTCACGGCGGCTGTGCACCCTGTCAGTCTTTTCTCACTTCTGTGCTGGCTCAAATCATCCTCCCATAAATATCTTAGAGAAGAGCACACATCTGCCAGCTCCCACTGCACTGGCTTACAGCATCCTTCTATTAGAAACCCTTTGAAGCCTCCAGCCCCCAGGTAAGAAGTGCTGCCCACNCTGTGGAAAGTCGGCCTCAGGCCTGAGATCCTGGAAGTAACCGAGGGAGAAGAACCCCCCTGGTGTGACCAGTCGCGGTGGCTGTGCACCCTGTCAGTCTTTTCTCGCTTCTGTACTGGCTCAAATCATCCTCCCATAAATATCTTAGAGAAGAGCACACGTCTGTCAGCTCCCACTGCACTGGCTTACAGTATCCTTCTATTAGAAACCCTTTGAAGCCTCCTGCCCCCAGGTAAGAAGTGTTGCGCATGACACCTGCTGCACACGGCCCACCTCTGCCTCGGTCACCTAATGGGGGTGGACCCCTTTTCTGCACATGACCCTCTACTGCTGCACACGGCACGGCCACCTACTGCGCACGGCCCACCTCTCTGCCCAGGTGATATAATGGGGTGGCCCCCTCGCTTGCTACTCACGTGATTATGTGTGCCCAATTACTAAGCCTATAGATGATGACCTCACTCACGACCCTGCCCCCTGCTTGCACCTAATAAATACAGAAGCTCTTGGGCATTTGGGGCTCTCGCTGATCTCTGCTCACAGGTCACGTGGTCCCCCAAGTCCAGATGCTCTTCGCCAGTTTTTCAGTGTCCTCTTTACTTCTTGGATCCTGCACCTCAGCACAGCATAAGGGACACCCCACGACCCTGTGGGACCCAACAGCCCTACACCCCAGTACCCCCAAGATGTGGGTGGATATGTAAGACGTGGGGAATTCAGCCGGCAGAGCAGCCCCGACGCAGGGATGGACACGGCAGAACCGAACCCCACACCATGGGAAAGCCCCACACACGGCCAGACTAGGTGGCCACACTCGAGGTGGACGGCACAGAACCCCAAGACAAAAGCTCAAAACAAGCAAACTCTGCAGGCACAGAGGCCAGGGAAGGGCAGGTCAGGCCTGGGGTCATCTCGGGGTGTGGGGGCGGCCCTGCGTCTAGGGAATGATCTACGCACACATCAGCTGTGTGACATGCGCAGTTTGCTTTGTGAAAACTCACGGAGTTGAACACTCCACATTTCATGTTTTCTGGAGTTTTGTTTCAGGAAGTCAAGAGAGAAAAAGAGGTCAGAGAATGGAGGCATGCAGACCATAACATTCTTTCTGTAAGAAAAGCTGAGACCCCACGGCAGGCTGGCGACACCTGCTGCATCTTATCTTTTTTTTCTTCCTTTTTCTTTTTTGAAATGGAGTCTTGCTCTGCCACCCAGGCTGGAGTGCAGTGGTGCGATCTCAGCTCACTGCAACCTCCACCTCCCGGGCTCAAGCGATTCTCCTGCCTCAGCCTCCCGAGTAGCTGGGATTACAGGCTTGAGCCACCACGCCCGGCTAATTTTTGTATTTTTAGTAGAGATGGGGTTTCACCACATTGGCCAGGATGGTCTCAAACTCCTGACCTGGTGATCCACCTGCCTGAGCCCCCCAGGGTACTGGGATTATACCTCCAGGTTGGGGGCTGGAGGCGCCCCCATCTTACCTTTTTTTTTGGCATATTTTCTTTATCTGCTCTGTAACCTTAACTTTCACCAGCCGAACTCAAAAGTTAACCTGCTGTTTGATTATTTTTGTCAATTATGTCTAAAAAACTTCTTTTATTAACCTTACCTAAGAATCACATCTACACACAAACCCCAAATACCGTTTCACGAGCAATTTAGGAGACGGAAGCAAAGCCTGTGTTTTGCCTTCTAGGTGGGCTCCTGGAACCCGTACCTGTAACGCAGGCAATGGCAAAGGGAGGAAGAGGGAAAAGATTCAATGAAAACCAGACTCCGCACGGATTTTAACTCAGTCTGGAAAACACCTGGACTTTGGGAGACGTTTTACCGCAGAATCACGGAAATGACTGTCCCGAGGAAACATCCCCTCGAAGACAACTGAAGTGACAGAAAGGGTCGGGCTGCGAGGCTGGCGCACGGCACTGCCCTCCCCGGGTCTCCTCAGAGGAAGCTGGGTCCCTTCCCCAGCACCGTCTCTTCCATGTGGGTGAACATCCAGAAGACGAACAGACAGTCGGTCAGGAGGCTGGACCCACAGGTGCCTGCATCCCTCCTGCATGCCCTGAGGCTGTGGCCAAAGGGCAGGAGACGAGGGTGGAGCCAGGATGTGGGTCCTGCCCACACTGGACAGAGGCGCTGGCTGGCAGGGAGTCGAGGGTGTGGCTGGAGGCTGGGGGTCCTGAGTCCAGGCTGGCAGTAGCCCTGCCGCTTCCTTGACCAGACCTGAGAACCCCGACAACGGTGGGCATGGCACAGCAGGCAGGGGACGGCTCCCAATGCCAGGGGACGGGGTGACCAGTGTCCCCATAAGGAAAGAGGCCTAGGCTCCCCGACTCCCCCCACCACACACGCCTCCCTAACCCCAGCCCCGCCTTTTCTGGCTCTGAGTCCTGGGAACCAGCTACTCCAGCGACACCCGAACCACCGAGGTGCACCCCTCATTCTGTGATCCCCCGAACCACCAAGGTGCACCCCTCGTTGTGATCCCCCGAACCACCGAGGTGCACCTCTCGTTCTGTGATCCCCCGAACCACCGAGGTGCACCCCTCGTTGTGATCCCCCGAACCACCGAGGTGCACCTCTCGTTCTGTGATCCCCCGAACCACCGAGGTGCACCCCTCGTTCTGTGATCCCCCGAACCACCGA
>NW_016107460.1:4222294-4225259 GCF_001604975.1 Cebus imitator | reverse complement strand
CCCAGCACCGTTCTCTCCGCTGCTCCTTAGCTCCCTCAGGACCAGCCCGCCCCACTCATGTCCCATGGTTTCAGGCAGAGGCTCACGGCTACGGAGGCCGATCCAAACCCCTCCTTCCCTGGGCCAGGAATGGTGTGAGGGCAGACACGTGACCCCAGGGCATCGAGGGCCCAGTGGACTTGGGGGACCCTGGTACCAGAGGAGTCTCTGTTTCCTCCCTGAAGGTGTGACCCAGGAGCCATGGGGCTGCCACGGAACCACAGCCCCCTGACCGGGGACGAAGTCTGTGCGGAGAAGGCCGGGTCCTGCCGGCTCTGATCACCCCTGGGGCCACCGCTGGAGCCAAGGTCAGCCCTGGCCATTCGGTTTCTCGCCTCTGGGATCCTCTTTGCTGGGACCCATTGGTTTTAGGTCCTTGGCTGCCCCCAGGGAGGGCCTGGAGGAAGTGCCCCCGAGCTGGCCAGCTCTTCCCCTCGCCCAGCCTGGGAGACGCTGGCCGTCTCTGGAGCCGGCTCCTTCAACACCCCAGCTAATGGCCAAGTCTGGCAATTCTGCCACTGGACATTTCTGGGGTCCACCCCACTGCCCTGGCCCTCTCCCACCCGGCCCTGGGATGACGGCTTTCCCCAGCCGCTCCCACCACCGACACCACAAAATCTGAGTGACGTGGCCTGGCCCAGAGGCCCCCGGCCCGGACCTCCCCTGCCTCCGCAGGCTGCGCTGTAAAATGGGAGAATGAGAGCTGTACCCATAAATGGCGTGGGCCCAGCACCGCCTTCCGGACATTGCAGTGGCATGAGCTGCCGCAGCCCCGTGTCCTCACCACGGCCAGGACTCGTTATGACCCAGGGACTCTCGATACAGCCACTTGGCCCCGTGCGACACCCTTGCCCACAGCCGGACCCATACCTGGCTGTGTCTGCTCAACCTTCCAAAGGAGCCCTGTCCAGGGTTGCATGTTTCCTGCATGTTTAATATTTGTGACCACACCTGCTCTCAGGACAGTCCCTCCAGGAGGATGGGGCAAGTATGGTGCGTTAACACTTCACAGATGAAAAAACTGAGGCCACCAAGGTCAAGGGTCACCCCAGAGGGAGAGCCGAAGGTGGCTCCCAGGCCCCCCATCGCCCCTGTGCGTCCAGCAGTGCCTCCGTTGGGGTGCCCTCACTCCAGAAATCCCTCCAGTGGGGGACAGAAACCTCCAACACCAGGTGTCTGGAAGCACCCGGGGTCAGCTGCGCAAAAGCCCAGAGAGTCCCATGTCCAAGCCCCAGGCCCCGAGACTGTCCCACCTTCCATGACATGGGGGACTTAGCAGACGATGAAGTTAAGGAGGTGGGGATGGGGAGATGCTTCCGGGTGATCTGGGTGGGCCCCTGTCATCACAGGGTCCTCATAAGAGGGATGGGGGGCAGCTGAGTCAGAGGCGGTGACGTGAGGCGGAGGCAGAGGCTGGGGTGACTCAGGGCTGCAGTGAGGGGCCTAAGACCTCAGACGCTGGAGAAGGTGGGAAATGGGGTCTCCCCTGGAGCCTCCAGAGGACCCTGCCCCAATGGCGCCTTGACTTTAGCCCAGTGAAATCCGGCTGGACCTGCGCTGTCCAGACCTCTGCGCTCACAACGGTGTGCTGCTTGAAGCCGCAGGAGGGCGGGGGCATCGGGGGCCTTATTCATAGCCGTGGAGACTCAGGGCCTGTTTCTCCCATGGCCAGCAGGCCAGCTACGAGACAGTCCCGAGGACATGGCTGGACAGAGGGGCTGCCGCCGGCTGCGCAGACAGGAGGCCAGAGAGCTCTCCGCTGTCACGCACACGGCGGTGCCAGGCAGGCCAACCCCCTCCTTACAGGCAGGCCAGGGCAGACCTAGACGGCACCCACTCTTGAGAGGCCACAGCGTAGCACCTCCAAGCCACCATGGCCCACGTACCCAGGCTGCACCTCTCACCCACAGGGGATGAGTACACAGCGCGGCCTCCAGGAGCCATGGAGGTCAATGCACGGCCGCAGGGACAAAAGGCATGGCTGTCAGCCTGGAGGGGGCCAGGCAGGCTTCCTGGAGGGGGTCAGGCAGGCTTCCTGGAGGGGGTGAGGAGGAGAGAACAGGTGAGGGGCAGGAGTGAAGAGGGCGGGGCTCCTGCCCCGGGATCACACGGGGACTCCAGTGCAGCATCTACTGTGACGCCTTTTCTCTGAAGCTCTTGAGAGTACGGCCTGGGCTACCTGACTTCACACCCAGAACAGGCACCCAACCACCCGGACTGGCCAGCACCCACTGTGGCAGGTTCCCTTGACACTGCCGGTGGTGGCGGTGGGGGGGCCCCCTTGACATGAGAGGCACAGCTGGGAAGAGGGGGAATTCGGCAGCCCAGAGAACCCAAGATCCAAGTTAAAAGAAGGCCTACACCTCACAGGGCTCACTCTCCCTCCCCGTGCCTCCTCTGGGGGTTCAGCTCTGAGGGGGTTCACCCTTCAATCAGTCCCCTACTTCTAGGAATTGATCCCAAAAAAGCCCCGGCACGAAAGTAAAGCAGGAGGCGTCTGCACACGGACGGCTTCCCGCCACAGCTCCACCTGCAGCTGAAACAGATGGGACAGAGCCCCCTCCGAGCACCAGTCAGTCCGGCCCACCCTGGCACGGGAGTGTGTGCGTCCGTGGGAGCAGCGAGGAGGCATCAATGGAGGCTCTCCGGACACGCCACATGTGGGAAAAGCAGGTCTGGAACAGGCTCTGGCTCAGCGGCAGGAGGACGCAATCCAGGTCCCAGGACAGCTGGACCAGGGAGAGGTGGACGCCACGCGGCACCCCACAGGGCCCCGAAAGGCAGCCGGGAGTCAGTGCAGCCAGCGCCCACCGTCACACAAACCACGCACAAGGCAGATGAGCCCCGCACCCCACTCAGACACGGAGCCCCGAGGAAACACGCCGAGGCAGAACGAGGCCTGGGAGGCAGATGAGCCCCGCACCCC